>NC_139639.1:18057445-18102445 GCF_964638095.1 Poromitra crassiceps
CAGCTTGCTTGAATTCAAAACAGCCTGTTTACACTGGGGAGATATGCTGCTGTAATTAATGAGTAATTACTGTACGAGATAGGGGGACTCTCAAAGGAGAGTCGTCTCGGCAACTCAAACAAGAAAGTCGTTCAGCCAGCAAACCCTCCAGATAGTGCTTCTCCTTATGCATAATTAAACCACTTCCTTACTCGCCTCCTAAATTAAAGATCCCCGGAGAGGAAATGAACCAACGATGGGTTCAGATTCAGCCTCTATTTTTTGTGGCAGAGGTGTGAGGCAGTCAACTTCCCTCGAGTCCCAAGTCAGACTCGAGTCTTGCGGCAGAAGTCTCAAGTCAAGTCTCAAGTCTAAATGTACAACAGCAAGTCAAGTCAGAACGAATCAAAAGTCGAGTATCAATTTGAAAGAAAACTAAGAGCATGGTAAGAGCATCGTTAGTTTGATTTCTATAATCAATTTCAACTTCAATCAATTCAATCGTTGATGTTTGATTCAAATAAACGTGGTCTTCAATCATTTCAGTCATCAGTGTTCCGGTCATCTGCTGGAACAAATCGCATCACTTTCAATCTAAGTACACAAACACAAGGGTGTCAAGACTTTAGAACCCTGTTCAAGTCATCAAAGTGCAAGCCAAAGCCAAGTCCCAAGTCACCAGAACCCAGGTCAAGTATCAAGTCTTTTCTTCATGTGTCAAGCCAAGTCTCAATGATAGAGTGACAGGAAAGGTAGGACGGCAGGTGACAAGGATCATGGGCCAGTGTGACATCACAATTTAAATTCCTCTGTCAGGGGCAAAAATATGGAGGGCTAAAAATACCGATCATGTTTTGTGAAACTTGAACAATAGTGCGGTGTAGGATCAACATACCTATAATCTCTGTCATTGTTTTAAATCTCCTACATAACTCCGTCCCTCTGAATAGACATGGTCCCGATGCCAGAGACTAGAATTGACTGATGCATGATTGCACCCTTTGCCGCAACCGCTCTGCACATAGGCCCCGCCCCCCACACACTCAGACCAGCCGGCACGCTTACAATCATACGAACATACACATGCGTGCGTTTCCCCGCGCGCCCCCCCCCCCCCCCCCCCCCTCTCTCCTACACACACACATACACACACGCACATGCACACGCACACACACACACACACACACACACACACACACACACACACACACACACACACACACACAACCTGTTTTGCAAATGCAAGCCTTACCTGTATGGACTTCTCTGGTGAGGTAGATGAAATATTTGGGGCAAGGGATGGTGACCACCTCTCCAAAACTGGCGCTGGGCCAGCAGGCGATCCTGTCCCACATCCCACTGCAACCTGAGTGAGAGAGAGAGTGAGAGAGAGAGAGAGAGAGTGAGAGAGAGAGAGGGAGAGAGAGAGAGAGAGAGAGAGAGTGAGAGAGAGAGAGGGAGAGAGAGAGAGAGAGAGAGAGAGAGAGTGAGAGAGAGAGGTGTGGTTGCCCTTGTCCAACATTGGAAAAACAATATACACAAGAAGGAAAACACAGCCTTTATGAACAGAATATGTTTAAAACAGCGGCGGGATGAGTCCGTTAGAGCAGCCGATTCATGTTCCCTCAGCAGGACATAATCAAGCGCGGGGCATTCACGTTTCCATGGCAACCAAAACGTGTTAACTCAGGTCAAGCTCTGCCGCGGCCCCGGGTCCTGCCACCATGACTAATAAAATAAGTCCCTATGCTTCAGTACACTCTGTCGTTTCAATCCGCCAGCGCACTGTCTCTGTCTAAAGTGTTTTGATCTATCAGCACAGAATCCCATCTCAGCGCTTTGCAACAACACAGAGGGTGTGTCGCATCTGCTCGCCACTTGGATCACAGCGAACACGCCATTTGCAAAGTGATATTTGCCATATAGCTGGCAAAATGATATTTAGTTAAAAAAGATGGGGAACGGTTAACAGCTTTTGTTTAGAGTGTCATCAGTTAAACACAGAAGTCCCACTTGCCAACATGCACTTAAAGCCTAATCAACAATAAATTGAAACATCACATCAGCTAATTGCGTTTCAATAGGGCACACAGACTCACTGCTGTATTTTCTCAATAAGATTGAATGAAAATGAGTGTGAAAAGTGATCAAATAAGATGCTTTCGTGAAATTGTACAACGGCAAATGCGTTCAGCCATGCAGGGTGTAATCTAATGTCATTGAAAAGCCCTTGTTTTCTTTAGACCATCAGTGTTGTTACAGTGCAGTCTAATTGGTTGGGTGGGTCGCTTTAGCCAATCACGCGGGAGCAAAGACAGGATAAACACTGTGAGGGTGATATTGTTGAATTTGTTGAATAAAACAGTGGTTCTCAAACTTTTTCACTTCCTGGATCCCTAAACTAACACAAATTAGACCACAGACCCCAATTTGATTTTGTCCCAGGGTCCCCATCTGATAATATAAGACTTTTGACATGTTTTATTACAGAAAGTGTATGAAACCATAGATATTATATTACCATAGATGGGTCACCGCAGGCTCCGCCAATCCTAACAAATGGTAGCAGCAAGTCTCCTAAATTGTCATGTGACTCCAATAGACTCAGACCTGCCAAAAGTCTCCTAAGTGGGCGTGTCCGTGGAAAACCATGGGCAAAACCCACGTGACAAAATGACAGGAAGTGAGTTGAAGTTGGGCCGTCTTGCTTGAAATCCCATTGTCTTTGATGAAACCCATGACCAAAATAGTCATACATTCTGTCATTGTGGTACTTATGGATGGAATTATAGTGAAAATAATAATTAAAAAAAATTGCTGGGGACCCCCTGGAACCCCCCTCAAGGACCCCCACTTTGAAAACCACTGGAATAGAAAACTCCATACCTGTCGTTGTGTTTTCCACGTGAGCCAGACACATGTCCCTCTCCCTCTCGATCTCCATCACGAGTTCACATATCTGCAGTGAAAACGTCTGTGAAGAGAAAAGGTTCACAGCTGTATTATTTTATTTACTAAGACAAGACGCCACACTGACAGATAGCTTTAAACATTGGCAATCAGTCACAGATCATTTATCTACTCTAGAGCCAGGTGGAGTACACTCCATGACATATATGGTTTTATGGTCTTCCCAGCGTCCCAACGGTGCTTCAGACATCGAGGCAAACAGATCTATCATCTCTGCTGAGACATTCCTGAGATCGGCCTGGCCTGGGCTGTCATTCATCTTGCCATCAG
Source organism: Poromitra crassiceps (assembly GCF_964638095.1). NCBI lineage: Eukaryota > Metazoa > Chordata > Actinopteri > Beryciformes > Melamphaidae > Poromitra > Poromitra crassiceps. The sequence continues at coordinate 18,060,665 of NC_139639.1, forward strand.
ACACATTATGCAGACACAAAATCAATCCTTTCACGGTGATTCACCATAATATTCCACATGTGTGTTTTGAAGACATATAGTGAGATTCTTCCAATGAATCTTCAGTCTTGGTTCAAGTCGCAGCTGCAACCAATTTCCCTGAGGGTTGATGAGCAGAGAATATGGCAGATGCTGCCACGGCCCTCTGTAGGAGCAGGAGATTTATAGCTGTTACTTAGGTGGATGAGGTCTTCACGGCGCGGGCATTCGTCATATACTGGTCGTATAGAGCCATATCATATGAGTTAGGCCCTCTCTCCTACACAAGGTGACTCTCCTCTTTATGTTCTGATTTATCTGGCTCCTTAGGCTGCGTTGCCCCGCCTCCTTTTCTGCCGCCATGGCGCGCCTCTGCTTCATTATGATATGAGTGGAGATTGTGAATACACTACAGTGTGACTGTCTGTCACTGATGGATCCCACTGATGCTGCCTTAAGGCAGAATATGTTCGAGTGTGAGGAGAAAACTCGCTCCAGTCCACAGGCTTTTTCCTGGCTCAGAATGAGACCACGGACCCCCATTTGGACCCCCAGTTGTTAAGATTTTGTCCCAGGGTCCCCCATCTGATAAGATTTTTGCTTTTAGATGTTTTATTACAGAAAGTGGATGAAACCCATGACCAAAATAGTCATACATTCTGTCATTGTGTTACTTATGGATGGTAGCCTATTATAGTGAAAATAAAGTAGCCCCCCTTTTTGCTGGGGACCCCCTGGAACCTTCTCAAGGACCCCTGGGGGTCCCCTGACCCCACTTTGAGAACCACTGCTCTATGGGGGGTGCCAAAAATTCCTCTGAGCAGGAGAAACCCTGCTCCATCATCAGGATCATCATCACCACCTACAGAGTCATAGTCTTTTGTTTATTTCTTTTTACCCACCACTGTTTTCATTCTCCTCACTCACTCCTCAACCCCTGTATGGGTTAAGTCCTCAGTATACACATACAATGCAGACTGCCATGCTATTCCATTGACCTTTAACTACATTCCAGCATGAATCATCAGGCTACGTGATTCTCCACACGAGAGGAGACAGATGCAGGTAAGGATGCTGGAGACGGCAGAGGCTATTGAAACAGACAAAGGAGGCTGTTGCCATGACGTCCCGTTACAAGCAGACCCCTTTATCATAGCAAGCTTAGCTTGTTTCGTTGATTCACCTTAGCCTTGGTCATGAGAGGAGATCAATATGAACATAAAGCATCTTAATGTAAGTTAAACTCTGGCCCAGGTGGGGTGCCAAATCTCATTTGAAAACCTGCACAACAACAGAAGCTGTGGAGATAAGGTGACGACTGCAAGGAAAATATGAAATACGAAAATGGTGAGAAATATGACAAGAAATAGAGGCTAAAGCAGGGGTTTTCAAAGTGGGAGGTGGGCCTCCCCAGGGGGGGCTCCAAACAGTTTCAGGGGAGGCTCAGCAATGGAAGTGAAAAAAAAAACAGTTATTACATTATCAAAAGGAGATCACATAAGCTACAGCTTGTTGAGTTGCGATGGGATCAAATAACATAATCATGTTGGGGGGGCTGCTTTGTCTGAGGGGAGCCCCACAGTCTCAGACTTTGAAAACATCTAGCCTAAAGAAAGGATATTTCAAAGTGAAAGCCTGCTACCATTCCCATTAAAAAATATAATTTCTGCTGCACCACAAAAGGTAAAATAGAGTAGATGAACTTGAAATTCTCAGTAACACCGTACCAAAGTAAATTATCAACTTTTTTTCTCGAAGCCAAAATGCAACTTTTTCATTGAAATGCCTCTCTCAATCGCTTCCATGCCTTCCACACAACAAATGAATCAGACCGGACTGCTGCATCCCCGTGCGTCAATTTATATCAGGCAACTCATGAGAGCGATTTGTTTGGTCAAACTTAAATGGCCAATTTAGGCGAGCAAATGTCGCAAAGTTAATTAAGAAGCTAACTTAAAGTCATGAGAAAGCAGCTTTATACTCACAGGTTCCACTTCAAACAACAAGCAGGAAAGAATGATGAAGACGCTTTTGGAAACTTCCATTATCATCCTTTAAAAAATCGTTAATAATTAGTTGGGCTTACTAAAAATGATATGCTATTTAGACTTGAAATAGGCTAGTGGTAATCCGCTGTAAATTTTGGATGAGTCGAGTCCCCTTCCCTCTGTAGTTCCTGCGCACTGAGTGGAGTGTGAATTTCTGGTCTTCAAATCCTCCTCGTGTCCTCCTCCTCCTCTGCCGCTGCTGCGGGTTTTACCTTGAACAACTAACAACTAACCAATGAAAGAGCATCCTGAACGTCAGTAGATGAGGGCGTGTCACCAACACCTCCAACGGTGTCACTTTGGACTGGAAATGATAGGTATATATAGGCCCAGAGGAAATGCAGAAAAGATCATTGATTATTTCAATTAAGAAAAAGAGCTATAGTAGGCTAGATATTATTATTTATTTTGTAGGATTTTATAATATCACAGAAAATGATAATCCGAGATAATAATACCATAGGAGATAATAAAAGTAAGTACCATTGTTGTGATGTTTTATTGTTTTATGTTTTGTTGTTGTGTCTTGTAAACACATGGGGGTTGGGCACCTAGAGTGCATGACACTTAAATAAATAAATCAAATCAAATAAGTAATCAGGTCAGTGACCTGATGTTATATAACTGACCTGACTGTATATAACTAGTGCATGTGGTGCTCAATTAGTGAGTTAGTGATTTCAGCACCACATGCACTAGTTACTGTAGATATAGGCTACAGTACTACTACTATACTTAATTTTTTTTGTCATGATTTTGTAAAGGCACCACTTTGCATAAGTTGTTCCTGTTCCATGCTGCACAAGCTGCCATTTAGATTCATGTCACACATTATCCTCCACATCCATAACTTATTTTTTCGAAGTCAGTCGTAACATAAAGATAAACATTCTAAATGACCCCCTGCTTACTTCCTGTTGCAGTGTTTGCTAGTGCAATAACTGACAGCTAGCCAGGTTCCAAACTGTTCCCTAGCAACACAATTCTGTGAAAACTGTCTATATAGTAGAGGAATATTCTGTCCTCCCAGGGAACTCACTGTTCCCTGGGAGGACAGAACGGAGGAGGCCTACGAGCGGAAGAAGGCGAAAGGAACTGGTGGAGAGTGCAGGAGGCACGGGGTGGAAGGCCCGCTGCGAGCCAATTGAGGTGGGCCGCAGGGGCTTTGCAGGGCAGTCTCTGCATAGGGCACTCAGTCTCCTTGGGATTAGAGGGTTGCAGGAGAGAAGAGCCTAGGACATCATCGAAGCTGCAGAAAAAGCATTGAGGTGGTTGTGGATCAAGAGGGGTGATCCATGGCGTAGTGCTACTTGAACACAAGCCGGGGACTGATCACCCCCGGTTGGGTCGCCCAGGTGAGGGTGTCTAATGATTTGAGACCCGAAACACCCAATGACCTAGCCTGGGTAAACCCATCCCCCACGTGACCTGCTCTCAGACCTGTTCTCAGTCACTAGTGACTGGGAACTGAGAGAGCAGGTCACGTGGAGGCTGGGTTTACCTAGGCTACCAATGACCCTGGTCCTGGGTTCATTACTGAAGACGTGTCCAGGTCGCACCAGCTGGTGTTTTAATTAACTTTTAATGAACTGATAAATTGTCCAACTACCTTCAAAAAAAGTTAAGTTAAAAGTGATCTAAACCATGATGTAATAATCATCAAATATGGACCTGGCCATACCCCCACTCACACAGAGATAAGACAAGCTGCACTCAGAGTCTCAGACAGTGATGCATAATGTGTTCATACTTGAAGTGCACAAGTTTGGAGGAAATCGTGGAGAATAGGAGAGGAGGCCGGCTCATAGTTACTTAATAAGACATTACATTACATTACATTACATTAATGTAATGTAATGTAATGATGTAATAAGACTATGGAAGGACTACTTCTGCTTCCTCTCTCCAGATAGAATTTCTCCAGCAGAATGTAATTTGAGAATCTGCTAACTGTTGAACTGATTTGTTTAAAAACAGTGTGTCTGTCTGCCTGTGGTGTGGTCAGGTGGCTGCTCCGTCACTGCAGGGAGGATTAGTTCATCGACTTCCTCCACGAGAGACACACACCTTATTGATGATGAAACACAGGACCGGTCTGTGTCCACTGCATCACATTAACTCGTCTGCTGGCACCCTGTGGTTCACCGTAAGCATGTAGCCTACTTTCTGACTCACACAGACTAATGAAATCTTTGATGGACGTCAGACCAATCATCCTCAGCGGGGATCTTTGGAGTTTATAGATGGAGAAATCCTGTGCAATTCCAGGGCAGGCAGAGCTACTTTCATTTTCATCTTCTTTTTTTGTGATCATCCAGAATCATGTTTGCTGCTCTCTAAGGCCTTTGATGAAAAATGCGTATGATCTGCAATGCACAGTCCAGCCCGTCCTCACAAGGAGAAGGACAACATCGGCCAATTTTCAACGTGGTTCAAACAACCGATGTTTACTAATGCGATCTCTTGCGATGACTTCCTCATCTTTCAAATTCCTCGTCGCGAGAGATCCAGATCGCCTCCCGACGTGTTGCGTTTTGAACCGTAACCCAAACCATAACCTTAACCAAAGTTGTTTTGGTTGCCTAAACATAACCCAGGTTTAAACTGACCTGACGTTTTCAAATTAACCGACGTGATGTGTTTCAAGTTGACCGTGTCCCACGTGAGGCGTATCAACTGCACGCATCGTTTTGCTCATATACTCTATGTCGTTTTGGGAGTCATTGGAGATAGACTTATTCTGTCGTTTCGGTATGAGGATGTGTTGGCACAATCCTTTGCCATAGCATTAATTTAATACAAACCTTTATTAAATGATTGTGAATGTATTGTCTCTGTTGAGCTGGACACACCTCATGCAACTACTCTTTGATGGGTTCACCATGTTCAATTGAAGGCAGTGGTGTCATACAGTATGTTTACAGCCATTATACTAATGAATGTGGTGCTGATTTATTGATGTTCAACAGTGATGATAGGACCTTTAACAAGGAGGATGACTTTGTCTGCCTCCCTAAAATCACCCTGTGGATTTGAATGAGGATGCTGATGTGCATCCTGTCAACCAGCCAATAAGTGGCCTAGTTAGTTCCAATGGTGGTAATGATGGTGATTACAAAGAGCAAGGAGGCCTAGACCCTAGAGTGATGTCATTCTTTTTCTATAGTGAGTGTGTTTACATGTGTCTGTTTGCTCTAATGCATGATGAGAAACTCAATCACAACCCTAATCAAGCTGAGAGGGGGAATGCTATTCAGTGAATCCAGTGGTACACCAGATGCATGTCACTGGATAGGTACCACCTGTCCTGCAATCAGGTGTGCAGGAGTTTCCAGTAGTTTTGCTACCGCACAGTATTTCTCACATCCAAATGATTTGATTCGTTTCCACTTTGATCAACACTTTCCAGCCTCTACTTTCAGTCACATGCAAAGATCGCTTCCTGCGGTACATGAATAACTGTATTTGTTCAAAATTGTCAATGGAATTTAATAATTTCAAGGTCCCAACATGTCCTCCTGGCAGGGACTTCTGAGTCATGAAAGAAGATTGCAGGCTATTGTGTAAGCCACCTATTCACACCATGCTCATAAAATCAATGCCAAGAACATTTCATTTGCCTGTGGGTGTCCATGAGACCTTGTTTTTGGATAAATACAGTTATTGTGCCCACCGCCACATGACACTGTGCAGCTGGAAAATAGGCGTGTGAAGGAGAGAGGAGAATCGTGACATGTGTGACAAACAACAATAAGTGATGATAATGACATTTTCAGTCTCTATGAAGAACATCTATACCAGTGATAAACGACCTTATATTCTCATAGCTGGGGGAATTATATAGCCTACATCATGGACATATAAAGATATTATTGATCTCAGTGGCCTACATGTGTTAAGCATATCATGTGGCAGTGCTCATGATGTACGCACATGGAGTGCACCCAAATGTGTACAGGTATCCATATTCTTGTGTATATGAGGAGGAGAAAACATATTTGAAACTATCCATTTGTTGTAGAACATGTTAGTGTGTGTGTGTGTGTGTGTGTGTGTGTGTGTGTGTGTGTGTGTGTGTGTGTGTGTGTGTGTGTGTGTGTGTGTGTGTGTGTGTGTGTGTGTGTGTGTGCGCGTGCGCGTGCTTGCGTGTGTGTGTTTATTTAAGATAGGGACAATACATATTAATGAACATTTTCACATAAATATACCAGATTATAGCCAGAGGCTCATTTCCATCTGTAGTCCCTTGGCAGGTCGGTGTTATAAAACAAACAATTCCAAACAATATACAAGTGTACATAAACTTCATAAGCAAACAACAGCACATAATACAAGCCAGGAAACCACACAAACTTCAGAACCATAAAAAAATACAACAGATAACACAGACAAAGACAATATAATATTATGTGCAAGTGGCGAGACAAGTGCATGTGCTACAGTGCTAGTGTGCTCTTATTGTACCTGAATTATAAAGTGCTGGAGTAGATTTAGTAGAGTTGGTTGCCCCGTCCCTGCCGCAAGTCACGGGTGCTCAAGTTGTTCAAGTCACGGGTGCTCAAGCTGTCGAACAAGTCCTTCAAAGATACATGTATGCATCGCATATGCATACTACACAAAAAAAAGTGTATATAGAAAATGAACATGCACACACATCTACTGTGTGTGTGTGTGTGTGTGTGTGTGTGTGTGTGTGTGTGTGTGTGTGTGTGCGCGCGCGCATGCGTGCGCGTGCGTGTGTCATGGGGGCAAGTATAGTACTTTTTCTTGGAAAGACAAGACAATAGTGTTTCAATAGCAATACCAAAACGTTATGCATACAAATCACCTCTTGCAGAGTCAGAGCAGATTGCAAGCTGGAATAAACATTTGACATAATACAAATTGAAAATGTATTAGTTGATGAGCAAATTTCTTCTCTAATTGTTTTAACTTAAGTTTAACAATACATCAATTTGCTGGGGACCCCATGGAACTCCCTCAAGGACCCCTGGTGTTCCCTGGACGGGCTATCGAGCCACATTGCATAAGAGTACATAATGTATGGTACTGTTACTGTATTGTCAGTGTCATCAAGGCTGTTTCCCTCCATGCAGGTTTGGAGACCGAGGGGCCTGTGTTTGAGGTGTTTCAAATAAAAACAATAAAATTGCTGTCACCATTTTGAACTGAATATCATTGTTGTTCAAATGCATAGTCAAGGACAGACAGATTCAAGGCAAATCAATCAACACCTGAAGCATGCCAAGAAGTGCCAAGAAGGGCTTTGGAAGTAGAGAATAGCAAACTTTTTTTTTGTAATCATAAAGCCCAAGACTACCCCAGCCACCCACTCAGATGTCAGAGATGCCCTTGAAGATTTAGCATTGGGGAATCATTTTTGAATAATTTACTAAGGCACTACCTCACCTCTGTGTCCTGCAGTGTAGACAGCTTAGAAGCTTCAAGCTCTGAAGATTGATAAGTAAATAAATAAATAACAAATCATCATCATCATCATCATCATCATCATCGTCATCATCATAAAAAACACAACCAGGGGGGATGAGCTGGAAACCAATGATGGAGATTTGTTTTGTTTGTTTGTTAGGTCCCCATTAGCTACTGTACTGTAACAGTAGCTACTCTTCCTGGGGTCCACAGGTACGTATGCTCACACATGAAGGCTGTGTATATACAAGGTCAAACACTGTTTGCCAAGAGTCGCAGCCTTGCATAATCTGGTACACACACAGAGAAAAAGGAAGCTGGCAAAGTCAATGATGCTTTACTTGATGATTCATGGATTGTAATCTACACTGGTCAGCCCTGATCTGATGAGAGCCATATAAAAACACAATCAGTAGATTGCGGTTGGCTGCTGCAGAGGGTTAGGGTTAGATGATGATCCAGCCACATGGATGCATGTGACCGACACCATAAAGCAGCATGAGTCAGACCCTGCTGTCATGTTTGTTTATATATCTGCATCAGCACTGATTGGATATACGCCTACATTGTAAATTGCATCACCACACCTTATTATAACTGATAGCTAACCTATGGGGCATGCGTGAATTAGTTAAATTGGCCTAAATGTTAAAGGAACACTCTGCCTATTTTCAACCAGCTTTGTATCATTAGAACATCAGTAGTATATCAGAAAACTGTAAACTGTTTTGAAGTCTGTCATTTAATTTGACAGTTATTGAGTGTTAAAGTGTGGACCAGTGGCATCACTGGTCCACACTAACTCAAATTAATAACTCATTAACTCAAATCAACTCTCAATAACTGCAAACTAGATGAATGACTTCAAAACCGTCATCTAGTTTGACAGTTATTGAGAGTTGATTTGAGTTAATGAGTTATTCATTTGAGTTAGTGTGGACCAGTGATGTCACTGGTCCACACTTTAACACTCAATAACTGTCAAATTAAATGACAGGCTTCAAAACAGTTTACAGTTTTCTGATATACTACTGATGTTCTAATGATACAAAGCTGGTTGAAAATGAGCGGAGTGTTCCTTTAAGAGCTGGGAGTAGGCGATGGTGTTTTAGCTGCTTTTACTGATACTACCACTGATTTGTTTCACTACCAACAAATTGTTTACCTTGGCTGCACCTACATTTCCCCCTGGTGGGAGATAAAGATCATGTGAACATTTAGGCCTACACTGACAATGTATGCAAGTGAGGACTTCATGGCAAGCAGAGGTGACAGGACAGGATTGGTTAGGACAGGATAGGCTTCTGAAGAGGACAGATAGCTTCACCTCCCAAACCACTGCTGCCACCTGGTGATCGACATGCGCATGTGCAAAATGATGCTCGGATCCTATTGGCTGACCTGACGCAACGTGGGCAAACAATGGGGCAAACCATGGAGGCAAACAAGGAAATGAAAGCAACATGATAGAAGCTTTCGATTTATTAGCCTGAATTACAGGTGTGCCATATTTAGTTTTACCTGCCAGTTTTAACCTGGTAAGTTTTGTTCCTGTATTATCCCCCCCCCCCCTAAACATCTTTCAAAGAAGTGTGACTTAACGTTTCATAGTCCAAACCTGCCTGATAATGACAGTAGATTAGCTTGGGTTTTGTCATTTGTGTCATTGTTTTGGTCTTGTGAATATTGAATAATTTCGTGTTATAGAGTTCATGGCATTCTTTCTCCTTTCTTTGCCAAACAGAAACAATGAGTGACTTCCCAATTAACCCCCTGGTATTGATTGGTGTGGGATCCAGCTTTGCATGCTCTGGCTTGTTTTACCACTTATACCAAGAAAAGAAAAAGGAGTTGCAAAAGCTGAAGGTATGTACGCTAACGCTACTGCCCTGAAAATACTAAACACAGTTCTGCTTTTGTAGTAAAACTAAAAATACTACCTGAAACCTTTTCTTGCACATTTTAGGAAATACCCATTTTTAAGCCAGATCAACATTTGGTCAAAATACTGAAGGCATCCCCCCACAAGAGACTTCAGTATGTTGCTGTAGAAGGTAGATATATAAAGTGAACATTCAACAAATGATTTGTTACTTGAGGATTTAAATCAAAGAGCAAAGTGTGTGATTTATGTTTATTACAGGCCTGGTGCAGGCACACGGGGAACCTCTGGCCAGCCAGTTTGTCCCACGGTGCTTTGGAGTGATTCAGAAGATAGGAGTGGAGGAGCATTGGAAGTACTGGAACTCCCTCACCAAATCATGGTATGTAACGTGTGTGTGGGGGGCTACTTCCGGCCCCCTTGACCAAGCCCATCTTCGAAATCTGCCTTCATTTTAATGTGAACTACACACCTGTACATTTTCATGACCTGCATCTTGCACGTTGTGATGCTATCATGTTGGCAAAATCTGTCCACAGATAGACATACGGTATGAACACTTGGGTTCCGTGGTAGTTCCTGCTACAATAGGTGTCTCCATGACAGCCACTTAAAATTAATGTGTGCCAGGGGCGTAAAGTGTGTGTGTGGGGGTGGGGGCACTAAATGGCCACTTCCCTACTTCGGGCCCCTTGCTCGAACCACACCCATGTTGAACTTGGCCTTCATTTTGATCTGATCTACACGCTTAGTTTCATGACTGCATCTTGCACGGTTGTGATGCTATTGCATTTGCAAAATCTGTCCACAGACAGACAAACACCACAAAAACACTGCTCCTAGTTCTAGGAAGGTTCCTAGTAGAGGAGGGGTCAAATACAGAGGATGAATTTCCCCATGGGGATAACTTAACTTAACCTGGCAAAGTACTCAAAACAGCTTCTGTGGTAGTTCCCGCTACAATACTGTAGGTCTCCAGGACCACATTTTTGCCATGACACACACACACACACACAAAAAACATTTACAGCTAGATTCTCTACTTCCAGGAACTCCCGGAAGACAAACAAGCAGGAGACCAACAACTCGGTGCCGTTCAGCCTGGTGTGCCCCGGTGCCTACATCAGCGACGTGTATGTGAAGGTGCAGAACCCGCTGGAGGCCTCCGGCTGCTTCCTGGAGCGGGTGTACCACCGGGTGAGGCGTGCTGAGGAGGGCTTGGTGGACGTGGTGGTGCAGGGCCTCAGCGGCGAGAAGCCCGTGGCTCGCGAGGACAGCGAGCAGCTGCTGCGCGTGGGCAGCACTCTGATGGGGTTCGGCGAGGTGGTGCTGGAGGGAGGCAGCGTGATGAGGCTGCAGGCGCCGCAAGATGGCCGCCAGTACATCCTGGTGCCGACAGATCACAAGAGCTTCATGGACAGGCACGAGAGCTCGGCGCAGATGTGGAAGGTGCTGACGGCGCTGTCCGGCATCACAGGGATGTCTGTTCTGGCCGGGGTCATCTACAGCTTGGTGGGACAACGGGACGACAGGTCAGAGTAGGCCTGAAGAGGTGGAGACTGTGGGCATGACGGTTGTAAAAGCTGTGATACACTTGGAAAGCCTTGGGAACACTGCTTCAGGTGTTTTGTCAACAGTTATACTGATGGTATGGCACACTACTCTTGCTAAAGTAAATTCTGATGGATACTTTGCTATTTCACTTGACTCCCTTAACTGCAATGATTACTGTTAATGTCTTCAGTTACTCTAAGCCAAAATTTGACCAAATTATTTTTTCCCTGAAGTCATTTCATAAGTAATGTGAGAATCAAGTACATATTACTGGAACTGAGTGGACCATGCGTCTAATGCAGGAGGTTCTTGTCTGACTATAAGGGATATAAGCTGTAGGAGTCACAAATGCAGAGCAAATGTGTCAGAATTTATGGATATATATTTTTTTCCTAAATTGTATTTTGTTGTTGGGTGAGAGGATCACTGTTAGAGAATTGGGAATATGGAGAAATGTAATGATTAATAAGCTTTCTTTTATTTGACATGTCTTTCACTGTAACTCTGTATTGCAAGATTTTAAACTGTGAACTTGATCAGAGAAATAACTTTGTTTCCGTCAGTCTGTCCAGCTTTCCAGTCAGCATATCCAGACAGGCTGGCTGGCATGAGATGGTAGGTGCAGGTAACATGGACCATACCAGTTCAGCAGATAATCTCCTACCTCTTATATCGCAGTTTTGTGACTGTATTGTTGAACTGCAGTCAGTCAGTGCTCAGTATTGTGGTAAAGCAGCAGCACTAAACACTATACACTGGATTTAGAAGACTGTTTTAGTCTTGTGTGTACTCAATAAAACCTATTTTCAATAACTACCTAGAAGCAATAGTTTGATTTTGAGTGTGGATGATTTCAAAAAGTGCCGACCATATTTTCCAAAGGGTCCCAGGTTCTTTCCTCTTTATTTGGATATTGACATTCATAGTGCACAGCCCTTGCGTGATGCGTCACTGTGTGATGAACTTCCCGATCCACTTGCACTTTACAGAGGAAATACTGATGGTTATTGGTGGCGGAAGTGCTGTCGAGGTTAAAACAAGTCTCTCACACCCAGAGTGCCGTCCTTGTCCCTTCTCATGCACTCCTCATTAACTGCCTTCCTCCTCTGAAGACTCGTCCTCAGCCTCCTCCAGCCACTTGATGAATTTCTGAAGCTGGGGGGGGAGGAAGCATCACGCATAAATACATAAAGCATAAATAAGTCTAATACTGCATTATTGCAAAGACATGAAAATTTCAAGGGTTGGGAAAAAAAACTAAGTGAAGTAAATAATCTAATGCTGGTGTGTAAATATGCATTGCACCTTTCTCAGGGTGTTCCAAGAAAGAGAAGACAGATAATGAGCCGATTGGTTTTTAAATCCCCTCCATACCCTGTAAAAGCTATTTTATACAGACAACTCAATAATATCCATTTTATTTTATGATTTATGTTGAGCTGGGATCAGCTGCTAATAATGCAATATTAATGGAAACTGCAATCGTGATACATTCCTATCACAAACCCTTAAGATGTGTCGAATAGTAATGTGCCATATAATAGCTAGCTCCATTTCCCTATGTCCCTCCTCAGTGTACTACCTACCCCCTGGTTCATGTCCCTCCTCAGTGTACTACCTACCCCCTGGTTCATGTCCCTCCTCAGTGTACTACCTACCCCCTGGTTCATGTCCCTCCTCCGTGTTCTACCTACCCCCTGGTTCATGTCCCTCCTCAGTGTTCTACCTACCCCTGGTTCATGTCCCTCCTAAGTGTACTACCTACCCCCTGGTTCATGTCCCTCCTCCGTGTTCTACCTACCCCCTGGTTCATGTCCCTCCTCAGTGTACTACCTACCCCCTGGTTCATGTCCCTCCTCCGTGTTCTACCTACCCCCTGGTTCATGTCCCTCCTCAGTGTTCTACCTACCCCCTGGTTCATGTCCCTCCTCAGTGTACTACCTACCCCCTGGTTCATGTCCCTCCTCAGTGTACTACCTACCCCCTGCTTCATGTCCCTCCTCAGTGTACTACCTACCCCCTGGTTCATGTCCCTCCTCAGTGTACCTACCCCCTGCTTCATGTCCCTCCTCAGTGTTCTACCTACCCCCTGGTTCATGTCCCTCCTCAGTGTACCTACCCCTGGTTCATGTCCCTCCTCAGTGTTCTACCTACCCCCTGCTTCATGTCCCTCCTCAGTGTTCTACCTACCCCCTGGTTCATGTCCCTCCTCAGTGTACTACCTACCCCCTGGTTCATGTCCCTCCTAAGTGTACTACCTACCCCCTGGTTCATGTCCCTCCTCAGTGTACTACCTACCCCCTGGTTCATGTCCCTCCTCAGTGTTCTACCTACCCCCTGGTTCATGTCCCTCCTAAGTGTACTACCTACCCCCTGGTTCATGTCCCTCCTCAGTGTACTACCTACCCCCTGGTTCATGTCCCTCCTCAGTGTACTACCTACCCCCTGGTTCATGTCCCTCCTCAGTGTTCTACCTACCCCCTGGTTCATGTCCCTCCTCAGTGTACTACCTACCCCCTGGTTCATGTCCCTCCTCAGTGTACCTACCCCTGGTTCATGTCCCTCCTCAGTGTTCTACCTACCCCCTGGTTCATGTCCCTCCTCAGTGTACTACCTACCCCCTGGTTCATGTCCCTCCTCAGTGTTCTACCTACCCCCTGGTTCATGTCCCTCCTCAGTGTTCTACCTACCCCCTGGTTCATGTCCCTCCTCAGTGTTCTACCTACCCCCTGGTTCATGTTCCTCCTCAGTGTACTACCTACCCCCTGGTTCATGTCCGTCCTCAGTGTACTACCTACCCCCTGGTTCATGTCCCTGCTCAGTGTACTACCTACCCCCTGGTTCATGTCCCTCCTCAGTGTACCTACCCCCTGGTTCATGTCCCTCCTCAGTGTACCTACCCCCTGGTTCATGTCCCTCCTCAGTGTACCTACCCCCTGGTTTATGTCCCTCCTCGGTGTACTACCTACCCCCTGGTTCTTGCGGAGCTGCCTGCTCTTGTCGGTGGTGGCTCCCTGGGAGAACCAGCGCAGTATGATCTCCTCCTCCAGGATCTCTAGCTGGTATATGTTCATCAAGACCTAGAAAAAGGAAAAAAAACAGCTGCATTTTCAGCTCCAGGATCTTCTGAAAGTGCAATCCATACTTTATAACTGCAGATTAAATGCTATGCAAAGCCAATTAAACTTTTGGCTTTTGTTGGAACATTCTAGCGGTTGTACTGTAATTGGGTGTATTTCTGCAAAAAGGTGTATACAAACAAGGTACAGTATATGTAGTCTTGTAGTGTCGAGTTTCCCTGACCTTGACCATAGCTCCCCAGTGGCTCTCCTGCTCTAGGAAGTATTCCTCAAAGGCAGACAGGCAGTCCAGTTGGTCTTGTGCTCTCTTCACGTAGTTTTTAAAGACCGGCGCCCACTTTTTCAACAACTGAGAAGATGAGGGAAAAGAAGAAATTTAATTTTTTCCCCCCTATATCAGGACTACGTCATGTCTACAGTTACAGGAATATGTTGTGAAGGTTGTTGTTTTTTAATGGAAATGTTATTTACGGGCAGAAGGAGAGCGGTGTATTGGGCTGTGGTGAGCTGTGAGCCTTGCTGCTGGAAGGGGAACTCCAACACCACTCTGGTCAGAATCTGCATGACCTCCTTCAGAGTGATATTGTAGGCATACCTGCGGGGAAAGAGTATGTTGAACTGAATGTCACCTTGAACACGACTATGCGTGGAACCGCAGGCAAATGTGAGTTGGTTCTTACTTCAGAGAGTTGATCTCCAGCACAAGGTTGTCACAGCCGATGTTTTCCTCCAATCCTCTCTGCAGAGTCCCAAGCACCTCCATGTGAAACACTGCACATGGAAAGACAGCAGTTATTGATCCTTGACTCATAATTAAAATAAATAAATAAATAGGTGGCAGCACACTGACCTACGTGGTACAGGAGGGGAGACACAGTAGTGAACTCTTACATTTACTTTCATATCCAGGGTGACTTACAATGAATTCAACAGCAGAATCTATATACCTAAATTCCTAGATGAAAATGAGAAGCCACCAAAAATGAGTGCCATAAATACATAGAATAAGAGTTAAGGAGAGAGATAGACAGGGTTCCCACTGTGGCCCTGACATAAATTTCCATGACTTTTCCAAGTGTTTCTATAAATAAATCCTTGACATTCAAATGTTATTACAACCTAATGTTTTTCTGAAGTTTCCACTGCAGTTGAAAACTACCATCTAATGAAACAAGTTGTAAAATAAATTCTGGAATATTGCTGTAAAGTGATGCATTTGTAAAATTCCCTGATTCCTCAGAGATTTTATCAACACTCTCACCTTTGACATCGTCCATTTCTGGGGAGGGGATAACTGGGTCGTCTGGGTCGTCGGGCTCACTGTCCTCACTTTCACTCTCAAGCTCCGGGTTCAACTCCAAGCCTGGTGGGCAGAAAACAAAACTCAGGCTCCTGGGACTGTGACTGTATCACTATAGCTAGTTTGCAACCACGTGATTCCGATGACGTCGGAAACAGCGCAGCCCTCCAGAGGAAAGAAAGTATGGAAGACGGTTGGGTGCCGCTCCACGCTGCAGGTATCACCAGAAGATTGCAAAACATATAGGATGAAGAGAAGTGATTTTTCCAGCAACTTGTCCGAATTGCCCTGTGTGGAGGCGGTGGACATTACAAATTACCTCGTGCTAGTAGCCTGCTGCTGGTTGCCCTCCAGCATGATCTGCACAAGTCTTGCCCACTATAAAGTCAATGGTCTCACCCCTTGACGTGACGTCACCTGAAAACAAGCTATAGGAAATGCAGATTTTAAAGAGCTGCTGTCCTACCCCAGAGACACTGGGACAGCTCCTCCTCCTCCTCTGTGTCATCCAGACCACTGGCCTTCCAGATGTAGCCTTTCCCTTCCGTTCCGACCTCTGCCGGGTTAAACACTGGAGGACAAAGTACAGATTACTGGCAGCACGATGACACGGCTTGTGGATTTCTGAATGTTGGTGGACGCGTCCGTACACACCTTTCTGTTTGGTTTTGTCTTTACTGTGACCGACCTCAGCATCATCACTCAGGAATTCATCGTCGTCATCTTCCTCCTCCTCGTCTGGATGGTGCATGGACACCACAGTGCTTTCCGGTAGAGAGATGTTTGGTCCCATCACCACCTAGAAACAGTCCATCTGCAAATTAGATCCGCTGCCTAATATTTCATGATACATTCAAAGCTGCACTAGGCAAGGTTTTTCTATAAAAATACACCTGTCAGCTTAATCACAAAGTGAGGCTGTAACAGAGAAGAGTGTCACTCACATCACTGACCAAATTGATTTCTGATGTTGGGTAGCACACTCAAAAGCTACCTCGCACTGCAATCTGGAGACACCGACGTGCAAAATGTCTAGTGCAGCTTTACAATGGAAAGCAGTTCTGCTATCTTGTTAACACAAATATAATCTTCCATCAGCTATAAATGAAACCTTAAAACAAATCTGCTCAGGAGGCACTAATTGCAACAGTTTCACTCCATTTCTATTTTTGTAATGTTATATTCTTCAAAAGTTGGGTTATCATACGCTATCATTTTTTCCTTGCGGTTTTTGAAGCAAAATGTTGTACTGTAGTCAGGTAAAGGGGGTACTTGGATTCAGAAATCAGGGAAAGGGAGTACTGAAGCCAAAAAAGTTTGAGAACCACTGAGCTACTAATTAGTTACAATTAGGAATGAATGATGCCAATACATGCTTTGCTTACATTGTATGCCAGGACACACTGCTTATTAAGCTTCACTCCCTCTTTGACCTCAGCCTTGTCGCAGACCACAGACTGGCTAATCGCCACGTTACTGGCAATGTGAACATTATTCCAGATGTAGGCACGGTCCAGGATTACGTTGTCACCTGTTGCAACACAAAAGAGGATCGTTTACTCACATTTTCTCAGCCCTCTGCCAAGGAAAGATTTAATCGATGTTATCGATGGTTCTAGCTGCTTACCTATGGTGCAGTTGTTACCGATGACACTGTTGGAGATGTAACAGTTGGCGCCGATGCTGGTGTCACAGCCAATCAGGACATTCTCCTCCATCTGGCTGCCGTGGCCCAGGCTGACTCCTGAGCCTCGGTAGACATTGTGGCGAGAGTGCGTGCAGCTCCGTCCCTTCCGGTCCGTGAAGTTGGCCTCGGGGGTCAGGGGGTAGATCCACCGACGTACGAAGTCCGACGACACGGAATCATACATGAGCAAGTTGGACACTCGGGCGCCATAACCGTCCTTCGTGACGTGCATGTGTATCTGGTTGCCAAGGATCTAGACAGAGAGGAAACATATTATGGCTCGAGTTGAACTAAATAGCATTGCGTCATTACAGAAACAGAATCCACATTTGGGTACACTTGTGTAATACCTCTTCATTGACCAGAAGTCCTTTGACAAAGTCATCCCTAGTTTGGTAGTCAAAGTTGTCAGTGAAGAGCTCAGCAACCTGGAAAAATTACACAACTGTTGTTAGCATTGACAGCAGTTATGAGTTCCATTAGCTACTGTGTCTGGCTGGAAACTGACCTGCGGGGAGCAGATGCTAATGTGGCAGTCCAAGAGGTCATGTCTGATTTCAAACTCATCACTTGCACTGTGGAAAATGTTCTGCAGAGCACAAAGAGGAGCAGCTGTCACTGGCGAGTCCAAAAGTAAATAAATTCGGCTGAAGGTATGAGAAAATGCTGAACAGTCAGTTACCATGGGGAACTGTAGCTTCTTCAGCCCTTGTGTCTTCTGGTAGTGCAAGACCCGCTGGCTCTTACTGTCCATGGCAACAATGATGTCATCTTCCTCACAGCGGGACTTGTGACCGGGCGACGACTCCTTGAAGATCATCGTCATCACCGATATGTTCTTCTCCATCTTTCGCCGATGCCTGAAAAGAGCACAAATTGTTAGACAGGTAACATACTGAGAAGCAGGACTTGGGAGCACTCGGATCATAGTCGTTCAAAATTTTACTTAACTGATCTCTTACCTGTGCTCCTGTAGCGCCTGACTGACATCAATATTTGAAACCACATCTCCGTACACCAACACAAAGTCCGAGCGCACAAGGTTCTTTGCGTCTACATCCCTCAGCACATCGCCCAGGGAGCGGTACAGTTCCGAAGTGATGATGTGGACCGTGTTTGGAGAGGTGGGCCGACACCATTTTGACTTCCTGTCAAGCACAATGTCAAGTCAACATCATCATAAAGCATATTCTGCACCCAGACTAACCACAAAGTGTCAGTGAAATCCTCACTCACAGCAAGTGCTCCTTGATCTTATTGGACATCCAGCAGCAGAAGACGAATGTTTCTTGGACCCCAGATGAAGTGAGAAACTCCAAGGTATAGTCGATCATGGCAACATTGCCCAGCGGTAGTAAAGCCTGGGAACAACACAAAGAAGAGATGCCGTTTGCAGTCAACGTTAACGTAACGCCGAGCAGCCTCAGTCATTGTGATCACTGAAAATCCCTGTAAGGAAAGACAACACTTTCATTTCAGCATAGGCTTTTCAGCTAACGTTATGTGTTTATCAACGACTTCTGACGCTACTAGTTCAGGCAGTGCGTACACTTTACCCCACCATAACTTGGCCCTGTCAGTGTCAACCGGTGTC
The DNA here is from genome assembly GCF_964638095.1 of Poromitra crassiceps. NCBI lineage: Eukaryota > Metazoa > Chordata > Actinopteri > Beryciformes > Melamphaidae > Poromitra > Poromitra crassiceps. The sequence continues at coordinate 18,079,258 of NC_139639.1, forward strand.
AACACAGCATGTACCACCAGTGTAGCCTCCATTAGCATTGCAGCTAGCATATCTAGCTGCCTAGCACAGGCTGCCTACCCGCGGCTGGTCTTTGGTGATGGGGAAAAACCTCCGATTGAAGCTGTCTGCGATCAGGACAGCCTGCAGCGGCTGCTCCTCTTCCTCCTGGTCAACTGCACCTTTTCTTCCAGGGCCCGATCGACTCTGTTTTCCCCCTTTACTGGCCATGTTTGACTTGTCTGCTACCTGCCTGTTACCAGCGCTGTCGTCAGTAACAACGACGGTGGCGGCGGTGGGACAATTTTCTTTTGCTGTGTATTTTGGCAGTTAACTTGCAAATTGGGTTTCAAGAGGGGGTAGCAATCATGGGGTGTCCTTAATTTATTAACTATCATTTTATTCACTAGTACTGATCCTAAAAAGAGAATGTACAATAATGTGTTTTTAATCTCTTCACCTGTTTCATTACAACAATGTAATGATGAGTAATAATGATGCAATACTAACTCAACAGAGATTGCTCAGTGAGATAAAATGTTAGTATTTAAACTGGGGTCCATGGCCAACTGTGCCAGTTTTGGGCATGAAACAGTAAGATAACCCTTGAACTAAGCAACCAAGTTTGTTTGTATTATAATTTTAACTTTTTTATTATCTTGTGCTGCACTTGGGTAGTTTTTAACCATCCTAAGCTTCGATAGCAACTGTTTTACAAGGGTAAGATGTTCCATTGGACTACTGATGTTGAGTATTTGGGTGCCACGATTGTAAATTAATTGCATTATTATGAGCAGTGGTTCTCAACCTTTTTACAGTACCACCTCAGAAATGACTACCATATGAAAGTATGAGAGGGAGAGAGCCCTGTGTACCACCAGTGTGGTACCCGTACCACAGGTTGAGAACCACAATGATGAGCAGTACCATCAGTAAACCAAGGCTGCCTCATGTCCTAATTAATGTGTGACAAAAAACTTAACACTGTTAGGATTTATTTACAAAAGGACTTTACTGTGTAAACATTGAAGTATTGTACATCTGAATCAACATGTAAAACTTTAACAGAGACAAATACATCTAGCTCCTGCCATATAACAGTTTAGACAGCAACCTTCATTTACTGCCCTGTGAAAGCTCAACAGTTTTTCAAGATGTTCATAACACTAAACTTTAACTAGACGTGTTAACGTTTCAGAAACAGAATGCCTATTTGTGGTGTTCAGTAATCTTCTTGGCATGCTCCAACAGAGAGTCATACCGAAGGGTCTTGGAAGTCCAGGAAGCTGGGATTCCCTGAAGCCCAATCTGTGAATCAAAATAGCAGAATTCATGCCATCAGCCATACATGATGACAGTTATACTACTCATGCATGGAGCAAGCTAAAGTAATAATCCATGAAATTTAATATATAAATATAATATAAATAATCATATAAATAAAGTTCTATTATTAGCCAGTTCACCAAAGCTTTTGACTTTGCTGTTCTACACACACATTAATTGCAAAATTATGACACAAAACTATTATATTTCAGGTGCTCCATAGCAGATTCAACTCCCGAATGAATGAATGATGAGTGAATGAAGGGTGATCACACACTCCTGGCGTACCTGAGCCCCAAGACAGGCCCCAATGAAGGAGCCTCTGCTACAGGTGCATCCGCCGCAGCTCATGGTGTCCCTGATGGCCTGCTCATACCGCTCAGCCTTCAGGACCCCATGCAGCGCTGCTTGGAATGCACCAGGCAAACCTGAAGAAACATTAGTGCAGGATGGGAAGGAAGGGAAGAAACTTTTAACTTCAATTTGTCTACTGTTGTTTGTGGCAATTCTAGACTTCTATACACGCACACATACGCATATGTGCGCGCATATGTACTGTATGATACAGCATATTACTATTGAGTTGCAGGTACGAGGTGATTACGACTCATTCCTTATCTAAAGTAAGCTGTTGAAAAAGGTTTAAGAGAGTTTAGTGAATACTAGCTTGCCCTGCAGCTCGGCTGCTGCGTGGCCTTGCCTCCCCTATTGGCGCGCGCGCAATGTCTCCCTCTCTCTCTTCCTCAGTCTCTCTCCCCCTCCTCTCCCTTAGTCTGATGATGTCATCACTGATGACATCATCAGTGACATCATCACTGAACTATAGCCTAAGCCTTAGGGCCTGTCAGGTCACCTGCACAGGTGCTCTTTACACTTCCTGAAAGTTTCAGCTCAATCGCACGAAAAAATGGCATAGCTGTGACCGGACAAAATTCTTGAAACAAACAAGACAGACAAACAGAGTCCACATTGCCAAATTTATATAGATAGATAGATACCTCATGTGTTTGGGAACACAGTGGGGATTAGCTCCTGTGGAGTCTTGCATAGATTCTCCTTTACCTGAAGAATATGCCCTAAAAACAATGAGAAAACAAGAACGGTTCAAATGAAATAATAATTTAATATCATAATCAATAAATAAAGAAAAAACATCGCACGGATGCATAACTGGGACGTATCCTCAGTGATGTACCCTGGGGTCATAGGATGTTTCGGGTCTCGCAACATCATACACCCTCGCCCAGGTGACCCAGCCGGGGCTGGCCAAGCCCCAACTTACGTCCCAGTAGCTACCCACGGTCAGCCCTCCAGGAAGGGTCGAAGGTGGTCACGCGGTCAGGGCCACTCAATCCGCTGCTCCGGAACTACTCTGCCGGGACCGGGGGAGGGGGAGGGCTCTGGTACGTAGAGGGACCGGGCTCTGTGGGTTGCCACCCGGCCGGGCTCCTCCCTCGTCTCACCAGGTCTACGACCTGTGCGCTGCACCAGACTCCCCCGCTCCAAACATCTCATTCCGAGGTGATGGTATCTTGGTGGACACCATGCAGTACCAGTACTTGGTGGCACTGCAGTCTCCACTTGCGGCTTGAATGGCCCTCCTAAAAGGCCTCTCGTGGGTTGTTGGGCTTCTTCCTCACGGAAGACGCAGGCTGTGGAGCTAACCCATACTGCTACCCGGGTGCCGTCCCTGTTCCGGCTGTCAACTTACTCTCCAGTAGTCACTAGTCTTTCCTGGTTGTCACGTAGTCTATTCCTATGAGTCAGTGGCTAAGCCAGGCTAACTAATAAAGAAAAAACATTGCATGGCTGCATAACTGGGACGTATCCTCAGTGATGTGTGATCATAGTAATTTAAAATATCTGAACATTTTGAGATCATCTCTATCATGCATGTGCCTATTAATTTTTTTTTATTCTTTGATTTCGTTGTTTTTTTTTATAGAGAAATGTAATAAAAACTCTTAACAGCATTGTAACCATTTAATATTTAAAGCTCTGAAGATGTAGTACAGACCAGAGTGATTTAAATAGAGAGTGGTGCCAATGGAAGTCCAAAATGCTTGATCGTCATGTGACTCAAGTAGCTATAGTGTGCGGGGGAATAGTTCCAGGAAGTACGTTTGAATGCATAAAATAAAACTGATAATATACCATTTGATTCTTTAAACATCTTACCCTTTCAAAGTACATCACAAATGGCCCATTCTGCTGCAACTCTACAGCGCTGCTTAACCCAGAAACATACTTTGGGGAACTATCGCAAGGTTAAAAAAATGGTTCATTGGAGTGAATGGAGATGACACAACTCTTATACCACTATGGCTCTGGCGCAGACCATTTCTAGCATGAAATTAGGGACAATGAACCATTTAATCCCATCACATGACTTCAGTGTGGCGAAGCGGCACTCTGCGGGCCTCACATACCAATCACAGCTTTGTCCGAGTCCTGCGGCTGCTTCCTGTCCGGGTTGCTGAGCTGGTCCAGCACTGCGTCCAAGGCTTTTGGATCAGCGCCGTTCAGGATGTAATGCTCCAGCAACCTGGGAGATCATTGGGTGTACTCCATTACGCATGTTAACAGCGCTACCACTGCGCTACCAATGCGCTACCACTGCGCCCCCCCCCCCCCTCCTAATTCCTCGTGGTGTACAATCTCCATCTCCAGTAGTTCTAATGGACTGGCTTCAGAAAAATCAATGAAAGAAATATGGACGCAAAATGTTATTTGCCCAACGTAAAATACTGCAACATCTGCATTATGTCACTGACATTTGGTGATGTTAGCTAGCTAGTTAGCATGAAATTGACGTGTATTTTGAGGATTGTAATCATGTTAAATGTAATGCTGTACAGTGTATGCCACCATATTGACATTACAGTAATTTTGCCCCAGTTTCCTGCTTGGAATTCTGACTTGTTGCACTGCATTTTTTCCCTAGGTGGCAGTTGGAATTTCTGACTGTCCAACTTTTCTGGAACGCAGCATTCAACTCTCCCTCAGCAGCACACTTTCTTTCCAGCCTCAGATTTGGCGGTACACAGTAAGTACGCATTGGCAATTATCAGTAATTAGAGATATTAGTGAGATTAATACTGGTTATGGAATGTGCCACATGTTACGAGTGTACCACACCACACACCTTGCTGCTGCCAGAGTCTCTGCCACACACGCGTCGTTGTTCTGTGTGACACGAATGGCTTGCTCCACCTTCTCCAGCATGTCAGGCTTCCCCGCATAAAAAGCCACAACAGGAGCCAGTTTTGTTATTCCATCCATCTGAAAGTCTGTCTCACAACCTGTGGCAATGAAAACATACAGCTTAGACACGTATGCCTTATATGAGTGTTAGCACAGCTACTGTATGATTCAGTGTTGCAGCTTTACCTGTCTCTTCTTTGCCCGCATCAACGTTTTTCAGGAAGCTCTTTAAGCTCCCGTGTCTCCATGGTCCCTCGATGGGCAGCTGAGGTCTTGGCCCTGGCATAGATGGGGGAAACAAAAAAACAAACAAAGCCTATGAAAATCATAAATGCTTTGTTTTGACCTTTTATTTGTAATTGTATCAACGCTCATTCTTTCTATATGTTGGAGATTCTTTTTTTCTTATGCTTACCTAGTAGATTAAACCTTCCTCCAATGCTACAGTTTTCTTACCTCCTCGCTCTCTGTAAGGATTGTTGACTGGCGTGTCATACTCTGATCCAGGCCCAAAGAATTTTAGTGTGCGTTTCTTCAAATCATCAACATTGAGACCTGGGAAAATGGGATGATACAACTTAGACCACAGCCTCACATCAAACACAAGACACACACTGCTACGTCACAACCTTACCAATTTGTGACCTGAAGATGTGTGAGGATTGAGAATTTGGTCAGATTTAAACCAGTTTAGTCGAACCAGAGACAGTCAGCACTAGCCTGCCTCTGACCTGGTACTGTGGTGTAACACTCAGTGGTCTGTTAACAGTGTCGAGCTCACTGTGCCGGGGGGAATTTGGGTGACGCGGCCTTGAAGCTACATCCAATTTCAGTTTACTCAGAGAGCTACAGTAGGGAAAAAAAAATCACATGATGGCGAAGGCTAGGCAAAGGCATGACCCGCCCCTCTCTGCCTTTGATTGGCCGAGCATCAAACGTTCATCCACTCACCTCCGCTTGGCTATCCTGCGTCTCTTTCTACAGTCTGTGGTCCGCAGTTTTGCTTGCTAGCCTGTATGAAAGACGCCACTGTGTGTTTATGTTTTTAATATAGTCTGGTCTATGGTTTATAACGCTGCCGCTACTCTTGGCAGTGCACGTATGTAGCCTACAGACAAATCTTTTAAAAAATTATCAAAGATTCATGAGAATTGTTAGGATGATATAAAATTATTCTGCTTATCTGGAGTAAGTGGTGCAAGAGGATGAAGCAGCAAGCCTACCTCCACATACAGACAAGGACTCCAACAAGACGTACGCCTGGTCTCCATAGCAACTCTGTTTCCCCGTCTCCCTCCTGTAGAAGGGGTTGGCCGACTCGGGACGGAACTCCAGGTTGGGATCCTGGGCCAGGAAGCTGTGCACCTTCTGCAGGTCATACACCCAGTGGAGGGGCTGTGCTGCAAGGGAATTAGTCACATCTTAGGGCATTTTCATTCTCATCTGAACCAAGAGATTCTCAAATTATGGGTTTATGGGACTCTGGTTAATTAATACCAAAATCACTAGAATTTGAGCAGAAAAGTGCTTCTTCATATCGTCCTGTCATTGTGGTCTGACCTTGAGTTTGTGTTTGAGTCTAGGCTATATAATGCTTTATAGTATTATTATGAAGAGGAGGAGAATGTAGGACAAGAAAACCACTGTTCACCTCAGGGCACTTCATTGACTAAAGATAAATGGAAGACTTTTTAAATGCATTACCTGCTGCATCTGCAACGGCTGATCCTACAATGGCTCCAATAGCTCTGTTGACCAGAGCTACAGCCATCTGGAAAAAGTTCAGATCATTATTATATTAGTCTTTTTTTCTTTTTACGGTCTGACTGTACTAGCATGTTTAAGTTTAAAATGTGTATACATACATGCATACATAGTACTGTACGTACGTACATACATGCATGTATTTATTTATGTATGTATATATTCATAATTGGTGCCCATTAGGTCTTCTTCACTGATTGGCTAGGGCCATTTTGATTACATCTGCAATCTACTGCTTTTCCTAAATGGGATTCAAAAGCTAATCTGAAACTGTATATTTCAAACACGTAGCGTTAAAGACGAATTCACACAGCCAAATTCAATTGCCTCATGGTGGCAAACCTTTCAGCGTATGAGAGAGCTATTTGTGTATTTTTCAGGACAGTTCTTCATGTATACCTCATTGCTGGGGGTACTCAGCCACCCTGCTAGCCGGCGGGTAACAGCCAACGGTACACCGTGCACTGTATTAATGTAGGTGATATGGCCCATAGCTCCTATATACAGTACTATAGGTTGACTGTGAAAGTCTTACCTTATTAGAATCGTAAATTCCTGCTGCTGCGTTTAGTCGTGGCTGTGTGGGACTGTCACGGGACCTACACAAAGAACTTTACATTCTAGCCTTTTCTTCACCCTACAAGCTGCAAGTAGTGTGCATCAGAGGGTTTACTCAGAATCACCACCTGGTGGCGGAAGCCGTGCAGCACATTCACAAACATCACTATGAAGTACTACCAAAGACGATGGGATAGTAATGGAAGATCTATGGTACTACTAGGCTATAATAAATTATGAACACTGCAACCTAGAAATCATATATAGAGTACCAAAGTCACGCCCTCTTTCGCATTCAGCATACAAACCAAGGGATTTCATCCGCCATTCATTTTTCCATCTACATTTCATAAAATGCTTATCAAATAGATTTACTTGGTCAAACCTTGGTCAGTTATATTTAGAATCAGGAGAGACCATATAACATTTCACTCAGACCAAAACTAAAAAAGAAAATGGATACCAAAAAATTCAAATTTTTATTTTAATAATAAAGTTATACACAACAAAAGGTGTAAACGTAGTCCAAATAGATAATGATACAAAGTTATTCATCTTTAGAGACGAGCGACCGAAGGCTTTACTGCCACTGCTTCATTTCCTGCGTCCTCGGCCTCTAAACCCTCGGACTGAGCCTTGACCGAAGCACACAGCTGCCGGGACCCTGAAACAAGAGAACATGGCCGCTGAATTTCTGTATTTCAAAAGGTTTATCATTTAAAGAAGGAAAGCTAGTAAGTAGAATTTACTAGATACATTGTTACATTTCTAATTAAACCACATTGTCAGCTGTTTGAATTCTTCCTGATATGAACTAATACACACTGTCTAAACGGATAGATTAATAATTAGCCCATCGTATACTTTACTTACATGGTGAATTTGCATAATTCCTAAACAGTTTTTAACCATGAGGAAAACAGAGTCCCTCAACTAAAGCGAGTTAACATTAGAACAGTGGTTTTCAAACTTTTTGTGCCCGAGACAAAATCTCAAGGCATGATACCTATATGCAAAATAGCCTCTATAACACGTTATCACTCTTAACTTTTTTAAATTTACTGCCAAATAAAATTTGACTTGTGATATACGTATGTATTAACAGAATAATTCAGGAATTTATTTGAAACTTTGGAAAATTACTACATCAAAGCAGCAACACACCCATTTAAACCAGACAGGTCACTGGGGGGGGGAGGAAATGAGTGAGTACAAAGTACTGATATAATAAATTAAAAATTTGCTCATAACTCTTCGTATAATTTTAGGATATATCTGCAATAATAATGTGTATGGTTGTCACAAAATCCCAAGGCACACCTGGACTTGCCTCAAAGCACACCAGTGTGCCTGTGCCTAAGCACACCATTTGGGAACCACTGCTTTAGAAGTCTAGAGCTTATTGCTAACCTAGCTCTAGGCCTAACTAACCTGAGTAAATCCAGTGTGAAAATCAGCCGGTCGATTTGACTGCAGACTAACCTGTAGGAGTAGCGTGGTTTCAGTTGCTCGGTGCCTGTGTTGATGGCGGCGCCCTGAGCCGCAGCAGAAAGATGTGAATCCGTGTGATTGGAGGCAGAGTTGGCCATGTGAGCAGCCTCCGCACACACAGCGGGCTCCATGGCTTCCCCCGCCTCCTCCGGTTGGTCGGAGGGCGCGCCGCACACCATCTCACACACACCCTCAGACTCACACACACCCTCCATCACCTCCACGGCTGAGTCTTTCTGCCGCTGGCTCTTCGTCTCTTGGGTTCTGTTCGTAAAGGTAGTAGTGTCAACATATTTAAAAAACACACACACACACACACACACACGCTCGCGCGCACACACACAATACTTTGAGGAAAAGTAAAGTGATTAAACAGTTTTTCCAAGTCATTTCATTGTTTGTCAGGTCAGACTATGATACAACCAAAACTATGATACTGTACATTTTATATAAATTTAACGGTCTTAACTTGAATGTTATAACTTGCCTTGATGAGGAAAAAACAAAAGTCTATTACAAACCAGATACATTGCTCCAGCTCTGCTAGAGTTTTGTCCATGAGATTCAGTTTTGAAACATGAAGCCTGTTTACTGATGGACCTGGGCTCTCCAAGATCAAAATGCTCCCATCTATAATGATGTTTTTGCTGCCATGTAGTGGACAAAATTGAGGCAGGGATGTCTTACCTTTTGTCTTTTTTGGTCTTGTCAAATCTGAAGTCCGGAGGATACTTGTGAATTCTTATTAGATGATCTTTCCTCTGTTTACCTGTCCTGAACTTCTGTCCACAGCCCTCCACCAAACACTGGTACTGGAAAATAAAGAGGCAAGTGTCAGGAATAATGAAAAGGTATTCGTTTTAAATGCTTGTTTTGAAGTGTTAATCTTAATTGCAGCACTGCGCAAATTATGTCAATATTCTGATATGAGACTAGATAAGATCATAGAATTTGGATATCGTTATTTCGTTATATGACATAAGCATATTGTGTTGTCTTTTCCTGGTTAAAGGCTGCATTACAGTAAAGTGATATCATTTTCTGAAATTACCAGACTGTTCTCTCTGTTCTATTTGCCTTCTACTCACTTACCCATTATATCCACATTACTGATTATTTATCGAAAATCTCATTGTGTAAATATTTTATGGAAGCCCCAATAATCATTCCTACGATATTGTCGCAATATCGATAGAGGTATTTGGTCAAAAATATTATCGTATTTGATTTGATCCATATCGCCCAGCCATATCTGTTTTTAATAAAAGTGCTTGTGACATCTCACATGTGGCTGGCTTTGACTTACAACTGACCATTTAGCCCACTTCATAGAAAATACAGAGATAGGTTGTGTATCACCATTAGGGCTGGGCAATTAACAGAGAATGTAGAGTGCTACATGAAGTGTGGAGATAGTCTGGCCAAGTGAGACTACCAAAAATTTATCAAAACCGATATTTAGAAGATCTAACCGATTTAATATTGCTCATGTCAATTAATTGAATTAATGACACCAGGAGGAGATGGCAGGCTGAATTAGATAGAAAGAAATTTTAAAAAGACAGCAGCAATATGATTGGCTTACAATGGAGGTGTGTGAAGGTGTGTGAAGATGTCTCTATGCTATTGATAGTTGAGGCCAGATGGTGCAAACAGCCGATGACTTGATTGACGCCCCCGAAAGTGACAGGGTATTGTGTGAGCATGCATGAAAGATGTGAAGGGCAGGATGGAATGAGAAGTGAATTACAGCCTAAACGTGCAAGATTACAGTCTTCTTGAATGAACCTCCACTAGAGCTTCAATAGTCCGTGTTCATGCGTTCACTCAAAGCCAAGCTCTCGGCATGGGGGATGAAAAAAAGCATTGAAAATAAATGATTGTTCATTAATCGTAATCAACGTAAAAGTTTGAAATAATCGTGATATTAATTTGAAGTGATATCACCCAGCCAGCCAGCCCTAATCACTATTCAGCCTAAAAAATACAGAGATATGATTTTTGGTCCATATCGCCCAGCCTTACTTAATTGTTTGTAGTTTATTAACCGAGTCAATGACAAACTGGCATGGGTATGAAAATAATCTCAGAAAGCTTATTTCCATTGCAGGGGTTGTTTAACCTTACCATGTCTTGCCTTTGGGCGAGGATGGCAAAGAGAGAGTCATGCCACTCCTGAATGTGGATGTCCAGGAGGCGTGTGGAGGGCAGGGAGCGGCGGCAGGAGCAGCACACGTGTCTGTGCAGGGAGTTGTAGTGATGCTCGTACTCCTCCAGCCTGCTGAACAGCTGACTGCAGCCAGAGATGTGACAGGCAAACTCAGACACACTGTGGGAGTGTGGGTTGGAGAAAGGACAAGAGGAGGAGGCAGGTGAGAAAGATACAGAGGGCGACAACCTGAACAACACTACCTGTCTGACGAGCAGAGGGTTTTATGCTTCATGTGAATACTGCTCAATAGAGATGGCAAAGTGCTACAGTTAAAGGAAAAATCCACATTATAACACTTTCACACTGTTAAACAGCATTTCTGGGTATTTTCTGTTTGTTTGGTGGTGTATTGTTATTTCCACAAATAATAGCCACAGGAATGAGTCCTAAAAACCTGTCCGGAAATGAGTTAGCATGGTCACTGGTCTGGAAGTGGTACTGTATAAGTATCATAAACATTTGTTAACCACAGACCTAATTTCAGGCATCTAACTAAAAACCCATAAAAAAAAACATTTGGCTTCGAGATGAGGGAACCCAGGGCGATGCTTACTTCCGGGTGGAACAAAAATACATCATCCCTGCTGCACTCTATTGGCCTAATGTGGATGGCAGGGGTTCCTCGGGCAATGATGCAATGATAGCAGCAAAAAGTCATGATATTAATATATCGTGACAGCAAAATGCAGACTCCACACCCCATGGTTTAGTCATGCCTGGTGATGTTCTTACTGTTATAACGTTACCTGAGGTTTGGCTTGTCGTCCGTGTCTGAGATTGAGAGGTTTTGCAAATACAGGTGTCTGTGAATGTCCCCATCCTGAAAGACAAATATTTATTCCAATACCCATTCAGGTACCATGACACCATGATTCAAGTCCTCATTAGGACTTGATTAGGAAAAGAAACACACTCCATTACTGTAACGTTAGTGTTAGGTCAATGCTCTCAACCTGGGTCTTTGAGGGGGGTTTTCACAGCGAAATCAGGGTGGCAGTTCAGTCAGCTCAGCTAGCAAAATACTGGCTAGGGCTTTTCACTTTGCCCCAGGGGGTAACCCAAGGGGTTAACATAATTCTAGTGAGCTGTTAGCCATACACATAGCCTTTTATCCAGCATAGCCAGGCTACCATACACACCCATGACATGCTTATATCCCAGGCTATTAGCATACAGTGTTAAAATGCGTTTAACGCTCGCTAACGTGACCTCAAACAGCTCGTGGTCCTTGTGTAGCTGTATCCGCTGTGGGGTGAAGTTGAACGGTGTCGATGTGTTGTCCTCTGCACTCTGCCTCGGCTCCGTCAAGTGTGAGTCGGCCGTCTGGAAGCCTTCACTGACAGTTTTTACTAAATAATCGCTCTCTGTTAAAACTCGGATCAACTCTGGATGCAACATCGTTTCGCTTTTCACCACGCTCTGGGCTGGACCATGGATGTATTAACGGACTGAACGCACAGAGCAGCAGAAGCAGCACCAGTGTTTTGTTTTGTTTTGTTTTGGTTGGGTTGATGTTCACGGCGCAGAGTGACGACGTCATCACACACGCCCATTCCACCCACCGACTTGACTACAAGTTGACAATTCAGTCTGATATCAGGCAAGTAAAACTCATATTTCACACACTGTTGTTCAGGTAAGAAGATTACAGCAGCCGTGATATGTTGTTTGGTGTACACAGGGTACATTTAGGTTTCATGTCTCATCCCATTCTGTTTTGCCACATAGACATTAAACTGACTGAATTATTAAATTATAAATTTGTCTCTGGTCGTAGTTAGCAGAAAACGGTTAGAGGTTGTTGGCCCCTCAACTGTAGTATCTCTCTCTCTCTCTCTCTCTCTCTCTCTCTCTCTCTCTCTCTCTCTCTCTCTCTCTCTCTCTCTCTAATGCTATTTATACAGTCTCACTGAGAGCAATGCTCTCTTTTTCAGGAGTGCCCTGTTCACATTCACACCTGGAAGATGACTACTATAACCACTGTCTGATAACCACTGAGCAGCTCCACTGGAGTGGTTGGGGTTAAGGGCCTAGCTTGCTCAAGGGCACTTCGGTGGTGGTAATGAGGGAGGGACAAGTGCTGCTCTTTCATTTCCCCACCCAGATTTATCCTGCCGGGTCCCGGGAATTGAACCGACGCCCTTCCGCTCACAAGCTCGCTTCTCTAACCTTTAGACCACCGCTGCCATCTACCAACTCTCTCTCTCTTTCTCTCTCTCGCTCTCTGTTTCTCTCAATTAAATTCAAATGGCTTTATTGGCATGAATGTCACGACAACAATATTGCCAAAGCATCAAGAAACAATTAAACAAAACTAATGATTACATTACACACATTACACACATTACTCTCTCTATGTTTCTCGCTCTCTCTGTTTATTGCTCTGTCCTCTCCTCCTTTCCTGTGAGCCTCTCTCTCTCATATCACTTTCACAAATGTTTACAGTATGGCATACAGTGAGCAACAGCTCATCTTGATTTGTCGGCAGTCAATGACACCAGATACAGCTGGTATATCTGAGCTGACCCAGCGCCAACCACCTCCACACAAACACAGACTCTCTCTCTCTCTCTCTCTCTCTCTCTCTCTCTCTCTCTCTCTCTCTGCAGTGATTACATACTGTAGGCCTGCACAAAGTGTGTGTGTGTGTGTGTGTGTGTGTGTGTGTGTGTGGGGGGGGGGGGGGGGTAGAGTAGGTATTATGAGACCAAGTGGCGGGGCTTTTATTTATAGCCAATACTTCTTCCGTTTCAATTTGTAAACTATATATGACAGGCAATCATTACAAACACACACATGCACACATTGCACTGTGCTGCTGTTCACCGACACATATGTACTGTGCGCGTGCGCGCACGCACGCACGCACGCACGCACGCACGCACGCACGCACGCACACACACACACACACACACACACACACACACACACAAACAAACAAACAAACAAACAAACACAAGTAGTGCTGCCTACAAGTAGTGCTGTCTCCTCCACACACACACACACACACACACACACACACACACACACACACACACACACACACACACACACACACACACACACACACACACAAATCTACATTTATGCTTCACTTTATTCTGGAGTCAGGACTAATGGCCACCCCACTAAGTGATACCTATGTAAGTCTGCCGATTCCTTAGCAGGTGCACTGCCCTCCTCTCTCCCCATGTCCCTGGGTGACCTAGGCCACATTCTTAGCGCTGCGCGGGTGCCAGGAGCAGCAAACAAGACACCCGCACCACCCCTCCCGATATGTGCTTCTCCGTCCTGCATCCATTATTTTTAGCCGGGATCTGAGCCTCCGTCTACGCACTTAATTTGGGAAAAGAGTGTCCTCATATTCTCCATCGTCTCACTCTTTTTCTTCATTTGGCGCAAAGAGCGGATCCCAGGGCCCCGTTTGAGCAGCTCGGCCCCTCTCTCTCTCTCTCTCTTCATCCCACCCCTCTCCACCGCTCTCCACCTCTCATTCACTTCCCCCCTCTCTCTGTCACTTTCATCGCCGGTCATCGTTTTCCCCCTGTTTCTCTGTCCGGACAGAACGGTCAGCAGCTTGGTCCCCACCTCTTCACTCCACCAACTCTGTAACACACACTCTGGCCCCCACCTCATCTTTCCCATGCTCAGTTACAACCCACATTGAGACACGCGCACACACACACACATGTGTCGAACTTAGCCCAACCCCTCTTACACCCTGTTCCCTACTGTCAGTTGCCCATGTGTGGTTTTTACTGTAATAAGGCGGGTGCAGGAGTCGGTCTTGCTCTCTTCTGGGTGACGCGGATCGGAAGTGGTTCTTTCATAATTTCACCAAATTATTTGTGTTTTCTTTCCTTCATTTGCATTTTGAAACAACAAACACGTCTCCATTAAGCCAAATCTTAAGAGAGGAACCATGAAGTGGAGCTGGGTGCTTGTGGCAGTCTTGCTGTCATTTGGGGGGCTATCCTGGGGCATGGAGGGCTTGGACTTCCCCGAGTATGATGGCAAGGAGCGCGTCCATGACCTGAACGTCAAGAACTATAAGGCTGTGATGAAGAAGTACGATGCGATGGTGGTGTACTACCACGAGCATCCCGGATCCAGCCGCGTCGCCCAGAGGCAGTTTGAGATGGAGGAGCTGGCCCTTGAGGTGGGTCGGGGATGGGAGCTATGAGGGTGCCTGAGTGGGATGGAGCGGAGCTCTTTATTACCTCTTAGAATAAGGTGGATAGGACACCAACACGGATGCAGCATGGGGACAAAATAGGCAGTACGACTAGGAATGTGTTCATAACATATTGTTTGCCTTAATTTGAGTTTGCTGGATGGATTTCAACTTGTGCATGTTGTAAAGGATGTAGCAAGCTGCTGCTGGCTGAGGAACTGTCATTTATTTCCCCATGCACATTTGACCAGCCATGTCAAAAACAGGTTCTTGTTCACAGGTGTAGGGGAGTGGCTGCAAGGAAGCGGGGATATATTTGGCAAGAGACTCTCGCATATTGTTTGCAAGACGTGCAATTGTATTAAGTGCTGAAATTAAATACAAGAGGAGCTATTGTGGGAATATTTCAATGGCGGTCCAGGGTCGAAAATAGCTTTGCTGTATTCAGAAATGCTGAACACTGAGATAGCAGAAAATGTGTCGCCAGCCTGTGTGGTGTGCTGGGATGGAGAGACAGTATCCATTAAGAGCAAAGAGCTGAGCTGTGAGCAACCCAAGCGCCTCTAAGGATCAACTCATGTGTGCAGTGGAAGTTGATGCACTTAACACACCTCCATCAGCATACCATGGCAACCCAGCTACCCATCACACCAAGAGGCCCCCAGTCACCGTGTGGACAGTCAGCAGCTTGCATCACATTCCTCACAGAAAGGCATTACATCATCATTCAGACCACACCCTCAGCATCGCTCACCTTGAATCAGCGATGACTTCACTGTCACAGTCCAGTGTTCTCATTTTGAAAACCTTCAGCAGTGGATTTCTGAATACACAAGAAAAGATATCTTGATGTTGGTTCATTATTCATCCTGGCATATCTTTGTCAAGCTGTTTCTTTTGAAATGGACAGAAACAGAAATGTCTGTTAGAATCGATGTTGAGAGCATGCGCATCTTGCATACTTTTTTGAAATCTTAATCTTCACAGCCACCATAGACTTAAAGGATTTTCTCGCACATTTAGATGTTTGTTTTTTTTTTCTATTGGTTATCTAGTCCTGTAGTTAGCCTCTCTAATAGAGGTGATCGGGGCAATGATTGACAAATGGTATACACACTGGATCACGTGGTTAAAGCCTGTGACCTTCTGGCTGGATGGCATTCGGTCATACTATCTCACAGTGTAAAGACGTCATACCCAGACATATGGCCGTTACCTTATAGGCTAGGCTGCTGCTGGTCCATGTAGATAATATTGAGGAGAACCGTAAAGCTGCGAAGTCTGCGGCTGATATCTTTCAAAACGGATGTGCAAGAAAACTAAATGCAGATCATTTATGACCAATATTAAGAGTAAATCAAATAGAATAATCATTCTTAGATTAGGTTTTCGTGGAGTTGTATGGAAGCATTTGAAGCTCAATAGTAAAAAGTGAAATCTCACTTTAAGAACTTTTTCATTTAGGTATATATTGAAAAGAACAAGAGGGCCTTAAAGACACCAAGAATCCCTCTAAGGAGTAGGCTACAGATACAGATTGATTGAGTTCTTGTCATGCTGGAGGAGAAAAAAGAAGTGGATGAAGGGAAGAGGGAGGAAAGAATCGCGAGAGAGAGAGAGAGAGAGAGCTGAATAAGAAGAGAACAGAGGGCTGTAATAATAGAAAAGAAAATGGCAATAACCAAAACTCAACCATGAGAGAGACAGAGAGACTGAACATATCACATCATGTCGACTGTCCCTGTCATCTCTGAATGAGGCATTCGGGTTCGGTCCCAAGCAGGAGTTCCAGGGCGGGAGGTTCTGGCTCCAGTACTGCCTGCTCAGCTCTGCATTTTGATGGACACATGCGGTACTGTAGCTACTTGTCAGCGGATGCCAGAGTTATGAGCGCCACGGCCACCTTGCCAAAATAGTCTCTGGCCTGGTGTGGCTCTGCCTGCTGCTATATTTATCCAAGCGCTGATTTTGTGGTGGGTCAAGCTCCCCGAAGGCTTGCGTTTCTCCTGATGAATGTATTATGTCTTACATTTGACGAGTGTAATTTATTATTAGCAACATACAACAGCGAAGACTGAAGATGTCACAGGTCAACACAGCCTATAGTGCAGGGATGTCAGAGATGCGGGCCGGATCCGGCCCGCGGGCAGGTTTCATCCGGCCCGCGAGATGTTTTGGATTTTTTTTTATTATTATTTTTTTTTATTATTATTATTAAATTCGCACCCCATTATCATGAACTACGTGTGGCTAATAAGCAAGCTAAGAGTTCATTCATAAGTTAATTAACCTGCACTACAAGGAAGTATGTCAGTAGGTCATCAGGTGTAAACAAAGCCGCCATGATGCCACGCTGGAATTGAATCGCGCATTCGGCTACCTACCAAAAAACAAAGGAATCAACAAGATGCTGTCGAAAAAGAGAAAGGTTGACACGGAATGCAGGCAGTTTCAAGAGAAATGGAAAGAGCAGTATTTCTTTTGTGAAGTAAATGGGTAAATGAGTCGAATTGATTTTAGTAAAAAAAAAAATCCGGCCCCCATGAGGTCTCAGTTGAACAAATCCGGCCCTCTACCTAATATGAGTCTGACACCCCTGCTATAGTGTGTCGGGCGGTCGCGAGTGAAAGTGGCCTGTAAAAATTACACGGTGTGTCTGTTTACGAGGAAATTGTATTGAAGTGTTTTTATGCTGTGACGTTTCACCTATGAGTCTCACGCTGTTTTTCTTATTAATATTACACCCCCCCCCCCCCCCCCCCCCCCCAGAGTACCGCAGGGATGACATACATATTTGTAGGGTCAACCAGAAATCACTGTTGGTTCTTAGGGGGAAAAGGCTATGGGATTTTAGTATGGGTATTTTGGTTAAATGCCTGAAATAAGGTCTGTGGTTAACAAAAGTTTATGGGAGTGGTAATTTGTGTTCAGCAGGATAATCTTCACAAACGAGGACCACTTTTATGACTTTTGAAATGTTTTCTGAAAAGTCATAAAAGTGGTCCACGTTTGCGAAGATTATCCTGCTAAACACAAATTGCAACGCGCATAAACTTTTGTTAACCACAGCTTATTTCATGCATTTAACCAAAATCCCCATTCTAAAACCCCATTCACTTGTCCCCTTACGAACCAAAGTGCTACTTTCTGCCTCATTCCTGCGGTTCTCTACTGGTGTGATTGTTTTCATGGCCTAGAGTTGGCTTTCTGCTGTGACTGATGTCCTAGTGGTCTCCACATCCACTGCATAGTGCATGGTCTGCACTATGCATGGACCAGTGCATGGTCTGCACTATGCATGGACCAGTGCATGGTCTGCACTGATATATAGTACGGTTTATGGGTATGCTTATGCTTAATGCTTTGCTAACATTTGGCATGCCTCCATCTGAAGGACTGGAGTCTTTGGACTGAATGCACTACACTTTGAAATGACTTCTGTCGATGCAAATAGTCACAAGCTCAACACATAAAAATATAGGCTGGCTAACCCGGAAATCGAGATGGGATGAACTCTATGCTCAGTAGTGAGAAAAAGCCAGCACTCCAAATCTCCTTTCACAGGTTTTAATAGTTCCTCAAAACCGGGCAGCAGCAACAACGAACGTTTCAGCCAAAGGCCTTCCTCAACGTTTCATCCAAAGGCCTTCCTCAACGTTTCAGCCAAAGGCCTTCCTCAACGTTTCATCCAAAGGCCTTCCTCAACGTTTCAGCCAAAGGCCTTCCTCAACGTTTCAGCCAAAGGCCTTCCTCAACGTTTCATCCAAAGGCCTTCCTCAACGTTTCATCCAAAGGCCTTCCTCAACGTTTCATCCAAAGGCCTTCCTCAACGTTTCATCCAAAGGCCTTCCTCAACGTTTCAGCCAAAGGCCTTCCTCAACGTTCGTTGTTGCTGCTGCCCAGTTTTGAGGAACTATATTAAAACCTGTGAAAGGACATTTGGAGTGTTGGCTTTTCCTCACTACTGAACTCTTTGCTTGCCCTGCACCCAGTCAGTTTTTAATCTATTTTGAGTGTGCTCGCTACCGGTGAGTTTCTAATGAACTATATGCTCTCAAATAACCAGTAATAACCCCATCTCATTACAGGGGTGGGTGGGGGGGGGGGGGGGGGGGTGAATAATATGCATTGTATATTAATTTCATATTATGTCAGTATGCATCTTCTCACTGATTTTGCATGTCGATGGAAGGCTATAGAATCCAAGCTGTATTTGACATTCAGTTACTATGAAGTACAGCAATAACATTATCAAAGAACATCAACTACATCTCTGCAAATGCATATTCCTCCGAGCACACCAAGTCCTCTATAAATTGGAATAAAAAGTGCCAGACAAAACGTTGATAATCACCCTCATAATTTACTAAATCATCTTGTGTTACATGTGAAAATCAGTGGAGGACAACCTTTAAAAATGTATCAGCTGAAATGTCCTCTAGGAGGAGGAGCTCTAACAGAAGGGGGAAAAATCACCCTCATGAAGGTGGACGTGTCTGGGCTGGACTGAGCTAATTCAGGAAGTGGATTCTCAGAGAAACTATAATGTAATTGTCTGTTTTATTAAAATAGCTATAGAGGAAAATTGAAAAGATACTGAAAATGATAGGTGATTAGACACATGCGTTTGTTTCTCTGTTTATTACACTTGATCCTCAGTTAAAGGAATAGTTGACCCAAAAATATAAACTCTGTCATCATCTACTCACCCTCATGCCAAATGAAACACAGGTGACAATGTGTTAGTCCATAGCCTATAAAACACACAGGGAGGTTGCCAGCACAACTTCATAGCAGCCTTCTCCAAAACAACTGAAGTCAATGGGGACCTACAGTATGGTTCCAAAACAAAAACAGCCAATCACACTGTGAATAGAAAGACCTATTAGTCTACACCATTAGTTGTTGCACATTAATCAGATGTAGTTCATATTAGCACAAAATTATGGTGTAAATAAAGGTATTTTTGGAGCTCGGAAGAACTGTTGTTTTGGAGAAGGCTGCTATGGAGTTGTGCTGGCCACCTCCCTGTGTGTTATATGGACACACTTGCCCTTCAACTGGCATGAGGGTGAGGAGATGAGGACAGAATTGCCATTTTTGATTGAACTATTCCTTTAATTGGCAAGATATTTCCAGTTATTAGAATAAGTAGGCCTTTTAGTCTACTTTGGTGCCTGATGGGTGCAGTTTTATGTAGGACTAAACAATGGTTTGAGTGACAAGTTCACATAATCACATGGAAGTATTTCAAAAGTTCTGTTTTTTCCCCCTGTCATTGACACCAAATCACAAAATGTTCACTAGTTCCATCCTTTTTATTTTTTATTTTTTTAATACACAAACAAGAAAAACAAACAGACACAGGAAAGAAAAGAAAAACAAAACAAACAAAAAAACATACAACATTACAACATAGTGTTACCAGTCGCATAAGGTGCTTGTGCTTGTAAAAGATATTGCGTGTGGGATCCCACGCAAGGGGTCCATGAAAGACCAGACGGGCGAGCCATCCGTCACCTCTAACATCAATAACATAATTGTCTGAATGTAAGTGTGCCTCGCCCATCTGGTACTTCAAGCTGGTTAAAACAAATGCCAAGAATTATTTGCAACAACAAGATCTGACAATCGCATCCTGTAATGTTCCAATTGCATGACAGCCTTATTGGCCAATTATTTACAGCTTGGCAACAAACAAAAACAGTTGCTCGCCGACAATTGTTCCTGACACCAGTGTGTGTGTGTGTGTCTTTGTGCTTGTGTGTGTGCGTCTGCGTGTGCGTGTGTGCGTGTTACCATCAAAACACTATTACACTGAGACAGCACTCAAAGCACTTCCTCAATGCTGTCTGGCTGTGAATGCAGTACCAACATTGGTGGAACCAACTGTCACTCACAAGGTTCAAGTTTCATACAGATTTAGAAAGTGCATAAGCAGCACTCTTAATAGCAGGCTTTTATGGTAATGAAACTACAGAGTGAGATAACTTCCTCAATAGGTGTAAATAACAGTCCAGAGTGCTTTCACATGCTTAAGATAAAGACATAAACACTGATTTTACTGCATGCCGAGAAGTCGGTCACACAGGCATGTTTTGACGTGAGGGTGTCCCTGCTGAACACCAGTCATGTGACCATATCTTTGATTTCACAGCTTGCAGCCCAAGTCCTGGATGAATTCGATGATGAGGATATTGGAGTTGGCCTCATTGATGAAAAGCTCAACAATGTCGTTGCAAAGAAATTAGGTAAACACTATTGCTGCAGACATTTTTGGACTTTGGTCATTACCTACATTACCTACTGTAACCTGACCAGCCGGTAGGCCTATCAGTGTGCGCTTGCCAGAGTTAGACAAGCAGTTGTTTATGGCTGAAAATTTTAAGTAACCTGTGTAAATTAAGGATGCACCGATTCAGTATTGATATCAGATATCAGTCCGATTGCCTCAAGCTACATTGGGTATCGTGACTATGGGGCAGATCTATTCAATTCTTATTCTATGTTTATGTCTATGTGCGCAACGCATACTACGTCAGACATACCATACATCAGCAGCATGTTACTAAAAAAGGTAACATGAAATACTATTTATTGTCTGTTTTTATGATATAGTAACCAAAATGACAGTGGAAGTTAACCGGACAGGTAACATAGCCAGCACCAACTAAATACCTATGTGTGCACATGACAGCCACATCTGTCAGTGTTGGCCGCCTGCTGGCTGGCCTGCGGTCCCCATGTCTTTTCCCCATCATTGCTCCTCTCCATTGTTTTCCCATCTCTTCTGCTGTGCTCTCCTCGACGCTCTGTTCTCCTGGCCCCCTCCAGGTGGCTGGAGAGTGTGCAGGAGAGCAAGGGTCGAACGAGCCTAACCACTTCCCCCCTCTTTATTACATAATTTGGCGTTGTCGGCAGGATCGGGTTTTAGGAACAGCTGTGCTAGCCACTAGCGATCTATAACTAATGTTAGCAGCTAGCGATCTGTAGCTAATGGTTAGCAGCTAGCGAACTGTAGCTATATGTCTCTACTGGTCTAACTAGCAGTGCTTACAGTTCCATGCATTGGCCAACTGTAATGTGTCACATGAGACGGCCGACCAATGTCACTCAGTCAGTCACTCAGTGACATTCGCATTTGTAGGACTGGCCTTGCTGGTGTGGTCCAGCCAAAACACTGGTATCGGATCAGTAGCTGACTCGGTATCAGCCAATACCCAAGGCCCAGTTATCGGTATCAGAACTGAAAAAGTCGCATCAGTGCATTCCTAGACCAAATGGAGGGCGATTTAGCTCTCAGGGGATATGAGGCATATCTTAATGTTTCCAGTTCTTATGGATGGATGGCAAATATGAAAGGTGTAGGAAGGATTCTGGCATGCCAATGATTAAGTCTTACCTTTGTTTCTCTTTTTCCAGACCTCGATGAGGCCGACAGCATCTATGTCTTCACGGAAAATGAAGTGATAGAATATGATGGAGAGCTTGCGGCAGACACACTCGTGGAGTTCATCTTTGATGTTCGTGAGGATATAATCTCCCAGTTAATAGTCTGCCTTATCGAGCAAAAACAATTGTTTCAAAATCCCCCATTTACTCTCTTTAAAGATAACCCACAGCATCTTATGCTGCTTCCTCTTTTCTCCAACTCTCTCCTCCATGGCCTCCCATCTCCTCTAGGTTCTTGAGGATCCAGTGGAGATTCTTGACAATATGAGGGAACTTAAAGGCTTCGAAAACATCGAAGAGGACATCAAACTGGTGGGCTACTTTAAGAGTCACAAGTCGGAACGTAAGAATCTGTGCTGTGATAGCATGATAAGCTGTTTTAATCTGTAGTCAATCTTTTGTAATTTGCTTTTTAATATAGCTGCTTTATTCATATACAGAAAAAATATGCAGCTAGCAAGTACAACAAAAGTTCATGCTCCTTTGCTTGATTCAACTTTTGAGGCTGAATTGGGTTTGAATCTTAAATTACTTTTCAAGTGAGCACAAAGAGTTACAATAACAAGGGAAGCAACAAGTCTACATTCTTAGGTATTTCATGCAGGGGCTGATCTCCTGAAACAACTTGATGGATGCCTGTAAAATTTCAGATTTTGAGGCTTTTGCTGATGCTGCTGAAGAGTTCCATCCTCACATCAAGTTCTTTGCCACATTCAATACCAAGGTGAGCAATATGGCACATTATCAACCGAGTAGCTACTAGAGATAAGTTTGGCGATTGTGGACCTATAGCCAATTTGTCTTTTACATAACTCTTGGATCCACAGAGAATATTGGCTGCAGAGTCAGCTGTTGGTTGAAACAGCAAGCTCCGGTTGCTAGGCCTCTTGTCACTAACAATGAGTCCAAATTGGGTTTGTCAAAGCCATTTGTAGGCTCCAGACAACTTGTAACCTATAATGTGCAATGGTGTTTTCACATGTCAGTTGAACATTTCATCTCGGGTCCTT
>NC_139639.1:18107445-18367445 GCF_964638095.1 Poromitra crassiceps
AGTAGAAGTGACATGTCAAAAAAAAAATCCACAGTTTAAACCTGTGTCAATGGTAAGAATGTGTCAATTTGAGAATAAAATGACATAAAATTAAAGAAAAAAGTATTTTATGTATTTAAAATACACAAAATACAAGGTCTGAAAGTATCTTGATACAAATTACATCTTATTTTTCTCGGTCCAGCCAAATACAAATTACAAAATACACAAATGTATTTGAAATACATGTAGGCTATTTCAAATACTGCCCATCTCTGCCAATTGGCAAACCTTTCAGAGTGGCAGCAACATTCTGAAGTGCAGAGAGGCTTCAGTAGGTACCAGGCTGGAAGCGCTTTGGCCAAAGATTGTGAACAAAATATGAAATTAATTAAACCTCAAAACCCTGCTGTTGACTCTTGTCATTTTGTCTTGTAACCCTGCTGCTTGCTCCAAAAAAACACAAAAAAACATCTGTATTGGTATTGGCTTGTACACCGGCTTCTGTTTGTTTATCGTACTGGTTAATATTAGAGAGACAGGATAGGTTGGTAGCCTATAGAAACTGTTTTGTTTTCAGAGGGCTATATTGTGGTTTATTTCAGTCTTGATTAGGCTACATAAATGAATAGGCTACTACAAATCTTTAAATGTGTTATTGTTTGGTTAATACTGGGAAGACAGATGGGTGGGTATAGAAACTGTTTTGTTTTTAAGACTGTATTGTGGTTTCATTCAGTATGATCACTGAATACTACAAAACTTTAAAATGTGTTATTGTTGTTAGTGTGTGTTAGTTTTGTCTTATCATGAAATGGTCCCAAATGTGTCATACATGCTACATAGATGATTTATTTTTTAAATTATTGTTGTTCATATAAAGAGTGCATTTCCCCCCAATATAACATATTCATTAGCCTACTTCACAACATAAAATAGTATGTATTGTAATAAATACAATTGTACAACACATAACAAGAAAGAATGGAAAGAATAATAGCCTAATTGTTAAACAAAGAAATCAACAAACAACAAAAACATCTGCAGGGTCTGGCTAAACAATTGGAATACATTTGAAAATGATGGACACGCCAGGGGCTTTTCTGGAATTGGTGGGGGAAACTAGGCTACTACTTAGAGGTCACAACCACTGGGCCCCGAGGTTTTGTAGGAAAAACAAGAACAGAAGACAGAAGTGAAACCTTTTGGTGCACTTCACCCCACAGTTTTCTTCTCTTTTTTTTATTAAAGAAATGAAATAACAACATGGATAACATCTCAAATCGACCTTCTTCCAAGATGTAAAAAGAACAAACAGAGGAAATACAAATATAATACGAACAATCAAGTTAGCTGGGCATAAGAGACAGTGCCAAAAATAAGAATTGGATTGTTGTATATTTTTTCTCCGTGTAAAAAAACAAAACAACAAAACGCCCATGTTACATCACGTGACCCCCGCCTCCCAGGCTGCTGTGCATTTGGCGCGCCTGCGTCGAGCGACGTGACACGCCCCCATTTTCACTAGACCATGTGGTCGTCAGCTCTCCACTGATTTCTGTTAAACCTCCATGGCTTCATCGGCTTGGCCTTGTTGTTGTTGTTGTTTCCGTGTAAATTGAGAGCCGTAGCTTGATGAGTGTTGACAGCATGTCGGGCGGCGAGGTGAACCTGCAGACCCAGGTCGAGTCGGTGCTGGGCGCGCTGCTCAAAACGGCCACGCTGGAGCTCACGCGACTGTTCGAGAGCCGATACCGAGCCTCGGCCTACCAGCTGGACGACCCGGGCCAAACCGTGGAGAGGCTGTGCTGTTTAGCTTGTTTAGCCAACAGCAAAGTCCTGCGCAGCGTCGGGGTGCAAGTGGACGAGCACAACAAGCCTGACTCGCCTTTCGAGCTTTCAGGTATGATTTGTATTTTGTACTTTGTAGCCAGCTGGCTGCTAACGTTACTTCCTTGTTCCAGCCGCTCGGCTGTGGTGGTTTGTTGTTGTGGACTTTGTTGCAGCTCGTGCACGTTAACTTACGAGGTGTTTGATATGTTGAAACCAAGCAACACGGTGTTGCGTCATTTTGATGCAACCAAGACGCTATACTTTGCATGTTGCCAGATGCATTTGTGCATACAATTATTCTTGGTACTCAAGTCCTTACAATCATGGTTTGAACATTTGCAGACTCAGTTGTTTTTGCACATTCCTGCACAGCTCTTTCATTAAAGAAATGCGTGCATCTTGTACATATTCTCTCATTTTATTTTTTATTT
This sequence comes from Poromitra crassiceps, assembly GCF_964638095.1. Lineage (NCBI taxonomy): Eukaryota > Metazoa > Chordata > Actinopteri > Beryciformes > Melamphaidae > Poromitra > Poromitra crassiceps. The sequence goes on from NC_139639.1 coordinate 18,109,689, forward strand.
AGCTTTCTTGACTTGCAGACAGTACTTGCTCTTTACTTTTTATTCTATTATTTTCTCCACTATGTTTGTTATTATACTATACACCAAAATACCAAAGTAAGTTGCTTGTATATGCAAACTTACTTTGCAATAAAGACGATTCTGATTCTGAGTTGTTAAGATTTTTAATTGTTATAAGGGTCATCGTAGTAGACCCCTCCTACCTAAAGGAATGTTTGTGTCCTTACTTTGCCCATCCCCCTCTTCTCCACAGCTCCCCACTTCCTATCAGATGGCGATTGTTTGAAAGAGTGTGACGAGGAGGGGGGTGAAGAGGGGGATCCCATTCCAGCAGACTTCTGCCTGTTTGTAGATGATGACCATGTTGACTTTCTGAAGGTGAGTGGGCTTGGCTTGTAGAGGTGTTTAAATCACAGGTGGAGGAAGTTTCAGAAAAAGTTAGAAGCAAGATATTCATAAGCACAAACATGGATGTAAAATGCTGGAATATCAGACCACTGTTACAGTTCCTCACCGGTCATGTTGTTGTGTCTGTCCTTCAGGGTGTGGCGTTGTTGGAGGACAGTAGCCTTGAAGTATTTGAGTGTCCAACCAAAACAGAAGTTGCCTTCACTGGTAAGGAAGAATGATGAAGGGTGTATGTTGACATTTGTGTGTCAACATAACACAAATCTCTGTAAATCAATCAATGTATTAACACAAATGCATCGTGACACGCTTACGTTTCAAGGAACACTTAAAAAGCGTACTATTACTTATTAAGATCAGACTTGCTATTGTGATGAGGTAAATGGATTGATCCTCTTTGTTCTGTCATTAATTAGCTTTTAGTGAACTTTGGGACATTCACTAAGAGGTGGAGTCACAGGTTGATCTTTACACTGGACTTTAAATTATATGGTGTGTTTTCCATCAATCATTCCATCTTCAATCAAACAGGCTTTATCTTCTCTGCTTGATTGTATGAGGAAGTAAATAGTCTCAATGCCAGACCCATCAGAGTTCTTCTGCTGATTCATAAGGTCACTCTGATGTCACGTGAGCAAGGGGGCCAGCACGGGACCCAGAACTGGGGCTAACCCGCCATTCAAAACAATAAGCGCGGATGTGAATTTTGTAAATAAACAAGACACATACGTGATCTGAGCTTCGGTTTTTAGCCCGGATATTACAAAAGACCACACTGATTCATAACATGTCTAAAGTCATGTTATAGCAGTCGGGCGCACTTAGTGACAAGCAAGACAACAGTAAAACGGACAGGTTTTTGTATTGAGTTTGGCGTCAGTGGGCGTAGCCCATAAGAAAGCGAGCCTCGTACCCCCAGCAACAACACTGGAAGTAACTCCAGAGTGACCTTACGAATACGTTACTGCATGCTGCAGATCTCTCTCTGGGACTGGGACACTTCTAGCTCCAAATTGCTGTCGGATTCATAGCCAGTGATATTTGTATGCATGTAATGTGTAGAAATTTGCATTATCCTACTGAAACTTTTCATGATAAAAATGATCATTTCACTTGTAATCTCAGTTCCAATATTGTGATGAATTATTGCCTTTGGGCAGCAGGGGTCACTGTTTTTGGTCAGTTAAATATAGCTGCCAAACAACTGGTAAACTTATATTGGATGAAGACTATCTGACAAAGAAACATACAACTCCACATTATTATTATTATTATTATTATTATGTTAATTGACTGTACCCATAAATGAATCTGTGTTTAGCAGCCAATCAATGACATCATTATAGAAATAACACACAAGGAGTCGACTCTAGCTTTCATCAAGACCAAATTTAACAACAAAATAACCTAAAGTAAAATAATAAGAATAATAATATTACCTCACCTGAGAGAATAGCTGAGCAATTTCAGTAACTATTCTATGTTCTGTGTCCCACAATAAAACAATATAAATTCCTTTATTGCCTCAAATACAAACCTGACAAGTCCTGATCTAATTTAGTTCAGGGAGGGCCATGGCACAGCTGGGAGAAGGTGGAGGAATGTGGAATCTGAATGACGAGAAGGGAATCTACATTAAACTGTATCTTATCTTTTTCTGTCTCTGCAGATGTAAGACCAGGATCTTCACAGAGCTCTCCAGTAAAACCAGGATCTTCACAGAGCTCTCCAGTAAAACCAGGATTGCAGAGCTCTCCAGTAAAACCAGGATCTTCACAGAGCTCTCCAGTAAAACCAGGATCTTCACAGAGCTCTCCAGTAAAACCAGGATCTTCACAGAGCTCGCCAGTAAAACCAGGATCTTCACAGAGCTCTCCAGTAAAACCAGGATCTTCACAGAGTTCTCCAGTAAAACCAGGATCCTTGCAGAGCTCTCCAGTAAAAACAGGATCGCAGAGCTCTCCAGTAAAACCAGGATCTTCACAGAGCTCTCCAGTAAAACCAGGATCTTTGCAGAGCTCTCCAGTAAAACCAGGATCTTCACAGAGCTCTCCAGTAAAACCAGCATCTTCACCGAGCTCTCCAGTAAAACCAGGATCACTGCAGAGCTCTCCAGTAAAAACAGGATCTTCACAGAACTCTCCAGTAAAACCAGCATCTTCACAGAGCTCTCCAGTAAAACCAGGATCTTCACAGAGCTCTCCAGTAAAACCAGGATCTTCACAGAGCTCTCCAGTTAAACCAGGATCTTCGCAGAGCTTTCCAGTAAAACCAGGATCTTCGCAGATCTCCCCAGTAAAGCCAGGATCTTCATGGAGATCTCCAGTAAAAACAGGATCATCACAGAGCGCTCCAGTAAAAAGAACAGGCTGTTCACAGAGCTCCCCAGTAAAGCCAGGATCGCCACAGAGCTCCCCAGTTAAGAAGAAGCCTCTCCTGATCCAACCAGGGAAGAGTGATGTGACTGCTGGGAGCCAAATTAAGTTTGTTTGCCCACTGATCCTGAAAGCGGAGTACCCGACATCAGAACTTGTACGTTTAGAGGAACCGGTTCAGGTGGAGCCTCAGCATGCCAGTGTCGGCACAGCCGAGGGCAAGGCCTACAGCCCGTCCCCTTCAGACGGAGCCGCGGCTCCTCCGCCGATCCGGGTTTGGGAACGGATCCACACGGAGACGGAGAACCACCTCCAGCTGAAACTGAAACTGAGCTCTACGGACCCGAAGCTGATGAGATCCTGCGCGGTACAGCTGGTGAACCTGTCGACGGCGCCCAAAGCCGGGACGACGCTCGCCGCCGTCGCCAATGAAGGTCACGACAGCGCTGACCGCAAAATGGCCTGGCCCCTGCCCAAAGACCTCCGCCACCACCAGGGCCTCCACACGGGTCACCGCCTCTGCTGCTTCGCCCAGATCGGGAACGGTGTGTGGCGCCTCGAGCAGGTCGTCGCCCACTCCCGCGACGGGTACGCCTGCAGTGTGTGCGCCAAGATGTTCAAGCGGAGGAAGATCCTCCGGCGGCACGAGCGCTTCCACACGGGCGAGAGGCCGTACGCGTGTGCCCACTGCTCCAAGACGTTCGCCCTGCGGAAGAGCCTCCGGCGGCACGAGAGGTTCCACACGGGCGAGAGGCCACACACCTGCATCCAGTGTGGCAAAAGCTTCCGCCTTCGGGACAATCTAAAAGCTCACCTGAGGTTTCACAGTGGCGAAAAGCCGTTTAACTGCACCCTATGTGGAAAGAGTTACCGGATCTTGAGGAATCTTGAGCAACATAATCTTACACAGTGTCAAGTTTTCGTCCCTTCGTTCAGGAGAATTGCTGGCTTGTAGAAGAAGAAAACAAAACGCCGTGTAAAGCAGCCACTGTTGACTGGTGGCACAGGTTGCACAAAGTTCTACCTCAAATTGACGTCACTACTGCTTCTGTAGACAACTGTAATATAAAGCTGATTTCGAAAAGTTAAATGACTGCAAGACTGTAATCTGAATCCATTATCCTGTTTAAGTTTGCTTACTGGGTCATTTTGGAGACTGAAAGGTTCAGATGTTATTGATGAAGAAAGCTATGTTTTTCCACATACTGACTACTGATGTTTTTTGGTTTGTTAAAAAAAAGTCCACATTCTAGGTCCGCATTCTGTAAATGTGGACCAGCCTTTTAGAGTGAATGTACCAGAGTGAACCTTTCAGCTACTGAAGACTTTTGGCTTCATGTCATGGTCCCCTTCATGTCCTAGCAGCAAGGATTTTCAATACAGTACCCCGAATGTTGTAGAGAAGCAGCAATAGTCAGATCTGGTCTCAGGCTGCATTGGGGAACTCATCAGTACTCTTTTATTTTAATAGATGCACATTGTTCACAGCTGGTTCACAGGCAGTTATATGGGGTTTTGCAGTTAGGAGATGCCTTGTGATTGTATGATGGGGCTTCTCTTTTAGTGTCAAATACAGATTGTACTTGTCAAGCTTTTTCTATGTGACAGTTTATATATACATATGTATATGTGTATATATATAAAAACACACAGTATATACGTACACTCATCGAGCACTTTATTAGGAACACCTATACACCTGCTGCTTATTCATGCGATTATCCTATCTGCCAGTCATGTGGCAGCAGTGCATAAGATGCTCATAGCAACTTCAGTTCATGTTCACATCAGAATGGAGACCATTTTCTGTATCTCAGTGACTTTGACCGTGGCATGGTTGTTTGTGCCAGACAGGTATTCATTTTTGTGTATTGATAACCAGTCAACCTTTTTTTATTCCAAAACAGGGCACTTATGATTTGAGTGGTTTTGTGTGTGTGTTTGTCACCCTTTTCACTCTGCATTATTAGTTTGCATTGCGTGGAAGTGTCCCCAAAATGTTGTAGTTGGCACAATTCTTTAAGACAGTGGGGGCAAAAGTTGCCCCCAAAGTATTTTTAAAATTTCCCACACTGAATTAGGCAGATAACTGGTGAACTGAAAAGCATCTTGGAACGATGCTCTGGTTGACACTGAACTGAAAGCTGACATCTTCCCAGTAAGGTGTTCCTAATAATGAGCTCGGTGAGTGTATAGTGTTGATATGTTTGTTATACTGTATATGTCCATCTGTTCCTAACCCCCCGTTTCTTTCTTTTTTCTTTACCTTCCTTCATGTCTTACCAAAACTGTTTACGTTTTTAAATAGTATGTTCTGAATGTAGCCTATGTGGTGAACTCAAAAGGACCTTTTATCCATCTTTGTATTTTTAGTTCTTTTTTATTCAAGAAAATTAGTTTTATGTTTAAGAGAAGAAATTCCATTTTTGATGTAAAACAAAAACACAGCTTGGGGATAAAAGTGTGAACTATGATAGGCTTACAGTGACATGATCAAAACCTAAAGGGAGTTTGCTTTTTGCTTTTTAAGCCCATGCCCAAGTGGGAGCTTTATATTCCTCAACATTCCCTGATATTGTAAATTTACAAATGTCTTTTTTCACATTTTTAGAATGCCTCTTGTGTATTAATAAAAAAGCAATTTTGTTCTGGCCCATAGATGATGCAGTTATTTTGTTATTTGAACTCTGATCACTTGAAATTTGAAATGTATTCACACACACACACATACACATCATCATCGTCATCATCACCGTACATTATCATCACTAACATCAGGTTAACACTGAGTGTGCCAGGTCTCCCAGGAAGCTATTTAAAGCTTGATTTAGAAGTGCCTACAGGCTATGTGGGAATTCTAGTGACACATCAGTCTGGCACAGAAACACTTGACACCACAGCCCTCCACCCATACAGGTCATGCCTTCATAACCTCCACCTATACAGGGCATGCCTTCATAACCTCCACCCATACAGGTCATGCCTTCATAACCTCCACCTATACAGGGCATGCCTTCATAACCTCCACCTATACAGGGCATGCCTTCATAACCTCCACTCATACAGGTCATGCCTTCATAACCTCCACCTATACAGGGCATGCCTTCATAACCTCCACCTATACAGGGCATGCCTTCATAACCTCCACCTATACAGGGCATGCCTTCATAACCTCCACCCATACAGGTCATGCCTTCATAACCTCCACCTATACAGGGCATGCCTTCATAACCTCCACCTATACAGGGCATGCCTTCATAACCTCCACCCATACAGGTCATGCCTTCATAACCTCCACTCATACAGGTCATGCCTTCATAACCTCCACCCATACAGGTCATGCCTTCATAACCTCCACCTACAGGTCATGCCTTCATAACCTCCACTCATACAGGTCATGCCTTCATAACCTCCACTCATACAGGTCATGCCTTCATAACCTCCACCCATACAGGTCATGCCTTCATAACCTCCACCCATACAGGTCATGCCTTCATAACCTCCACTCATACAGGTCATGCCTTCATAACCTCCACTCATACAGGTCATGCCTTCATAACCTCTACTCATACAGGTCATGCCTTCATAACCACCTATACAGGTCATGCCTTCATAACCTCCACCTACAGGTCATGCCTTCATAACCACCCATACAGGTCATGCCTTCATAACCTCCTCCCATACAGGTCATGCCTTCATAACCTCCACCTACAGGTCATGCCTTCATAACCTCCACCTACAGGTCATGCCTTCATAACCACCCATACAGGTCATGCCTTCATAACCTCCACCCATACAGGTCATGCCTTCATAACCTCCACTCATCCACTCATACAGGTCATGCCTTCATAACCTCCACCTACAGGTCATGCCTTCATAACCACCCATACAGGTCATGCCTTCATAACCTCCTCCCATACAGGTCATGCCTCCATAACCTCCAGCCATACAGGTCATGCCTTCATAACCTCCACCTACAGGTCATGCCTTCATAACCACCCATACAGGTCATGCCTTCATAACCTCCTCCCATACAGGTCATGCCTCCATAACCTCCACCCATACAGGTCATGCCTTCATAACCTCCACCCATACAGGTCATGCCTTCATAACCTCCAGCCATACAGGTCATGCCTTCATAACCTCCACTCATACAGGTCATGCCTTCATAACCTCCTCCCATACAGGTCATGCCTTCATAACCTCCTCCCATACAGGTCATGCCTCCATAACCTCCACCCATACAGGTCATGCCTTCATAACCTCCAGCCATACAGGTCATGCCTTCATAACCTCCACTCATACAGGTCATGCCTTCATAACCTCCTCCCATACAGGTCATGCCTTCATAACCTCCTCCCATACAGGTCATGCCTCCATAACCTCCACCCATACAGGTCATGCCTTCATAACCTCCACTCATACAGGTCATGCCTTCATAACCTCCACTCATACAGGTCATGCCTTCATAACCTCCACTCATACAGGTCATGCCTTCATAACCTCCTCCCATACAGGCCATGCCTTCATAACCTCCTCCCATACAGGTCATGCCTTCATAACCTCCTCCCATACAGGTCATGCCTCCATAACCTCCACCCATACAGGTCATGCCTTCATAACCTCCACTCATACAGGTCATGCCTTCATAACCTCCACCCATACAGGTCATGCCTTCATAACCTCCACTCATACAGGTCATGCCTTCATAACCTCCTCCCATACAGGTCATGCCTTCATAACCTCCTCCCATACAGGTCATGCCTCCATAACCTCCACTCATACAGGTCATGCCTTCATAACCTCCACCCATACAGGCCATGCCTTCATAACCTCCAGCCATACAGGTCATGCCTTCATAACCTCCACCTATACAGGTCATGCCTTCATAACCTCCACTCATACAGGTCATGCCTTCATAACCTCCACCCATACAGGTCATGCCTTCATAACCTCCACTCATACAGGTCATGCCTTCATAACCTCCACCCATACAGGTCATGCCTTCATAACCTCCACCTATACAGGTCATGCCTTCATAACCTCCACCCATACAGGTCATGCCTTCATAACCTCCACTCATACAGGTCATGCCTTCATAACCTCCTCCCATACAGGTCATGCCTCCATAACCTCCACCCATACAGGTCATGCCTTCATAACCTCCACTCATACAGGTCATGCCTTCATAACATCCACCTACAGGTCATGCCTTCATAACCACCCATACAGGTCATGCCTTCATAACCTCCACTCATACAGGTCATGCCTTCATAACCTCCTCCCATACAGGTCATGCCTTCATAACCTCCTCCCATACAGGCCATGCCTTCATAACCTCCACTCATACAGGTCATGCCTTCATAACCTCCTCCCATACAGGCCATGCCTTCATAACCTCCACTCATACAGGTCATGCCTTCATAACCTCCTCCCATACAGGCCATGCCTTCATAACCTCCACTCATACAGGTCATGCCTCCATAACCTCCACCCATACAGGTCATGCCTTCATAACCTCCACTCATACAGGTCATGCCTTCATAACCTCCACCCATACAGGTCATGCCTTCATAACCTCCACTCATACAGGTCATGCCTTCATAACCTCCTCCCATACAGGTCATGCCTTCATAACCTCCTCCCATACAGGTCATGCCTCCATAACCTCCACTCATACAGGTCATGCCTTCATAACCTCCACCTATACAGGTCATGCCTTCATAACCTCCACTCATACAGGTCATGCCTTCATAACCTCCACCCATACAGGTCATGCCTTCATAACCTCCACTCATACAGGTCATGCCTTCATAACCTCCACCCATACAGGTCATGCCTTCATAACCTCCACTCATACAGGTCATGCCTTCATAACCTCCACCCTTACAGGTCATGCCTTCATAACCTCCACCTATACAGGTCATGCCTTCATAACCTCCACCTATACAGGTCATGCCTTCATAACCTCCACTCATACAGGTCATGCCTTCATAACCTCCACCTATACAGGTCATGCCTTCATAACCTCCACTCATACAGGTCATGCCTTCATAACCTCCACCCTTACAGGTCATGCCTTCATAACCTCCACCCTTACAGGTCATGCCTTCATAACCTCCACCCATACAGGTCATGCCTTCATAACCTCCACCCATACAGGTCATGCCTTCATAACCTCTACTCATACAGGTCATGCCTTCATAACCTCCTCCCATACAGGCCATGCCTTCATAACCTCCACCCTTACAGGTCATGCCTTCATAACCTCTACTCATACAGGTCATGCCTTCATAACCTCCTCCCATACAGGTCATGCCTTCATAACCTCCACCTATACAGGTCATGCCTTCATAACCTCCACCCATACAGGTCATGCCTTCATAACCTCTACTCATACAGGTCATGCCTTCATAACCTCCTCCCATACAGGTCATGCCTTCATAACCTCCACTCATACAGGTCATGCCTTCATAACCTCCACTCATACAGGTCATGCCTTCATAACCTCCACTCATACAGGTCATGCCTTCATAACCTCCACTCATACAGGTCATGCCTTCATAACCTCTACTCATACAGGTCATGCCTTCATAACCTCCACCCATACAGGTCATGCCTTCATAACCTCCACTCATACAGGTCATGCCTTCATAACCTCTACTCATACAGGTCATGCCTTCATAACCTCTACTCATACAGGTCATGCCTTCATAACCTCCACCCATACAGGTCATGCCTTCATAACCTCCACTCATACAGGTCATGCCTTCATAACCTCTACTCATACAGGTCATGCCTTCATAACCTCTACTCATACAGGTCATGCCTTCATAACCTCCACCCATACAGGTCATGCCTTCATAACCTCCACCTATACAGGTCATGCCTTCATAACCTCCACTCATACAGGTCATGCCTTCATAACCTCCACCCATACAGGTCATGCCTTCATAACCTCCACTCATACAGGTCATGCCTTCATAACCTCCACTCATACAGGTCATGCCTTCATAACCTCTACTCATACAGGTCATGCCTTCATAACCTCTACTCATACAGGTCATGCCTTCATAACCTCCACCCATACAGGTCATGCCTTCATAACCTCCACCTATACAGGTCATGCCTTCATAACCTCCACCTATACAGGTCATGCCTTCATAACCTCCACCCATACAGGTCATGCCTTCATAACCTCCACCTATACAGGTCATGCCTTCATAACCTCCACCCATACAGGTCATGCCTTCATAACCTCCACTCATACAGGTCATGCCTTCATAACCTCCACTCATACAGGTCATGCCTTCATAACCTCCACTCATACAGGTCATGCCTTCATAACCTCCACCCTTACAGGTCATGCCTTCATAACCTCCTCCCATACAGGTCATGCCTTCATAACGATGGTGGTGGTTCATGCCAGACCCAGTAATCACCTTTGGTCTTCAAGATTAATTGTTTTATGGCTTCTGTTGTAGGTAAGTTCAAGCAAGGTGAAATTACTTCCTCAAACACAACACAGTTTTGGAATGCTCATATCCACAGTAAACAGTGGAAAAACTACTGTGAAGTGAAATGTTCCTTGATAAACTTGACTGATGGATTTTGCCTCAGAAAGACACTGTATTTTCTGAAACATTTCCTTACATGACATGCATTTCATATTTTTTATTTGCTCTTTTTCAAATCCTGAAAAAGAAGTTTAAGCAAATATATGCTGATTTGTTCATATTTAATGTGGTTTTCGTTTTATAGCTTCTCTGTAAGAAAATGGGTTCTCACCATTGACAGTACAATATTCTCACATAATTGACTCTTGATCCCTCCTCTTGTGCCCCGCCCTACCAGGAAGTAGCCTACAAGCATAAACTCAGCAATGCTTTTACTTTTGACAGTGAGTGCACACATACGACAGAAGACAAGCAAAACTAAGGGCTTTTAAGGTAGGCATTAGGCAGTCATTTGAGTGTATATGCTCCCACTAACACTGGTTTTGCTCATGGCTATTCACAACAAACGACTTGGAATGTGTTTGCATAGAGAGCGAGTGAGCCACCACCGTGCGAGCTCTCCGCAGAAACCTTCCCTGTGTCCACTTGTGTGATTCACTCGCTTTCTTTGAAGGAAAAAGTGCTTGGAACAAGATGGCAAGTGAGGAGAAGAGCCCGCTTGAAGTGCTGCTGACCTGTCCAGTCTGTCAGGACATCTTCACTGAGCCTCGCCAGCTGCCCTGCGGCCACAGCATGTGCTTAGTGTGTCTGGAGGGCATGATAGACCATTCCTCAGAAATACCCTTCCGCTGCCCGGACTGCAGGGCTAACTTTGGAAGGATTGTCGGGGTACAGAAGGGCTACGCGCTGGCCAACATCGCAGACGACTACAAAGAGATCTGCAGGAGGAGGGTACTTGTTGTGAACACTTCTTGTATCATATTGCGAGTTGCCACCTACATCCTCCTAGATCAGTGATTCTCAAACTTTTTAGTCCTATATCCTTGAGCTGTTTTGCTATGCCAATAGTACCACCTCACTCATGCATGTTGATGATTCCCCTACATTTGTTCTATTGAACTCATTAAACTTTTAATATGCCTCTCTATCACATCTGATTATTAAACGGAAATCATTTGAATAACTCCCATTTAATACAATTCTGACAGTTTTCATTTGGAAAAAGTCATCAGTTTTACCAAGATAGATGGGCCTATGAAATGATGTTTTTTTTTTTTTTTTTTTTATCATTTTGGAAATAAATTTGTAATCCCCGATCTTAAGTACCCCCTGCAAGCTGCTCAAGTACCCCAAGAGGTACACCTGATTGGGAATCACTGGTCTAGATCATATATGTGAATCCCAAACTTAATAGGAGTGTGACCTATTAGTCCTTACATGTGATGTGTGACAAATGTCTAGCACACCTTGTCCCTTTTCCAAAAATGTTTTCTGATTTTTGATTGCAGACCAAGCAGAAAGAACGTGTGTACTGCGACTGCTGCCCGGAGAAGACCACGCTGGCGGAGAAAACGTGTCTGAAGTGCGAGGTGTCGCTGTGCAAGGAGCACGTCAGGGGCCACGTGGAGCTGCCGGCGTTCACGGGCCACCCGCTGGTCAAGCCCCTGGCCGACCTCCAGGAGAGGAGGTGCTCGCAGCACGAGGACGAGGTTCTGAAGTACTACTGCAGCACGACCAGGCGCTACATCTGCAACCTCTGTGCCCTGGAGAGCAAGCAGCTGACCCTGGCCGCAGAGGCCTCCAGCGTCCTGGGGAGGAAGCTGACGGTGAGTTTGCTGTACTACTCTTGTGTACCTCTGTGTTACCCTACTGGACACAATGTAAATCATGTTGTTGTAGCAATCTACTGTAAATCGACATTCTCAGGAGCTGTACATTGTATCAGTTTGGTTTTTCAAAGGTAGGGTAGCCACAGTTGCTTGTAAACGGAGTGGACTGGAACACGGCAAGGGAATCCACATGCCTGATTGTAGTTCTGATTGTGTTGTGGCGAAACAGGATTTTCTGGTCCTCAAGACTCTGACAAATACTTTAAGTATTTACCCACGCACGCACACACGGACCAATTGGCAGACACACACATTTCCTCCCCTGCAAACACTGTATAGCAGCACAAAATAAAGGCAATGCTTACAGAAATCCAATGTATTTGTGTGTGTGTGTGTGTGTGTGTGTGTGTGTGTGTGTGTGTGTGTGTGTGTGTGTGTGTGTGTGTGTGTGTGTGTGTGTGTGTGTGTGTGTGTGTGTGTGTGCGTGCGTGCGTGCGTGCGTGCGTGCGTGCGTGCGCGAAAACAGGACTACATGGACCAGCACTTCGGCTCACTTGAAGGACAAATTAAGGAATCCAAAGACTCCATCAAAAAACTGCAAGAAGACATCCAGCGTGAAGTGAGCCACATTTATCACCAACTCATTAAAAATGGAATCTCAGTCATTTCAAAGGGTATCTAGATTCTGTTCATTTTTAACATGTCATGCATCTCATATGGATCTTGACAGAAGCAGAAAGTGAACCCCGGCAACTCCCTCAACAGTGTCACAGTGGTCCTGCTCTGCCTGTGGTTCATTGTTCTGTATTATGGTAAGCAGATGACAATGATAGACATTTGAAAAGATTCCCAAGTCATTACATCTAATATTATCTTCACTTCTATCCACCTCTAGGTATGTCAATGACCCAGCCTAGTTTTGGACATATGCAGGGTCTCCCCTACCATTGCCTTGGGGAAGGGTGCTGCCTCCCCCCAAATAAATAAATAAATAAAATAATAATAATATAATAAATAATCAAAATAAGTTTATTTATGTTATTGGCCTAATTCACGTGCACCTGTTTCATTTCAACTCGGGTTTTGCTGTCATACTAGTTTCTCTGCTCCCTATGCTTCACGAATGGCAGACAAAAGACAAGACAGAGAAGTGAGCTGAAGATAGCAACCTACAAGCCTGACACACATCCATTAGTTAGGTTGATCAACCCCCCCCCCCCCCCCCCCCCTTCCTTTCCACAAGGCAGCAAACCCACGGGAAACACTGATGTGTGCACATGTGTTTGTATTTGTACGGTGCGAGTGTGTGACGGCAGGTCAGTGATGATGCCTGTGCTTGTCTGACTGGATGATTTGTTTCCAACCAGCCTACAGCTACTCTGTGGAGAACCAGACGCTCACAGAGGCACTGGACAAGCAGAACACGCGGGTGCACCATATCTATTCTACCATTGCAGGTAAGAATGAGTGCAGGCTGCAAGCCTGAAATCCCCCCCTGCTATTTGCATAGTATGACACAGCATTTACTAGGATTTTTTTAAACACGTCAGTTGCCATAATATGGTGGGGTTGTTTACTAGTCTTTAGGTCACCAGAGGGGTCAAAGTGCAGGAATGCTGCATGGGAGCAAGGACGGTTGTTTTCAACAGAACTTGGACAATTGGACATCCTGGGGATAAAACTTGTGACTGTCTAGTTTCAGGGCAAACAGCTTAAGCACTAGACCAACCTGCTAGATGCATTGTCTGTTTTATTAGGATGAAAAACCATATAGAAATACATTTTCTTTTTAATCCCTACATAGGATTCTTGGTTGATCATCCACTGCAAGAGCACACAGTTCCAGAGATAGAAGAACTAGGTAAGCAAACTTGTCATCTGTTGAAAACATCCAGTCAAATTGGCATTTTTATTGGTAGGTAAAGACAATCACAATTCACAAACAATAAGGTCTCTGCCTTTAATTGTTCTCTGGTGGGGTGGGACCCTGGAGGCTATCTTCGCACTAGTCTGCGCCCATTCGCTTTTCAGTTGGATGCGTAAACGGTTAGGAAACAGAAATGTCTCTTTTGTCGATTACATTTCTGGTACAAAGCTTCTGTGGTGGCTTCAAAGATGGAACATTATGGATCTGTCAAGTTTCTTCAAGTACTTCTTGGAATACATCGTTTGGTATGTCCATGTTTTATTCTAAATCGTTTACCGTAAATTCCGGACTATAAGCCGCGGCTTTTTCCCCGTTTTTTGGCCCCTGCGGCTTATATAACGGTGCGGCTTATCTATGGATTTTTTCAGCAAACGGCCACTCGGTGACCTCCAAAATCGATGGATTTTACAGGTTACACAGCTTCATCTGCACATTTTATGTGCATTGCTTTGCTGCTTGTTTTTTCGATTATTTTTTTGTAAAGCACCTTGAATTGCCTTTGTGTATGAAAGGTGCTATATAAATAAAATTTGACTTGACTTGACTTGACATCATTTGGCGGAAATCAACCGGCATCACGGTGAACATGGCGCTCAGCTAGACAGCTGCTACACCAGACCAAACAATATGTTTTAGCGATCTGATCTAAAATGAATAAGGTGACCAGAACCAACTGAATAACTTTAAAGAGTGGGGCGAATGTCTGCTGGAAGAAGCACAAGACTGAAAACCAGTAAGCAGAAAGAAAAGAGACGAAGCAATCACCGCCATGAATGAGGAAATGACTCACCTGCTGGAGGCTGGAGATACACGGCTTGGGCTTAACTTTTACTCCGTGAAACACTATCGATTAAGTCCGACATCGCTCAGAGGTTTTGAGCAGCTTGAAAACAAGTTTGAAAACGTGCAGAAGTCCATCCAGTCAATGGATATCGCTTTGGCGTACTGTACCCAGCGAGACTCGTCATAACCATTGATGGACAGTGGCGGAACAAGAGCTCAAAGTGAAACTGCCGAATATCTTTTGAGTTGGACTGGTCAATAGTACTGTGAGTAACTAAAATAAAAAAATAAAAAACGGAATTCTCTCTTCTTTAGCACTCTTTCTAACTATAAATCCACTTCTGTTTTAATTTCCTCTCTTGCGCTCTTTTCACCACACCGCGGACACTGTGTGCACTGTAAAAAAAAACACAGGTGGTGTTGTGTTATGTTGTTTTGTTGAAATGTTAATAAATGGGAGCTTCCTCAAACAGCCATCTCTTTCCCGACAATCCCCTCTGTGCACGAACCCTTACATATGGTAATTAAACATTAAAACTCAAAAAAAAAAAAAAAAAAAAAAACATTAAAACACCTGCGGCTTATAGTCCGGTGCGGCTTATATATGTAACAAACAGGCAATTTTGCTGCTGCGGCTTATACTCCGGTGCGGCTTATAACCCGGAAATTACGGTACTTTATTTTTTATTCTCAATTGTTTTATTCTAACTCGAAAACTGGATAGAAATTGCTTGATACAGGCGGGCGGTCTCTAGACCGGATGTCAAACTGAACAGTGATAGAAACCAGGCTCGGGTGTCTGTATAGTGTAGCGGTAAAAGCACTTGTCTACCACCGCAGAGATGCGTGTTCAATTCCCGATAGCAGTACTTCTGGCTTGGTCAGACCATCCTACAGACACAATTGGCCGTCTCTGCAGGTCAGAAGCCGGTGGGGTATGAGTCCTGGTTGCTGCACTAGCATCTCCTCTGGTCGGTCAGGGCACCTGTTCGCGAGGACAGGAACTAAGGGGAATAGCGCCATGGGACGGGGGGGGCCATGGAGGAAACCGAACACAGGCTACAGGTTGCTATAGCAACCCGTGTAGCATTGTAGCTACCTACTAGCTAACAATGCTAACCGAATGCTGAATTTCACATATTGCTCTAATCAGAGTGAAACGTACATGACACAAACATACATTACATAATTGAGACATCAAATGTTGTGTTAAAATGTTAACAAATGTCTTTATAATAATTCTGTGATTACCATTAACGATACAAGTCTCCATTTTGATGTGACTATGACGTCAACTCAGACAAAGCGGAGCTCTGGATGATACCCGAATTTCCGAGCTGTAATTCCGGCCTGGACGACCGTTCAATTCACTTTTTACAGGTCAGAACAAATTCTTTCGGTGGTCCGAGTTGTCTTGAATGGGGTATTAGTTCCCCTTTAAAGTTTTTACATTTAACTGTATAGCCTAAACACCTCTCGTGGCTGGTCGGCCTTTCTTGGGAAAAATCTGGTGAAAATCTGGTGAAAAAACAACACATTACTGCTTATCACCAAAGATGTCACAAAGAGTCTTTTGGATTAGCACTTTAACTTTTGAATATTACAAATTGGGGTAGTATCAATACTGTGTGTATGTGTCTCTCAGGTACTCTCACACTGGACCTGAACACTGCCAGTCCGTTCCTTGGCATCTCCCCTGACCTCCGTTCGGTAGAGAGAGTGAAAACCAAGATGGACTATCCCAGCCAACGGGGTCGCTTTGATGAAGCCCCACAGGTCCTCTCCACCCAGTGCTTCGCCTCTGGTACCCACTTGTGGGAGGTGGAGGCGGAGGGATACTGGGACATCGCCGTGTCCTACGAGAGTATCCGGCGCAAGGGCAAAGACAACTGCGCCTTCGGAACCAACGCGCAGTCCTGGAGCCTGACGCGCAACGACAAGGGCCAACTGTTTGCCTACCATAACAAATCCAAGAAAGTTCTCTCTGCGACCTTGGAGAGCAACCGAATAGTGGTCCGAATAGTGGTAGTTGTGAATTTTGGGGAAGGCACCATCACTTTTACTGCAGTGGGTCGCACATTTACCCAGCTGCATGAGTTCCAGGCTGAGTTGACTCAACCGGTGTGCCTGGGCTTGGGGCTTTACCGCGTGGATCCACCTAGCAGAGCCTCCATCGTCAAAGTCTCCTGAATGACCCTGATAACTTAGCAAGCACTGGACCAAGACTGCTAGATTTCATGTGACGGCTGGTTTACCAGGCTACAAGACTGCATGGATGACATCTCAGTTTGACCATGAGATCCAGTACAATAAATGAGCCTCATTGAAAGTGGATGTAATTGTGGGAAGTTAAAGACAACAAAGAATGCAATATTTGCAAACTAATCTTATCTCAGGTATATTTTTCCGTGTGTGTGTGTGTGTGTGTGTGTGTGTGTGTGTGTGTGTGTGTGTGTGTGTGTGTGTGTGTGTGTGTGTGTGTGTGTGTGTGTGTGTGTGTGTGTGTGTGACAAAGAAAGAAATCTCAGAATGAGGGGGCATGACAAATTGGTGTATTTTGACCGGGTTGGGAGTACAGCTAGATGTTTATGTAAGTAATGTAAATGGTTTTAAAATCCAACTGTTAACATGTATGTTACATTCTGATCCCATGATAAAACACTTGCTTGTATTATCAATTTATTTTGTCTAATTCAGAATTTTATTATTTAGAAAAATTAGTAGTCAGTCACAATAGAAAAAGTCTGGAAACAAATATTTTTCCATACTCGGAAAATATAAATTCCATACTTTACACACTTGCCTAGGAACCCTGTAAGTGCCATTAACTGGTGTGTTTATCTTCCCCAATTTCTGTGTGTAAAGGAATGACTTTCTGGAACAAAGGAGAACACCTCACTGACTTCACCCAACAACCTTTATGTTTTGGGAGCAGACCTGGCACGGCTCCAGGATTTTTTTCTAAGGGGGGCTTGGGTGAGGCAATATTTTTTTCCGGATGATGGCGAAGGCTGGAGGCACCCTCTCTGCCTGTGATTGGCCTAGCGTCAAACGTGCATCCAATCACATTCGCTTGGCTATCCTGCATCTCTTTCTACAGTCTGTGGTCAGACAGACAGCAGTTTCGCTTGCTAGCATGCATGAAAAACGCCACTGTGTGTTTGTTTTTGATATAGTCTGGTCTCTGGTTATTAATGCTGCCGCTACTTTCGCAGTGCACGTATGTAGCCTATAGACAAATAAAAAATAAAAGATTAATGAGAATTGATCAAGGGTTATATAAAAACAGTGTCAATGCCCATTTACTCATTCTAACACAAGAGTGACATGTATTTGAATTAAAGTATCAGTATGTGGTGTTTGCCCCGGGGGAGGCTAGACCAATATGTGGGGGTGCTAAGAAAATAGTTGATTTTCATGACTTCAGAGTGTATAATGAAGTTTCCCCCGCCCCCAAATAAAACCGGATATGGCACATTCAAAATAAATGTGTTTAAATGAATTTGGCCAAAGAATATAAAATATATATAGTATATAGCTGTAATACTACAAGGGGCCACAAGGCAATGACAAAAACGTTCACATGCAAAGGTTTAGGCATGAGGAGTGATTGGTTAGGTTTAGACATGCAGAGTGATGATTGGTTGGGTTTAGGCATGATGAGTGATGATTGGTTAGGTTTAGGCATGAGTGATGATTGGTTAGGTTAATATCAGGGTAAGAAAAAGTCCACAATGGAAATAAGCCGTGTTTATATGCCATCGAGATCTCTATCACATCTATATCCCATAGAGATAAACAGTGTCTATCTCTATCACATCTATATGCCATAGAGATAAACAGTGTCTATCTCTATCACATCTATATGCCATAGAGATCAACACAGTGTCTATCTCTATCACATCTATATGCCATAGAGATAAACTGTCTATCTCTATCACATCTATATGCCATAGAGATAAATGCCATCTATATCCCATATGGTCTGGCCTGCTGACTTAAAGATGAATGCAGTCTGATTATTTAAACAATCTTTGAGCAAAAACCTTCACATGCAAAGGTTTAGGCATGAGTAGTGATTGGTTAGGTTTAGGCATGAGTGATTATTGGTTAGGTTTAGGTATGAGGAGTGATGATTGGTTAGGTTAATATCAGGGTAAGAAAAAGTCCACAATGGAAATAAGCCTTTTGATTGATTGACTTTATTCATGGATATAGAGACTAAAGATCCAAGGGATAGCATGTAAAAGTAAAAGTGTTCACAAACTAAATATTTTAAATGTATGTATTCCTGCTGGGCAGCTGTATACGTATCTTTTTAACAATTATCAAATAAATTAAATCAATCAATCAAGAATGGCTGGTTATCAACTTTACACATTTGTTTAATAAAAAATATACTAAAATGCTTGAGGGGGCTTAACTGGGGCTTGGCTTGGCTATAGCCGCCCTTGCCCCGGTGTAGCGCCGTCCCTGGAGCAGACACATTCAGTTTTTGGAGTCTTCTCTTAATGATTAACACTACATGGAATTAATTACATTGCATCCCTTATTCATCTCAAGATGTCCAATAGTGGAAGTTCGGCCCGACTGAGAGAAAAATAATGAAAATGAGAAAACTAGTTTGAGCATTTATTGCTCATTTATTAAGAAACCATGAAAGTCAAAGTAAACTTTATTCTTCATCAACTGACAATGAACTGAACACTGCTTTTACAAAAACCTCAAGGCAATGTTACGCCTAAAAGGCAAATAACCTCAGTACAAAAACCAGATGTTCTATGATACAAAGTTTGTTTCTGCTTCAAAAAATAAAGCGAATTCAATTGAAATGCTGAGTCCATCTCTCATGCTTGAATATAAGGGACATGAGGCACAAAAAGACCTATATTTTTGTTATGTACAAAAGGGCTGAAATTGACAGTTTGCGTTATACCATCAATGCCTTTAGCTGCTGTAAAAAAGTACAAATATAACTAACTCCTGTAACAGACTTGTACAGTACAAGAGTAGGATAAACTAACCTGTATGGGCTGTTCTATCAGAAAATAAAGAGCCCCTCCACTCCCCTTAACGCAATGAGTCCTTGTATGAATGCGTTTCCGGTCTGTTGAAAGTCTTTCACAGTCCATGATTGGGCTCAGCTTTTCTGTAGCAGCCCTTCAGTCCACTGGGGCCTGACTGAAAGCTGCAACATAATCCACACTCCAGACAGTTCTGTACCTGCAATCTAGTTAAAAGAATGGTATGTATGCCAAAAACACCAGCAATAAATATATATATATACATGTGTATGTATGTATATATATATATATACATATATATATATATGCCCAGGTATCCTGAAGTTAAATTCAATACCTTTTAAGACCTTTACCTTGTAAATCACAAGTTTCATCACGATTCAATATTGTATAGCTTCTTTGGACGAAAATACGATATTTGCTGATATCACAAAGTCTGCCACTAAATTAAATTCAGGGGTCTGCGATCGATATACTGTAGGACGTCATATGCTCTTTTTAACGCCATCTGCACAATAGCTACAAAATATAATAAGAATTTTCTATACTTTTTAAGGGCCTTAATTTTGTCTAAATTGATTGATCAACTTTTAATACTTTTGACGACCCCGTGGATACCCTGATTGTGTATATATATATATATACATACATACATACATACATATATATATATATATATACATACATACATATATACACATACATACATACAGTATATGGGATATGTACATTGTACAAAACATTGAAAGAACTATGACACAGGTATTTGCAGTGAAATGTACGTTTTGACAACCATTTCTGATTGAACTTTGCTGGGAAAAGAAAGCCTACTGATGTGAATGCATTAGTCTAGTTGGCATACATACATACTGCTGGATGAAGCTAAAAGCCTATTCATGTGAATGTATTACGGTAGTCTAGTTGGCATACATACATACTGCTGGATGAAGCTAAAAGCCTATTCATGTGAATGTATTAGTCTAGTTTGCATACATACATACTGCTGGATGAAGCTAAAAGCCTACTCATTTGAATGTATTAGTCTAGTTGACATACATACTGCTGGATGAAGCTATTGATCTTCTGCCTCACTGCATCCATCCTAGAACTATTAACACCCAGTGCCTGTGAAAAACAGGTGCCCTATTTATCTCCGATGAGCATCGTGTGCTCTGCTGTTTATTTCACTGTTCCCATGCTCAGATTCCTGATGGAGCACCAGGCCATGAATATATCCCTGAAACAGACAAAGAAGCAGAAAGAAAAGGTTCTTGTTCAGGCGTTATCATGGTTAATATGATCACTGGCTGCAAGAGGGCCGGACCAACACAAATATTTTGGGTCTAATACAAATATCAATACTTGTATAGGAAAATTTACAATATCCTGTGGGTTATTTTCTGTGGTATATGCCTAAAAATATAGTTAGGTCCAGGAATTACATTACATTTTAAGGGACTGAAATTACATTCTAAGGGACCAAAAGTAATTGGACAAACTAATAATCAAACATCGTCCAGTAAGTTCTGAAGCATTTGGCTGAATATAAGCGGATAATATTGCATGAAACACTTGAGAATTTATCCTGCCATATGTATGGCTGTCAATGGATTTATTGATGATGTGACTGCTGACAAAAGCAGCAGGATGAATTCTGAAGTGTTTCAGGCAATATTATCTGCTCATATTCAGCCAAATGGATGGTGCTTATAATTATGTTAGTTTGTCCTATTACTTTTGGTCCCTTAAAATGTAATGTAATTCCTACACTGTTCACCTGATTTAGATGTAAATACCCTCAAATTAAAGCTGGAAGTCTGCACTTAAAGCACATCTTGATTGTTTCATTTCAAGTCCATTGTGGTGGTGTACAGGGCCAAAATTATGAAGATTGTGTCCAATGTCCAAATACATATGGACCTAACTGTAGGTAGACATTTGATTGTTATGTATCCTTACAATTAAAATAGGGATGGGACCGATCCGATCCAATATCAGTAGCCGATATGGCACTAATTCACGGATCGCATCGGAATTGAAAAAAAAAAGAAAAAAAGAAAAAAAGAATATATATATATATATATATATATACCTATATATAATATATTTTTTTTTTTTGCAATTCCAGCGCAGGCCGTAATTTGCCCATGTATAATAGTATCCTTCTTTGCCTTGTATATTTTCTTAATTTTGTCTGCTTTTTGCAAGGTATATTTAAAAAAAAATCTTTAATTGGCCAAATCTTTGCCTATACTGTATATTCAAGAAAAATATTGGTATCGGCATAATATCATTATCGGCAGATATCCAAATTCAGGTATCGGAATCGGATCGGAAGTGAAAAAAGTGGATTGGTGCATCCCTAAATTAAAATCCATTGTTACTTGCCATAAATCATGATCACAGCACTCTCGTGACAAAGATTTCTAACCAAGAGTTATAATACCAAGAGTTGTTCTTAAATGTTCGTACTAGTAAAATGTGAACACATTTACCAAATAAGTGCAGTGGTCTTTTGTGTATTATAGAATTACATGAAGATTATGTGTCAAATGGCCAATATGTATCAATAACAGTCAGGTTATTGTTGAAAGAGTCTTATTTCCATAATTTCCATATTCCAAATAAGAGTTTCAACCCCCCCTAACACACACACACACACCTGCAGTGAGTGGCTACACATTCGTTGCTGCAGTACTCTTTGTCCCAATCTTGGCTCTCCACTGCTGGGTTGTTACAGCCGGCCCTTACACACACACTCAGGACAGAGCGGGCGCTGGACTGGAGTCCACTGGACTCATTCAGCTCCATCTCATCCTGAAATTATTTGAAAAAGCAGAATTAATGTCATTAGCTATATATATATAATAGGCATATATACAGTACCTATATATAGCCTGTGCACTGATTTAGTGCCACCCCACAACTAGAAACACATAAATAGATGAAAGTTCTTCCTGGTCTGGTCTGCTTAGTCAACACAAACACAACAATGCCAGGCAACACTAGCATACTAGAGGACTGATTCTGATTTCGACGCAAGAACAAAACGGAGTCCAAATTACCTCCACAAATACAAACAATTCTACAGGACACACTACATTACCATATTTAATTTGTGGAGAAAACTGCTCCACTATTTACCTCTTCTGAAGGCAACACTTCTGCATCCACCTCCTCTTCTAGATTTCCCGGCAAGTCATTGGAATTCACCAACTGCACAGCCACCATGGGTGCGGACTGGGCATATGTAGGCACAGTGGACGACGCGACTGAGTTGGCAGCCGCTGTAGTGGTAACAATAATTGGCACGGCCTCTTTGACCTGCAAGGAGGCGGGAACGATTTTGATCTGGAGAGGAGGTGGAGGCGTGGCCGTGACGGAAGCGGGGAGGCCCAGCGCGGCGCTTCCCTCGCGCGGCTTGGCCTGTAAAGGGGGCGGTGCGGGCGCCATCAGCTGGAGCCGCGGCGGAGGCGGCGCATTATGCATCTGCTGCAGCGGAGGGGGCTGGCGTGAGGCGCCTGACACAAAGACCGCGGGCTGCAAGGTGCGCACCCCTCCTGGCAGCAAGGTCACCACCTGGCCCCCAACCTGCAGCATCTGCTTGGAGATTATGATCTTGGTGATGGCGGGCTGGGCCGGGGGAGATTCGCCCGCCGTAGCTGAGACTTTGTTTACCCGGGAACGTGTGGTCACCTCTGGGACGTCCAGGATTATGTTGGAGGCACAAATGTTTGTGATGGTGTTCTCTTCAGGGCTGGAAAGAGGCAGACGGATGGGCTGGTGAGCAGTATAGGATGGGGCCGCAGGAGTTTGGTTGACTGCTGGTGGAGGAGGACCAGTCTCCATCACCTCACTGGAAGGCTGGGGTAAAGACAAGGGAGATGAGTTAGACAAGCCAAATAAATGGAGAGAGAAAAATGTTTTCTTTGGAGGACAAGATAATGTTACCTGTGAGAGCTGGTTGGCTCTATAAGCTGCCAACGCTTTCAAATACTCCTTCTTTGCTGCTTCCGTCTTTCTCTTATACACCTAGTGGTGAAAAAACGAGTTACAAATAAATAACATTAGTCATTATCTTTCACCAACTTTCAACTTCAAAGTGGGTTGTAGATATCAAGAGAGTCTAAAAGCAAATTATACATTGAAGTTGACTTGTCTTAAGACATTTTCTGACAGTGGTTAGATTTTAGATGACAGAATAGTCTTTGTTTTTTGAAAGACATCTGTTCAAGAATGATATATAGCATTTTGGAATGAGACCTTTCACAAGGGGGCACCACCAACAATAAACAATGCCTTTAAGTGCATGTGCGCAAACCTGTTTCTGCTCCTCAGCCAGACTGTCCCACATGGAGGCCACGATCTTTGACACCTCTCCAAAAGAAGCGTTGGGGTTCTGGCCCTTGATGGCTGCCTGGGTGTCTCTGAAGAACAGGGCGTAGGCCGACACGGGCTTCTGGGGCTCGTTGGGGTCTTTCTTCTTCCTCCCTCTCTTTGCGCCCACTGGCGCAGAGGCTACGGTGGCCGGCTTGCCCCCACCCCTCCTGGCTGCGGCCATGGAGACAGAAGACGGGGGAGCTGGATGGGAGGACATGTGGGAGAGGACAGAGGCAGAGGAGAGAGACATGGGAGAGTCTACCAGCACACTCTTCTGAGCGGAAGAGTGCAGGCAGGGAGTGAACAAGTGGGAGAGAGACAGACAACCCATATTAGCTGCAAGACTTGCACTCAATACAGTTAAGCAAGACCGACCGAGCAAACGTCTCCGAAGAGCTCAACAGTCATGCGACGAGTTTTAAGGCTTGAACCAAGCCAAACAGTCTTCCAGAGAATCATGAGTCACGATAAAACACTTCACTTTCAGAAAAAAAAAAACTTTATTTTTTGTTTTTGCTGGAAGTGAAATGTTTTATGGTCACTCACGATTCTCTGGAAGACTGGTTGGCTTGGTTCAAGCCTTAAAACTCGTTATATACGGATTTTTCAAAATGTCTATGGAGAAAATGAATGGGGAATTCACTTCTGGGGCGAGAAACATCACATGACTGTCGAGAGCTCTATAGGTGTGAACCCTCACCCTGAAATCATCCATGTCTTCATCTTGCAAGGAGCCAGCTGGAGACGGTGTTGCGGACAATGGCTGGTCAAGTGCCTTTGACCGAGGTAGAATGTTCCCACTCCCAAGACCCAGTGCCAGCTCTGTTTGGTTAATAGTGGACAGCTGACTGCTTCCCAAAAGCCCATGTCCCATATCGCCAAGTTGGACGTCAATGGTCATGGGGGAGGAGCTGCTAAAATGTGACCCATTGGAATTGCCGAGTTCCTGCAGAGGGATGATTGGAAAGAGGGTTGGGGGACAGGCCGAGGCAAATTTTTGACAGAATGTTCTGGTCACCAAGACAAATATACTTCATTGTACTTAATCAACAGATAATATTAGGATAGTGAACACTAGCATACACTACAAACACCTCTCCACCGGTAGAGTGCTCACCAGTGCAGAGGAACTGAGCAGAGCCCCCCCTCCGGCCTGGCTCATCACTCCCAGATTCAAGTGTTCCAGGCCTTGGGAGCCAGGGTTCACAAAGGTGGAGGCAAAGGACGGGTCATTGGCCCCCACTACCAGGTTGCTAACCAGGCTGCCGGGGCCCGACGGCCCCCCAGCACCCTCTGACCCATCGGACAGTTCCCCAAAATGGGACACTACATCACCAACGCTTAGTGCAGAGTCTGGGTCTAGAGAGATGGGGGGTATCTCAAACACTTCGTCCCCAAGGCTGGGAGTATGGAATGTCTGCTAAATATGGGGAAAGAAGAAGAGAGTTATGAATGAGCAACTCTCGTGCAATTCAAAAGTAATCATACACAACTATCTAATTACGAGGTCTTACCTCAGCGGAAAGGAAGGGATGACCCCCTCCACTGATGGTCAGGTAATTCTCGGTGCCTCCTGGATACTGAAAACAGACCACAGGCGGTTAAATAATGTGTACCTTGTGCATTTCCATGACCTGAAATAGCCTTTTTCCAATATACTTGAACGTTACCTTTGTCTCAGTGTATCCACCATATGCTTGCGAGTCCAAAAACTCAGAATCAACATTCTGAGGACAACCATCCGTCAGGTCAGAGTAAAAATTAAGGTCCATTCTTGGAAGGTCTTAAGTTGGCACCCTTGCAATGTAACGCTTATTGCACAAGTTATTCACTTCCCTGTTTTCCTATTAAGCGCACCATCAGACAGCTACCCGCTAACAGTAGTGACTACAAACTGTTAGTTATTTGCTGCCAAGCATCATGGGTTAGCTAACGCTAGCTGATTCAGCTTACGTTACTAGGAATGTTACTCTACGGACACTCAGAACATGGGCCACCTCTTCCGAGGCTCATAGCACCAAAATTATTACAATGATAACGAAATATTATCTAGCCACGGACTCAGGGCGCCTAAAAGGGCAACAGCCATCGATTTATGCTAGCAGGCTAAAACATGTATGGTGGTCCGGACACTAGCCTAGCATTAGCCAGTGCTGCCTTCAAGTGCTGTCGAAAATATTTTAACTACAAGTTCAACATGAGGAAAGACCAAACTGTTGAGTTTCTGTGATATTAGTTAGTGATATGTTGTTTAATGAGTGCATGCCTGGAAGCCGTCTCATCCATGCTCTCATCGGGGTCATCCCTATGTTCCCCGGGTCCTATGTTCCCCGTTTTTGTGGGACCGGGGAACATAGAACCCTTTCTATGAACTTAGGTTTAGGCGTGGGGGTGGGAGAGGTTAGGTTTTGGGTTAGGGTCTGGGGGAGGTTAGCTTTAGGCATGGGGGGAGGTTAGGTTTGGCGTGGGGGCTGGGAGAGGTTAGTGAAAAACGGGGAATATAGAACCCGGGGAACATAGACATGATCCCCTCTCATCCAGTAAGTGTTGGTAAAATTCATGTATAATTACAGTAACATTACAACTTTTGGAAATATCGGATGCCCATTTTCTCTTCGTCGTGTGTCACTTGAATTGTGAAACGAAACGATAGCCACTCAAATCCATTTTGCAGCTTTTAGGCATACATGCTTCAGTTTGTTTACATTTTGCTACTTGAACTTTTCGAACCTGCAAGAGCACGAGGAACATTTGAATGCGCCATACTTGCCAGTTCCGGTTGCAGGGGCGGATCTACCGGGTGGCGCTTCTCACGGGGGCCATTTTGTGTCGAAATGGCAGACTAAACACAGGTGCAAGCAAAACACTAATGAGGGTTTCCACTTTCCATGATTGGAAGTTTGAAACCCTCATTAGTGTTTTGCTTGTACCTGTGTTTACCCTGCCTTTTCGACACAAAATGGCCCCCGTGAGAAGGGTCTATTGGAGAGATGAGATGCATCAAAGACGATGGGATTCAAGCAAGACGTGACCCATCTATAGTAATAATATCTATGGATGCATGGAGAGATGGGGCTAATGCTGCCTTCCATGGCTGTCAGAAATATAACTGCCAACAAATGTTGGTAGTTGTTAGAGAATGTTTGCTTTGTGTGCCATGGCAGGCTAAACACGGACAAACAAGGATGGAACATGTTGAATCTGACCAAACAAGGACAGACAGCCATGGTTACACCAAACAAACGTGTTGGTTGGGTACTTTTTGATTGTGCCATGGGCTTAAGGCATCATTGGTACCATGCTATATACAATGCCAGCAGCACTACAAAGAAATGTCAATGTTCACAGTCACATCACACTACAGGTCTCAGGCCAGCCTGTAACATTCTATCATCTTTCAGAATTTGGTTTCCTGATGAGAAAATACTTGTCTTCCCAGAGATAAGCACCTAGAACCTTGTGGATGCTCCCAGATGTAGCAATAAATGTTCCTCATGCATCTATCATTGTAACATGCTTGAATAAGAACTCGTTTTCTATTGGTTTCATTTTATGACAAATGTTATCTGACCTTGCATGTCAGCAATGTTAATCAAGCAAGTATTGATATGCAATTGTTTATGATTTAATAAGCAAATATAGGATATATTTCTGTCAGACTGCCACCCCTTAAAATCTCCATGCCACCCTCTTGCCACCCCATGAATAGTTCTCTAGCTCTGCCCCTGTGTAGTACCCATCACTTCCCCCGTCTACTAAAGTAGTGTGTGTGGAGTAAACACTGTGGACAGTACCAACCGTTACAATCAGTGGGTTTTATATGCAACTGTTTAACTTTATATGCACCAATTTCCTGCAGCCACATCCTCAACATGGTGGTAATTAGTATGTTAAATGTATTGTAGAAAAGAAAATGCACACGGACTAGGCGACAGTGTAGATTGCTGTTATTTCATATCACAGATACAGTCAGGTCATAAAACAATAATAGTTACTCATACTGTAGCTGTCATCTTTGCACCATAGCACACAACTGAGCAGCTCTACATTGTACAATACACCCATCCTCCTAGCACTGCTTCAGTAACTAATACACCCCTGCCCGTCTCCCTCCCTCCCTCTCAATTCCCACCCCACCCCTATAGTGAAAACAAAAAAAGTTCATCCACACGTCGGATCCCGTTGTAGTTCATCGACTCGTCTGGACACAGACGACATGGCCAAAGGAGATCAGACTCTAGGGGGAATTGTGGGATCTGGATTTTGCTCAGTACGTGTGTCCGCTCGTCCAGTTTCATGTAGCACTAGAGGACCAGCATTGAGGTGGTTGGATATGAAAAGGGTCGTCTGTACAGCAGGGCTTTCCTTTTGGTCACGGCTGGGAATGCAATGGGAATTCGGAGGTTTGGAGGAAGAGAGTCATGAAAACGCGAGAGCTCGGCTTTATGCCACTTTGTCGGAGGTTGCGTGAGAAAGGGACGATGATATTGGGGAGAAAGGTGGAAGATAATTCTGAATGATGTAAATGAAAACAAATGGGTGCAAATGCGCTCCTTTCCTGGAAGAAAAAACCTACACAATGAATAAAAATAACAAAAACACATTCATCCATGATTTGATACATATGATAAAAATAAATGAGGAATAACATGATTCTCTTTTGAGAAGGGGACCAAGTCAGATGGGGTATGGGATGAAGGGTGGAGGTTGGTCAGTCAATCGTCTGAGCTAGACGAGGAGTCGGAGTCCTTCTGTACTATGATGACATCGTCCAGCAGGGCTTCCTGATCCGAGCTGTCGTAGCCGCCTTGGGACAGACTGTCGCCGCCCTCCATTTTAACATCAAAGTCCGGACTGGTGAGGAAGTGGTGGGAGCTCTCCAGGTCCTCCTCGTCCATCATGTAGGCACCGTCGGAGACCAGGGTCTCCTCTTCAACCGCGCCCAGGAGGGGGTCTTCTGGGACGGGCTCGGGAGTGTGGTGGTGGTGGTGGTGGTGATGATGGCGGCGCCGGCTTTTCTTGGGGATGTCCGAGTGCTCGGACAGCAGCCGGTCGAAGAAGCTCTCAGGCAGGAAACCCTGTGAGGAGAACAGATCTTTTGTTTATTACCGTGTCCATTATGGGGGAACTAAATCAGACGACCAAGAGCCTGTTGCCATAATCCTCTCAAGAATATAAAAATAAATGTTAATGATGCGAGAACAGAGAAATATTTTAGAACTTCACACAAACGTATATATTTTTTTTTACGACAAAGACAACACCTACTCTGGCATTTCATAAGAAGTAACGCATGAGAAGTGCTTCCATGCATGTGCGAATGTAATGGGCTATAAGCTATGTTTCATGTAGGTTGAGTTGCCAGCAGGCAAAGTAGCATGTCACTGTATTCTTGATAGAACAGATTATACATTAGGTCAATATATCATTGCCACAAGCACACTTTGGGACTGTACAGAATCTGTACTTGATTCAACTAGAACGACTGCACTGTGGACAGTATATGCCACCGCCAAACAAGTGAGCAGTCGACATCCATGCCTGTCCAGACTTTGACGTTTGAGGCAAATTTGATGAAATTCCATCAAGGTGTTCCAGAGATATCGCGTTAACTCATTGAGTGCCAGCCACTTTTGGAGAACGGACGCTCCCAGTGCCAGAGTTTCAGAGCGTTTTCAGTGATTTCTCGAGGCCCACAGAATATTGTGTGATATTACTATGTAAACACCGAACACGCAAAAAGAACAAGGAGACTCTATTGTATCATCAGCAAAAAAAAGTTTATTGATACCATTTTCCGTTCTTTAGTTATCAGCCGGAGAAGATAGGTCAAAAACAGCAAAAATATGCTTTTCTATCAGGAAGCTGAGATATTCAGCCTTTTGTGAAATGCATTATTTCAAGCACATTCACTGACTCTAGCTAATCTTTTCTGATGATGTGACCTGGTTTAGTTCTGTGGTGCATGCGCGCCCCACCCCCCTGCCCCCCCCTCTCCCCGAGTCAGCTGCCAACTCCTCCCCACACGCACAAAGTCTATTCGGAGCCTCTGTTTTTGCGCCACGCGGCTCCTGGCAGCAATGAGGAAATGCCCAACGCGACTGCAGGTAAGGGTTGGCCCTTCGGCGTTGGGTGCTGCCTTTCTGGTGGGTACTCGTGTGAAGAAACTATGCAGACAGACAGACAGGCAGAGGAGCTGCAGTTGTGTGCGCGGATTGATTGCTGTTGGCAAGCAGCCCAGAGCCATCTACATGATGGCTCTGTCTGCCGCATGAGCGCGGTTTGTCTTTGATCACGGCTTTGTCAGGCTGTATTCCTTGACACTTCTGTCATCTGGAGAGCACTGTCGCCACCTAATGGCTCGGTAAAATAGGTTATAGACATTCAACATGTCCCAAAATGTTACAGGACATAGATCTGGCTTCGATGGACCCCCCCCCCCCCCCCCCGTCAAAAAACGCAATTGACGACAATCGTCGTCTTTGGCACTCTACGTCAGTATTTGAATTGACGACAGCTGTCGTCATTGGCACTCAATGAGTTAACGAGCATTAAATGAGCGGTTGTGAGGTCACAGTGACCTTGAAATTTGACCACCAAAATCTAATCAGTTCATGCTTGAGTCCAAGTGGACATTTTGCGTTATCTTTAATTAAGCAAATACAATGAAGAAGAGCCGCTGTTCCTCACTGTGCAGGTAGATGACCGTTAACAACCAAATGGAGTAGAAAAGTTTGTAGTAGTTTTACTCCGACTATAAAAAGTTAGTATGGAGCACATGGCTGTGTTTGAATGTGGGAACCTAAACATTGATTGGTGATTGTGGCAGCTCCTCGATATGGAAACAGTGCATGTCACGCAAGCAACCCTTACCCAATTCTTACATAAAATTTAAGAATTGGTCATTTTTATGATCAGTACTGCACAGAAAGATTGCGGAGTAAATCAGGCTTCAGCACGTACAGAATTGCGGACCGTTTCAGACCAGTCGGGTGCTACAGCGTAATCCGGATTCTCCTCCAGATACTCCCTCAGGTCTTGCAGTATGGGACAGAGGGAAGCTCCAACCTAGAGGGGAAACAAGTCAGAGAGTTACCACACAGTCAACAAGTCAAATAGAGTTACCACACAGTCAACAAGTCAAATAGTTACCACACAGTCAACAAGTCAAATAGAGTTACCATACAGCAAACACGTCAAATAGAGAGTTACCACACAGTCAACAAGTCAAATAGAGTGTTACCACACAGTCAAGTCAAATAGAGAGTTACCACACAACAAGGCAAATAGAGTTACCACACAGTCAACAAGTCAAATAGTTACCACACAGTCAACAAGTCAAATAGAGAGTTACCACGCAGTCAACAAGTCAAATAGAGAGTTACCACACAGTCAACAAGTCAGATAGAGAGTTGTATACAGTCAACAAGTCAGAGTGTTACCACACAGTCAACAAGTCAAACAGAGTGTTACCACACAGTCAACAAGTCAAACAGAGTGTTACCACACAGTCAACAAGTCAAACAGAGTGTTACCACACCGTCAACAAGTCAGATAGAGAGTTGTATACAGTCAACAAGTGGAATAGAGACAGTTGTATACAGTGCACCCCATGCATGCCAGTCATGTCTCACCTTCTTTCCTGTCGTCATGTGAATGAGCTTGACCTTCTCACTGCCTGTCAGGGCTTTGTCTGCCCTCCTCCTCCTCCTCTTCCTCTTGCTTCTGTTCACAAGAAGCTGGGGAGGAGATGTGATGAGGAAAAGGAACTCAGCAATTGACATAGTTCAAATGATCATACTATAAAGCAAGTAATCTCTGAGTATGCGAGTACATGAGCGAGTGTCCTTCGCATATCTCAAGAACCATTCTTCCAATCTACATCACACTTGGAGGGTGTATTGCTGCGACCCGATGTCTGATTTGGTGCAACTTGGACATATTTAATAAACTTTAAATAAACAGGCAAACTCTGTGCGGCAGCAGGACGAACGGGCACTGCACTAGTTATTAATATCATTCTACAGCCCCACTTAGTTTCTCGGTCTACTTCAGACAAAAGCTTGCTCATGAACCACAGTAATTTACATTCAGATTTCATACTTTGACACAATATTTGGTGTTACTCAGTAACCGATGGTGTCCTGCTGTGAATTTACCTCCAGCATGTCTCCCTCCACCTCATAGTCGGGGTTTTCCTTCAGCCAGCTGGGCGGGTCCCTGCGTCGAGGGGTGCGCTCCATCGGGTCGTGGACTCCGTCTGGGTCTGAGAACTAAGAGAGACAGACGTCGGAATAAAGATTAGCAACCTAGACCCAGCTTGAGTGTGCGTGTGACTCTGTACTACAGAGGAACACATGTAAACCTGGCGCGTGTACCTCGTGGTCCTTGCGCCTCTTGCGGCCGCTGCTCTCTCCCCCTGACCCGTTGGGCATTAGGGACTGCTTAGAGAAGGTCAGCTTCAGCCCCTCCTCCTAGCAGGGTGAGAGACAGAGGGCGCCTCTAATTTAGCCACGATGAACTACGCATCACAGCCACACCTCATCCTGCCTATACAATGATTTCTGCATTTTGGTCCGACATGCAATAGGGCCCCATAGTTTTAGACCAGGGGTGTCAAAACATATGGCCCGGGGGCCAGAACCGTCCCGCCGGTGTCCAATCCCACCTACCGGATGACTTTGCAAAGTGTGAAAATTTTTGATGCACTTGTGAGGCTCAACAGTCACCTTTTGCCCCAGAAGAGTATTTCCCATTCATTTTCTCAATCACGTTTTCTCAATCACAAGGTCCAGGATTTTTTTTTGGCATAAACTGCTCTTAAGAGTGAAGTATCTCTTCACCCCATAATGCATCCCGGCATTTCTGGCCAATCAGATTAGCGGATGATTGAGTGACATGGCATTTCAGCCAATGGGAGAGCACTATGAGCGGCAGTGGGCAGGACCCGTGGCCATTACAGGTATTAGCTCCATGGGCTAATGCTAGGTAGACGCATTTCCGTGCAGTAATGTGAATGAAACGGCAAACCGATCTCAAGCCGATACATAACGCTGAAAGCAGCGTGACTCGTAGTGGTTAATGGTATAGTAATATAGTATATTATAATACATAGTATATATAATATATAATGTATATGATATATAGCATGGTATATGGTATTGATATGTATTATAAGTATACTTATACTTATCCATTGATCTGGGATTGTTTTGTTTGTTTTGTTTGTTACCTGTCCTGCTGTGTAATTGTTGTTTTGTTATACTGTACGCAGTAACTTGTATTTAAGTTGTGCTTTAAGTCATTGCTCAGGCTCCTGCCATAAGCTTTAAGTAGCTTCTTTGGAGACCTGGCACTCCACACATTTGTATCTTGATGTTTATCTACATGTCAATTGTTTGTGTGTGTGGGGGGCGAAATAAATCTGAATCTGAATCTGAATCTGGTTAATAGTTTCAGTCACTCAGTGGCAGTTTTAGCCCTTTACTCAGCAAGTTATGATCTACATTGTTAGTAGCTTAGGGACAACAGCCAGAGAAGGAAATTAATGCAGGCCACCAATCACAGACGACCATACAGCGAGCTCCACCAATCAGAGACGTCGTCGTTACACGGTAGGATTGTGGGTAGTGTCGGCAGATCAAGTTTTGAATGTTTAAACATAGAAAAAGGATGATATCTTAGAGATTTGTGGCTTTACATGAAGATATAGCATCGTTTCACCACTGGATCATGTGTGGCAAGTCTACATTGGGTGGTTACGACATTATGGCTAATAATTTAAATCTCAATGGCCATTATGAATGAGAAAATACTCTTCCAGAGCAATGACGTCACGGAAAGTCACTTGACTGTTGAGCTAAGTAGGCTATTGATTTGATCATTTGTTTGATAGGCCTATGGTAGCTGAGATAAGATATGTAAATGTAGATGTATAAAACATGTTCTTAAAATGTACCTGCAATTCTTCACACTAAAGGAAACTAGAAAACTTGGAGGTGTTATTTATGATAGGTTATTACGCCTTGATTTTCTTTGTCTGGCCCACTTGAGACCAAATTGGGTCGCATGTGGCCTGTGAACTAAAATGATTTTGACACCCCTGATTTAGACTGACAGGTGAACCGATGGTATTTGTATAAATAAAGGTTAAATAAATAAATAAATATTAGCCAATATTAGCTAAAGACATGTCAATATATTTTATTCAAACTCATGGCATATGCAAGTGTGGTTTCAGTCTTTGTAAGGCTACCAATAACAGACAATTAATTTGACCACATTCTCACCTTGAGGAGTTTGACGGTGAACTCTCCGTCCTCTCCTTCGGCTGCGGGGCCGCCGGGCGTGCTGTTGGGTTTACGCAGCAGCTTGCTGTAGGCCAGCTCGTCTGCGCCCAGCAAGGAGCCCGGGGCGAGCTGAGCGTCAGACACGTAGCGCCGCCCTGATGGCCACTGGCCACTCAGCACCAGTGTACACAAGCTGTCCAGGCGGTTGATCAGCACGCGGTCCTGAGACAAAATAGGGAGCCCCATCAATCATTCACCATGAGAAAATCAACACATGAAATTGATTTTACTACTCCTCAAAAACCAGCCTCATAGTTGCACCAGCTGTACGTTACCTTGGGCCAGTCCACTACCACTCTGAGAGGATCAGGGGGCGGTAGGCCATCTTGAGAGGTAGTTATGGAGAGCAAACTATTTTCTTCATCCCCGTCACCCATCTTCATGGCTGCTAAGAGAAGCAAAATCAAAAGATTGGTTGAATTTTCAGTATTTTCTTTAGTATTGAGCCCCCCCCCCTTAGACTACAGTACCAACTTACCTCGATCCCCCTCTGCATCACTCTCTCCACTCTCGTCAGTGCTGCCTGATCGCTCAGAGGAAGACGAGCCAGAGTCAGAATCAGAATCAGAATCAGACCCTCCTTCTCCTCTGTCTTCCTTCCTTTCTCCTCCTGAGGTTCTGGGCCCCCTCCCTCTGCTCTTCTTGAAGCTCCAGTCCCTCGCTCGCACCTTGCCCTCGTGGTGACTCAGCGGCGTGCTCTGGAGCTGTGGATTGAGTTCACCTGCCAGCAGGCGGGAGTCCTCCTCGAGTCCCTCCTCCTTCACTCTGGGCGCCTCCTCCTCAGTCTTCGGTTGACCGAGGGGCGTGATGGCCTGCGGCTGGGGCGGAGGAATGGCTGGCTGGGCCTGCTGGTTCTGGAGGAACTCCTGGCGAGCCTGAGCAAAGGTGAACTGCGGGTCTGCAAAGATGGACTGCTCAGTGCGGCTGACGCCGTGCAGCGCGGCGCCCAGCATCAGCTGGCGGTCGTGGTCCGGGATGCTCCACCAAGTGGGCAGCTCCGGGCTGGGCGGGGCCTGGGGCAGACGCTCCTCCAGGGAGGGGTGGGGCAGGACGCGCTCACGGAGGCGACGCAGGAGGCTAATGCGGTAGAGGGTACGGGAGGCGCGCTCCTCCGTTATGGGGGCCAGGGTCTGGGAAAGCTCTGATGACTCTAGAGAGGAAGGGAGTGAAGACAATTACAACCATCTGCCTGTAAACCCACTTATGTCATGTTCACACTATTCTGCCTTTTTTCTTTTTTTTGCATTCAAGTGAATGGGGAGCAGCTGCAAGGCCACAATGCAACAGCTGTGTTGTGGGAGTTACTGATAAGTATTTCAGACTTTAACATAAGTACTATTGGCTGATAGTGCCAGATATTACAGCTTGTTATGGAGACCAAGTGTGCCCATTCCTTTATCCATTTGCATCAGCACATTAAAAAGAGGATTAGTGTGAATGTACGTATAAAGTATTATTATTATTATTATTATTATTATTATGATTATGAAAAAACTGAGTCTACTGCACATTCTCGAAAGTATCCAAAAATCTTAAACTTGGAATGGAGTCTTTAGCAGAAAGTATGCAGATGTAGTGTGCTGACAGCGTACAAGCTGTCAGCAAACCCAATAACTACATGCTATGAATGAATAGGGTGAAACCCCATTGAAGATCAACAGCCAGCCCTGGTAATCTCTGGCCAACAGCCAACTCAACATGCATATAATGTCTTGGCAGCAGCGTGTGCAGCAGTGCTCACCTTCCCCTCGATTTGGACGCAGGTGGCAAACCCTCCGGCACATGGCCACGAAGCAGCGGAAGTAGCGGCTCAGGCTCTCGTCCGTTTTCTTGTCCAGACGGGCAAACGTACGGAAACGAGTCCATTCAAAGTCTGTCTCTTCGCTCTCAGGAAGACCGGGCTCCTGCTTTATCTTCTCCACACCGAAAGTCGACACCACGCGGTAGAAGTCGCACTCCTCCCGACGTGTCCACCTGGGACAAAGAAGAAAGTGGGCCAGTGGGGTAAGGCACTTTGTATTCTTTTGTAGCTGTGCTCCCTAAAGCAAGTCCATGATTGTCCCTTGATGTGAAAAATTCATAGCTGGCATACAAAACAGAACGGTGTGAGGAATGAGAGTATTAATACTATTGACATTATTAATAATTATTTTGAGCACACTTGCAATGGGGAAAGCCTTGACCAAATAAACCAAGCTAATCCTGCCAGCACAACGTAAAGCGAGGGTACCTCTGTTGGCGCTCCTGCCGGGCGATCTCCTTCAGCTTGCTGGCCTGTTCGCAGCGCCGCCGCCTGCGGTCGCCCTTTGCCTCGGCCTCCTGCTTCAGCTGCTCCTGCCTGTAGCTGCGCTGGTAGGCCGTGATCAGCCGACGCATGCGGGCCGTGAGCGCCGAGCTGCTGGGCCACTCGCACGCTCCGCTCTGGCTCGGGGCGCTCTCGCTGCTGACCGGCCGAGCCACCTTGTCCTCCACAGAGATCTCATCCTCCATGTTCATAGAGTCAGCCTGCAGGACAGCGAGGAGACAACCGCGTCAAACAGAGGCAGATGATCAAAGAGTGTACGGCGTTGTGTTAATGAGTGTGTAACTGGTTAATAACAATATACACGCAAGTCCATGTGAATAAATATCCTAGTGCTGACAGAAGCACACGAGGGCTCAGAGTCTTACCTCGTCGTAAAGATCTTTGGCGTGTCTTGACGCAGGCTTGAACTCTGGATCCTCCGAGTACTTATCATAGTCAGCTCTGCATAACACAAACAATAAAACACCATCAAGCAGGCGAAATCTGTCCACAGACAGGCCATACTCCTTGTCTCATGAAGGTTTGACTTTTTAAGACCCGTTTCATTCCAAATAGAAATTTACTAACTGAAATACAGTAAACAAAAACAAAAAGAAAAGAAAAAACACCACACCATAAGTCACAGCATTTTTAAATTGAGTTTAAACGTAAAAAGCTTGTATTCAAGACCTCTCTTTTTTTTTACACATTGACTTTAGGTAATATGATTAAAGAGGTTTACAACCTGCAGACACCCTGCCCATCTGCCCGTCTTTTCTATTCTGACCTATTTAAGACTGGTGGACATGAGCAAGCAGCAAGCTACTGTGGCTCCAGTGTCCTAACATTTTAAGATCTGTTCAAAGCTCTTAATTTAAAAAACACTAGGTCTAAACACCTTGTTTTAGAATTGAGGATAGCAACCAATAAGCTACTGTAATGGCTATTCAGTCTTAATAACAGTGTTACGGCTGTCATTTTAGGAAGTAGATGAAGTCGATATATTGAAGGCTTCAGGGGTGCAGGGTTTTCATGTCACATTTCTTCTAGTAGTGGTGGGATTTTTTAGCACCACTGGATCATGAAAACAGAGGAGATGCTGAATGTTGTGCTGTGACATCACTCACTCGTCTCCCAGCTCAGGATCACCGGTGTGCTGCTCGGCATCGATGGCTTTGTCGTCAGGCCGACCAGCTCGCTCCAGGAAGCTCAGGCAGGGATCAGCACGCATGGTGGTGTACATCTCATAGCCTGGTCCACAGAGATAAATGCAAGGCTGTTACATGCAATTAACCACAAAGCGCCGGCACTTACTGACAAGTTCCAGATGTCAGCAGGCGACTGGAGCCTGCCTGGCACGTAATACAACATCACCACCAAAACATCACCGAGCAAGGAACTGAACCTGTTAACTGCTCCTAGTGCTACAAAGCCAAGCTCTCTCTTCGCATGAATGTTATGAGCACACATAAAGAAGATACATACCATGTTTGAATACTCCAACAAGCAGGGAGCGGTCAGCCTGTGTGTCCCACCACCCTGTTGGCACCTCCTGTTGCTCCATCTCAGGCATCCAGATATCAACCTCCCTAAAAAAAACAGGACAATTATTGTGTCAAGGTGAACAGTGAAGTTCTATGTGAATGAGCGATCAAGAGTGTCAAATGTTATTATGTCAAATAAGGCTGCCTTTAATACCTGATGTTTGCTCCTCTCAGGACGGCATCGGAATGTCGTCCAAAGACCTCCTGTTTGAGGTAGTAGAGCATACGCACCCTCAGCAGCACCCTAGAGAGGGAGAGGAGAGGTGGTTTGGTTCAAACACGGGTGAGAATGCATGCAGATATGCGTACACACACACACACACACACACACACACACGTAGCTGCCGGGGGTACACTGACTTGTTGCACTGGTGCTTGAGGTGTTTGCGGTAGCTGTCGTCCAGCAGCAGGGTGTCGGGGTTGTACTTGCGGATCCACTCCACCTTCTGCACATCAAAGGTACTCTGGGCCTTCACTCTCTTCCCCTTCCTGCCTCGTGGCACAGGGATGGACAGGCCTGGGTGGTGGAAAGAAAATGTAAAAAAAAAATATTGGCCCATTCATTTACAGGGATGCAAACTCATGGAGAGTGAAAAAGGTGACAGATACAAGGGCAGATACAAAACCACTCAAAATCATTCAGTTAAGTGCCCTATTTTGGGATCAAAAAGGTGACTGATGATGAGAACATAGTTTTCACTTGCAACTATAGTTCAAATGGTGCGAGTGTGTCTCTCCCTACCAGAGTGGTTGAGTAGTGTTTGAGGCTCGCGGCCGTTCTCCGGTGGTGTGATGAGCTCCCAGATGAAGCTCTTTATGTTCTCATCTCCACGGTAGTGCAGCAGGCAGAAGACCAGGATGACGCGGCAGATCGTCTCCACGTCGCGCTCGGCCAGACGCCGCTTGCACCGGGCGTGGGACAGGATGTCCCTCCAGCGACCCCATCTTGGAGGAGAGGAAGACGCAAAGAAAGGAAAGTAGATGAGTGAATAGGGTCAACAGAAAAGTGAATTCTCTCTTGCCAAAATGATAATTAACAAGAAACTTTAATCACAACCAATTAACTCCAGACCTCGATTCAATTTCCATGAAATAGACAGACCAGCTGAAGTCAGATCAAAGATATGATCCCATAACCAATACATTTCATCCATTGAATCCACTTCATGAGGAGGAGACAGGATAAAAACTCATCTTTAAGCCTTGAGATAACTGACACATGGACTGGGGGTGCAAATCAGTATAAGCAAGGTCCACCTACCCATAGACAAGCAGGTGTTTCTCCACCCTGAAGCAGTCTGTGCGACCGTACCCGCTTCCGGTGTGGCGCTCAGAGCGCCGGGAGGCGCGGGACTGCCTGGAATTGGCGGGTGGATACTCGTCGTCGCTCTCTAGGTCAGAGAGTTCACCGCCTTCGCCTCGCAAAGTGGAGAACTGACGGGTCTGCTTGCGTACTCTGGGAGTGTCAATCACCAGGGTGTTCTGTTGGGAGGGAGTTGGCTCTATGTCAATCAAGAATTGTTTAAGCTCCAATATATATATGTGGATATATATTTAAAAAATCCTCGACTTCCTCTCACAAAGAAGAACACTTATAGGCTTTTGGACACATCACCATTACCTTTCGGTTGATGGAGTCATAGTCGATGTCTGCCTTCTTGGCCCACTTCTGCCAGAACTCGGGGTCGTCCAGTTGAATGTCATTGCGGTTCTCGGAGGCCACGAAGCTGGCCTTGGAGAAGGTGGAGCCCTTGCCCTCGTTCTCTATGGTGATGGTGGTCGCCCTGCGCTGCAGGATCTGGTCAATGTCCTCCTCGCAGAAGCGACTGCCCTCGTCATTCTCGTCCATGATGGCAGCATAGGCGCCCTTCCTCAGCAGGTCCTCAATCTCCTTCTTGGAGAACTGCTGGATCTGAAGGAGACATGGATAGTGTTCCAAATTGCGTTAAGGAAACTAACATTTTCCTAAAACATATACAAGATGCTTCATAAATGACCAACCTAAAACATAACCTGGCAGTTTATGATCAGAAGGTTCTCTTCTCTTACCGCTCCGTTGACATTGCTCTCTTTGTTGCCACTCATGCTCTGCAGGACGGCCCGGTCCAGGCCAAGCTTGAGACTTGCTTTGTCCAGCATCTCCCGCTCATAGGAGTTCCTGGTGATCAGACGGTACACCTTGACAGCCTTAGACTGGCCGATACGATGGCACCGTGCCTGGGCCTGGAGACAGAGAGGATCATATGCAAAAAAAGCTAATATTAAAAGGTAAGGAAAGAAATGTTGAACGTGTTGATTGGGAGCTATAGAGTCTAGACTGTATCAACTTGACAACATGAACATTCTAAATTGGCCCTAGCTTACTTCCAGTGTTTGCTAATCCTAAGGACAGGAAATAAACTAGAGTCTAAACTATTCCCTAGCAACAGTCTATAAAATGTGTGTGTAGGAGTTCACATGAGTGAAATTAACTTTACGCAAAGTAGTGTACCTGCTGATCATTTTGTCAGACAGCACAGTAAAGTAGTGTACCTGCTGATCATTTTGTCAGACAGCACAGTAAAGTAGTGTACCTGCAGGTCATTTAGCCAGACAGCACAGTAGTGTACCTGCTGATCATTTTGTCACACAGCACAGTAAAGTAGTGTACCTGCTGATCATTTTGTCAGACAGCACAGTAAAGTAGTGTACCTGCTGATCATTTTGTCACACAGCACAGTAGTGTACCTGCTGATCATTTTGTCAGACAGCACAGTAAAGTAGTGTACCTGCTGATCATTTTGTCACACAGCACAGTAAAGTAGTGTACCTGCTGATCATTTTGTCACACAGCACAGTAAAGTAGTGTACCTGCTGATCATTTTGTCAGAAAGCACAGTAAAGTAGTGTACCTGCTGATCATTTTGTCACACAGCACAGTAAAGTAGTGTACCTGCTGATCATTTTGTCAGACAGCACAGTAAAGTAGTGTACCTGCTGATCATTTTGTCACACAGCACAGTAAAGTAGTGTACCTGCTGATCATTTTGTCACAGCACAGTAAAGTAGTGTACCTGCTGATCATTTTGTCAGACAGCACAGTAAAGTAGTGTACCTGCAGGTCATTTTGAGGGTTCCAGTCAGAGTCGAATATGACACAGGTGTCAGCAGCAGTGAGGTTAATACCCAGACCTCCAGCACGGGTGCACAGTAGGAAGACGAAGCGGTCTGAGTCAGGCTTACTGAAGCGGTCGATGGCAGCCTGGCGTAGGTTTCCACGCACTCTGCCATCAATACGCTCATAAAGGTATCTGGACAAAACAGCAAATATTCACTCATCAAATTAAGTCTACATAAACATTCAGGTAATACTCCATTTATACGAGCGCCTTCCAGACTAATATCTTTCACTCAGCATATCGATCAAAGACAAACTGTTTTACATAGAAAAGCCCAATGCCAGCGTTGACTCTGATACCTCTTGTTGATGAGGTAGTCCTCCAGGATGTCTAAACAGCGCACCATCTGGGAGAAGATGAGCACCTTGTGGCCACCAGCTTTAAGGCGTGGCAGCAGCTTGTCCAGCAGCACCAGCTTGCCTGCCGACCGGATTAGGGCCTGTAAATGGAAGTCAGGGGCCAGCGGGTTGTACACCTCCCGCAGCTCTGTTACTATCTTCTCCTCCGCGCCTGGACAAGAGAGACACAAGCCATTTTACTGCACTGGCCGGCATTTCTGAGCTGCCCGTCACAGGATAGCGTGGGTTTGATGACCCGCGTTGCTCAACAGGATTCCAATGCATGTGTGATCATCAAAAGCCATGACTGCTCCTTGACACAGAGCATCATCTCCATGACCACTATATACAGTATATATATCTTAGCCTGTCGGGTCAAATGTTACATTGTTAAATGATCAACTAACTGATGGTTAAATAAACAGCGGCAGGGCTTCTTGCCTAGCTAAATCTATAGATACAGCCTGATGAAGACCAGAGAGGTTGAAACGCGTTGCGTTTTGTGCCCCTGTCTATTGAAGATGTACATTGTTTGTTTAACTATTGCAGTAGACATGTACTTTACTTCGTAAATTAAAACCTGTCTAAGTATCCAAGAAGCTCCTTTTTTCTCTTTTCTGACTAGCTAACTCTATAAAATGTAATCTGAAGCTTAGTTGTTTGACATTTAAATGTTTCTATACGTACAAAAGTCTCTCAAAATTTGCACATTACAATGGCCCTGACTATTCCTGGTATTCCATTATGGTAGAAACTCCGGATTAAATTAATTGCACCTTTGGATTAACCATTAAGCAGCAGTCTGCAAAGTGCCACTAAATAGTGTTGTTAAAAGATACATGATTGATTTTTTTTACATGTGAATCCAAAGCAGGAACATTGTATTTTATTCCAAGTTTGAAAGACTTCAAAAAGTGGGGGAGGAGCGGTGATTTCAC
Source organism: Poromitra crassiceps (assembly GCF_964638095.1). NCBI lineage: Eukaryota > Metazoa > Chordata > Actinopteri > Beryciformes > Melamphaidae > Poromitra > Poromitra crassiceps. The sequence continues at coordinate 18,152,483 of NC_139639.1, forward strand.
ACCATGCAATAACGTTACTACCACGATACTCAGAAAGTACATGAGCCGGAACAGTACGAGGTAATGGGTTGGAAATGGTAGCAGCAGCAACATCAAAGGAAAAGTTCATGTTGAGGTGCAGTACCATTGATGAGGTAGGGGTGGTTGCAGCACTTGCGCAGCTCCATCATAGTGTTTAGCAGGTTGGGGACGTTGGCGTTACTGTTGGCTCCTACACTGAGGAAGGTGAAGTTCCTCTCCAGGATGGCACGGTAGTATTTCTTCTGGATGTCTGTCAGCTCAACCTGGGAGGGAGGTCATGTTTTTATAATGAATTTATAATCTCACAGACAAATTTATTCTTCCAATCTTTCTATGTAGTAGTAATCGTAAGAGGAAACCGGACCGACAAATCCCGTCTTTATAAGTCACAGACACACACGTTATGCAGCACAACACACACAGCATGCTATATGGTGCAGTGAAACTTTGTCTTCCGCCTCTCTCCCATCCTGGCTCGTCGTTCCTGCAAGGGGAGGGGCCAGGGGCGGTGGGCAGCTTTCCTCGCAGCGCCCAGCGACAGACTCTCCTTGTAGGCGCCGCCGGTCAGGCGATGTCTTCAAACGGCCGTCTTCTTTATGTGAGAGGAGATCTCGGCTACAATTTGCGCTAATGGACGCTCTTACCTCGATGATGGTCTCCTGTTTGGGTGCCAAGTTCTTCTCCACGTCCTCTTTGAGCCTTCGTAACATCATGGGTTTCAAGATCGCCTGCAGTTTCTGGACCTGAGGGAGAAAGAAAGGCATGTGTTTAGGGAGGCCTGAACATATCCAGTAAAATATACAGATATGCACCAAGAAAGAGCCAACATGTAGATGAGAGAGAAAATAGGAGAGTGGGCATGAGAGGTGTGAGAGTGTGAATGTGTGATAGTGTGTGTGTGCGCGTGTGCCAACATGAATGCATATTGTGTACCTGTTCCTCTGTTTTGAGGTCTCCGAAATCTCTGAGGAACTCTATCTCAGAGGGGAACTGGGCAGGCTCCAGGAAATGAAGCAGACTGAAGAGTTCCTCCACAGTGTTCTGGAGAGGCGTGCCTGTCAACAGCACCTTGTGTTCCTGGGAAAACCCACACAACACAGGCAGGAGGGGACGGATGGACACAGGGGGGGAGAGGCAGTAGAGGAAGAGGGGGATGGGGGGGATAAAGCAAAAGAGCAGCGGGGAAACAATTCAGGGATGCAGAGGAAGGAGAGGAGAGTGATGAAGAGAACCAGGAGAGGAAAAAGAATATAACAGGTAGGAGGAAAAGTGGAACGAGTGGATGCGAAAGGGCACAACAGACAGGTAATGAAAGGAGAGGAAAGGAGAGTTCAAATTAAGTTTTTTTTTAATCATTTCAGTGCAATTATAATCAAATTAAATAACAAAAAAAGATGCGAAAGGTAAAAGAAAACCAAAGTATGCATCTGTGACTGTGAAAAGTATGCATCTGTGACTGTGAAACCTCATTTCAAATTCTTATGGTTAGAATTAGACAAGTAGTGCACAAGGAAAAGCTCTCTCTCTAGCCATATTTAAAAGGCACAGATCATTTAATCATACTTAAGACTTGAATTAAAAAATTCCCCTTAAAACATATGAAGACTGTTAACAGGGTTCCCACACCTTCTTAGACCAACGTCAAGGACTTTCAGGCCCAATTCCCTCAAATTCAAAGATCCAGCACGGCATAGTTTGATACATGGATCAAAGTTAATTACTGTTAACACAGAAACATTATAATGAGAACTAGCAGGCATTACAGAAGCTCACGGACCATTAAAAAGAGAGAGGCTTGAATGTGTGAACACTTCTCAACTGTGCTCAACTGTGCTCAACTGTTACACGTCAAGTAAAAAAAAATCTCAAAAGAACTTCAATTTCTTCTCATGTCTATTCATTTCTACTTTCAAAAACTTTTAAGACCTTGATTTTTCTTTTCAAATTCACAAACTTTCACGGGTCTGTGGGAACCCTTTGTTAAAGGGGCTGTAAGACACCCTGCCTGATTAGACAGTGCACATATGACCACTGCCTCTAAAATCTGCATTCAGCTGTGGACCACTCACCAAGTCCAGCATCTTGAGGCTGTCCAACAGCTTGCAGTTGCGATTCTTGAGGCGGTGAGCCTCGTCAATGATCACACAGCGCCAGGAGATCTCCCTCAGCTCGGGGCAGTCGGACAAGATCATCTCAAAGGTCGTGATAAGGGCGTCAAACTTGTACGCACCTGGGATCAGATGCTCCTAAAAGACAATGACAATTTTCATGTGAGTGCTGTGCTGTGCAGCGCGGAACAGGATCAGAGAAGAATAAATGACATATCCAAATAATCCCACAGTCTGTTCATTTATTTATGGGTCACAATAACTGCCATAATCGTGGACGCACACACACAGGGACGCCTGTGTACATAAATGAGATGCAATGGTAAAGTTAAAGATGTCTGCGCACTAGGGATGCAACGGTTTTTGACGGTATGATAACCTTGGACAAAAATACCACGGTTTCACGGTATTGCGGTATCACCGACCTTTGTGTTGTAAAATCTGGCATAAATTTTTTTTATATATTTTTTGCCATTGAACAAAATGTATTTTATTTTTTAAATAACATATGGTTTGCTGAATTGTGGGCTGACATGTTAATGCAACCTACATCTGTAATGACAGTTAAATGTGGCAAATATGTGTGTGCTTTTTATAGTACTATTCTTACTTATAAATGTAAACCGTTAGTTCATCTAATTAATTTGATGTAAAACTAAAACATCATAATATCAAATAAATGCTTCTCTTTTGTAAGATAGGGTGAACACTGGACACCAATAATGATCGTTTCAATGTTAATGCTCTCTCTCTCTCACACACACTCACTGTCTGTCTGTCTGTCTCACACATAGTAGGCTATACACAGCCTCCGTCCCACTGAGTCGGTCCCTGTGCTCAGCGGCGCTTCACTGTGTGTGTGTGTCTCTCTCTCTCACACAAAGTTTTAAGTTTGTGCCTCATTTTCCACTAGCGGGCTTTCTCGTCATTTAATGTTACTTTCTCTTCAGTGCAATACGTTTTGATAACAACCTGTTGGCCTGCACAAGACGTTCGCTCAGTCAAGTAACCTAATGCTAACGTTAGAGGAGAAAGATAGCCGTTATAGCTAGCTAATTAGCGATGTTATCTGCCTCGGTAGTTAACGTTAGCCTAGAGATAGTATTTATCTGACGTTTATGTTAGCTACTCCTCAAACCTGCGGGTGGAAATGGTTTATGTCCGATACAATGTATGTTGAAGCAAGACAACGTTTTAATGTGTTGAGTTTGACAAATAACGATGGGTGGTGCTCCTGCAGATCTAGCCCTGGCCATCTGTGTTTTTATGATAGCCGAAATATTCCCATACAGCCGACTGTGTCTTTTTAGAGGAGGGAAAAGTTCAGGGGGCTTCTTGCGTTCTCCTCCTTCAGCCATTATCACACTCATGGTTGTAAACACAGGGACAGCTGAGCTGGCTCCACTACTGTAGGTAGGTAGGCCTACCAGGTATACATGCAGCGGGGGGGGGGAGGGGCCGCGAAAGCTGCACTCTGCAAGCGACCTGGGCACTTTATCTCTGAGAAACAGCTGATACCGTGGGGAAGGTATGACGGCAAATCTTAGTGGTTTTGATACCGTGACTTTTTCAAACCGTGGTATTCACGAGTTTCCTGGTGAGACCGGGGGCGCTTCCATGACACCCTCCCTCCCTGTTTCCAGCTGCCGGTTGCCTGTTTCCGCCCAGGACCGTTCATAGCGAAAGAGACTGAAAATAATCATCATAATTGTTGTGACTTTGTACCTACCTATGTCTTGTAATGATGCCCCCCAGCACAATAATGTCACACGTGCATAATTTTACAACGGAGTGACAATATCTTGAATCTTGAAAGAGAGAGACCGCTAAAGCTACGTTCAATGACCAAATAATAAGAGTTCCGGTTTGGACGTTTAGCTTTCAAAACAAAAGTGGCCGCTATGCAACCACATACTCTTTTTAGCCATTTCGGCTAAAATAAGCCCGTACAGTACGAGTGAATTGAAAATTCACCTTGTTTTTGTAAAAATATCGCCGCTATGCAACCACACAACATTACTATTTTTAGCCATTTCGGATAAAATAAGCCAAACGTTCCCACTCTTTGACAGCGGCGCGCACCTATTTGCTAGTGAAAAAAATGTAAACAGGAAGTCGACAGAGAATCATGGGAAACGTAGGTCCAGGAATAAGGTGAATACTTTCAAACCGGAAACCGCTGCATCCCTACTGTGCACTCTAAGCACCCCACCTTGTCATCCTTGCTGTACATCTCGTACTGCTGGATCATCTGCCGGCTGGCCAGGCTGCCGTGGTAGACGATGGCGTTCATGTCGGTCCAGGTGGAGAACTCCCTCTCCCAGTTAGTGATGGTGGAGAGGGGAGCGATGATCAGGAAGGGGCCCTGGATGCCGGCATCATACATCTCTGACAGCAGCGAGATGGACTGGATGGTCTTCCCCAGACCCATCTCGTCTGCCAGGATGCAATTCTGTCTGAGGGACGAGCAATAGGACGTTTGACTTCAACAAAAGGCTCCAGCTGGCAGAATCAATGTCAACTGGCAATCAAAATAGATCTTTACTGGGGAAGGTCCCGTCATTTTTACATTCTTGTCAATTCTAGAGGATCTAGAAGACCTTCATTTCTGCACTTCCACTAACATGCACACACTAACCAATCAAACGTGGATGTGTGCGTGTGTGATTAATACCTGTTGTACCAGTTGAAGCGCAGCCAGTTGACTCCTTCCAGCTGGTACTCTCTGAGGACGTTGCCACTCTTGTACTCTATGGTCTCCTCCAACTTCTTCCATTGACCAGATGGGGGCCTTGGCTGAGGAGAGGAGAGAAAATGAAAAAATCAGCAAAAAAGAAAGAAACTACGGTAAGTGGTAACACACAGGCTCCCAACAGGTTTAACCTATAGTTCTTGTTTACACTATGGCTGACTCCCTCTTGGCCACTCACCGTTCTCTTAAGGCGGGCTGGTCGGTCCTGGATCTTGCCAAACTCTTCGACCTTGCCCTCATCCACGTCCTCCTGCAGCTCCCAAGTGGCGTCTTCATACGGCAGAGAGCACCACTTTACCAGGTAGTAGATAAGGGGCTGGGGGAGGGGACACAGAGCCAGAGAAAAAAAGATAATTATATATATACTGTATATGTGTGTGTGTGCAAGGGAGCTGGAAGGTGGGTGCTGATGGGTGCAGCTTTGAGGTGAAATCCAGATGAGGCTTGGTGTTCTCGACTCTTACCTCTCCGTTGTCCTGGTCCACGCTGTGGGACACATCCAGGATCCTGTCTACCTCCACGTAGTCCGGGTTGAACGGCTCCTCGTCCTGGAGACAGACACAGGGTCAGAGACACTAGAAAAACAAGGCTATTTGCAACTAGGTAAAGCGAGTGTACTAACAAAAACATGGAGATGGCTCTGTGAAAATCAAGATTATAGCCTTTTTCAATTTGAGGGGCAAAATAAAAATAAATCACGGAGCTACAGTCTGTGGGTAAGCGTCTATGAAATGTCTCTCACCTCATGGAAGATGTGCCTCATCTGCACCTGCTTGGTCTTGAACCTCTTGAGCTTTTGATGGATCCTCTTATCTCTCTCCAGCTGCTCCAGACTGGCCCACTCACAGTGCAGGTAAGAACTGAGAAGAAGAGGGGAGGACGAGTTTTCACTCATCTGGATGTTTTCTCAACAAAGGCTCAGTGACTTTGAGAGGGCAAACTTATTTGTAAAGATAGTGGGACTTACTAGTTCTTGTATTTTACGAAGAATTCCTCAACGTTGATGTACTGGCCCGTAGGCAGCTTGGAATTGTGAGAGGAGAATAGTTTTTTGTTAGCCTCTGACATACAGTACATTATCAAATGGGAGATTTAAAGAAATGTAAATATATGAAATGGAATAAACCTACTTCCTTCTTGGTTATCCTCATGGACAGAACTTTGTCTACAATCGCAGCATCTTCTTCACTGGGGTTTTCCTGTAAACATGAAAAAAGCTATATTTTAATAACTGCAAAACTACACACCCTATGCTGGTGCAGTGTAGTATGATAACCATGATAACGCCTCCCTCACTCTCACCACAAATAAAGAAACAGCTACGCTACAATAATTCCACACTCTCACCACAAAGAACTGCATGCTGGGCTGCCCGTCTCCATCCAGCTCCATCTCTTGTTTTAGCTGCTGTCCCATAAGCTGCGCCGCTGTGCCTCCGCTGATGGAGGCCACGGCCGCCGCGGTCGTAGTAACATCTACGTCTTCCTGCTCGTCCTCGTCGTCCGTTATCTTGATGTCCAGGTCCTCCGTGTACTTCTTCCTCTTCAGCACCCGACCCGAGCGCCTCTGCTGGCCAAAAGAGATTGGTTTAAGTCAGTGATACTCAACTTGCGCCCCCCCCCCCCCCCCCCCGTGTGGCACGCGATGGAATTGCAAAAAAAGTGCACCTGAACGCAACATGCAAGATACCCGCTGAATAAGTGTCCAAATGTTCATGTCATTCTGGCCAATACTCTGTTATAGCATTTCAGTCTGGAATATGGAATATCTTTCAATAATCTATTATTTAGCTGCTAAATTGTCAAACACTGCTGTCTGCTCGCTATCCAGGCAGTTATGCATGTACTTAACCTAACTAACGTAACCTAACTAACTATCCGGTGTGCACAACATTGTCAGACTAAACTCCGGCTGATACCCCAAAAACCTACAATCCGCTACAGAAAAATGTATATTGTTTGTTTATTAACTGGCCCCTGGCCTTCTATCATTTCACGAAAGTGGCCCCCGGGCAAAGCAAGTTGAGTATCCCTGGTTTAAGGTATGTGAGCTAAGGGCTGGGCAACAAAACAATAATGATGATTGTATGAATAGATGTTTTTCAATATAAATCTAAGAAAAAATAGATACAAGTTTACAGAATGTATTTTTCAGGCTATGACAGCAAGCCAACAAGTGGCACACAAACAGCCACTTGTTGTAATCAGGGGAGGGAGGCTGCACAGTAACAGCACATGCTTTCTAATGTTTAGTAGGCTAGCAAGGAATGCCATCAAAGTCCTTCACAATGAAAGTGAAAGCGACACCAAAGTCCATCGTTCAACTTTTGGGCTGTGTGAAAATATTGTCTGACAAGAAGCAAAAGCAGACATTGTAAATCGTATTGAAGATCTGCGCCAACTAAATCACTATGAACCCGTTCCATCATTTCCGCACTACTTATTGCAGTCCCATATAAATGCAGTCGACCCCAAAGACCTATTTTACAACACGTAGTTCCGACCAAGCAATCTGATTGGTCAACTAGACATTTGGACCGTTCTCAAATCAGCATAACAGCACACCACATAACAGCGTCCTCTTCTTCCAACCATTCCTCAACAGTAAGTGCGCCAAATAAATCAAAATTAACAACAAAACGATCCATTTTGCATCGATGCTGTAAGCTAGCTGCTGGTTTCCACACAGGTGTTTGCAGAGAGGCCAATGTTGGCTGGCTCAGCCTGGCTGAGTCAACGGGGGCTATTCCTTGTCTAATAGAATTGGAACTAGCAAAAAGTGTCTATTTTGAGAGCAAATTGCCCCAAAATATTAACACCTTTTGTTTATATCTTGTATTTTGTTGGCAACACTTGTATAATCGCAACATTACACTCGAGGGTGTGCTTTACCATCATTATTGGCCCCCTCTCGTGTAATATTGCTTAAGTGAACTACTCTGTGCACTCTGACTATATTACTTTGAGTAAATCAAACGTGTACATGCATCCACCTCTTTCACTGGTGCTGCACAAGCATTAAACTGCGAAACTCAAAGTAGGTCCAGACAGACAAGGGAATACAGCTCATCTCTAGGGGTTGGGACAGCTGATCCTCCAAAAGGTCCACACCGCATTCTTAATCCAAATCATTGTTTATTGTGACAAGTTTTGACCGAGTGAGAATGCTGTGGAGACCTACTTTAGGTTTTTGGAAATAACATGACTTCTCAGCAGCAAAACCAACAAAAACAAAACAAAAAACAAGAAGAGCCACAGAGATCACAAATGCCAGCCAATTAGCCAATGCCAATTAGCAGTCAACAATAAAGAATGACTTTGCAACAAAACTTAGGCTTGACATGTTTTGTGTTTGTGTGTGTGCGCGTTTGTGTTTGTGTGCGTGTGCGTTTGTGTGTGTACCGTAGCCAGGTCCTCCTCCAGAGCGGTGGGCGAGGCAGGGCTCAGTTCTCCATCAGAGTGGTCTGAGGACACATTTCTCTTTCTTTTCTTTGCTCCAACCAGAGTAATGGTGCTGATGGAAGCCAAAAAAAGAACAGGAGAACAAAAGGACAGTAATTAATATGGCATTCCTCAAGGGCAGGGTAAGTTTCCAGAGACATACAGTAAATCATCGCATGATTCCCTCTCTCTCATTTTTCCTGCGCATAAACTTACTTAGTCTTGGTCTTGCTTTTACTCTTGTTCCCGGTGCCAGGCGTCCCTGTGCCACCAGCACCTCCAGCTGCTCCTCCTGCCACCTTCGCCTTGCATTTCTTGTCGGCCCCGCCTGCACTTTTGGCCACTGCTCCTCCGGCGATGGGACTCTTCTTCTTGCTCCCTCCTCCGCTGCTCTTTTTCTTAGTGGTGGTCACCACCGTCACAGTGCCCCCCAGCTCTGTGGTGGCCTGGTTGGCCGGAAGCTCGTCCTGGTTCAGCACTCTGGGGAGGTTCTTCTCGCCGCGCGCCTTGGCCCGGGCTATGGCTTCGGCCACGATGCGGTTGGCCTTCTCCTGCTTGCACAGGGTCTCCAGGCGACGCACGGTGACGGGCTCGCCCCCCGCCTTGGTGATGCGGATGGCCTGGGGGGAGGCGGTACTGGTGGTCGTGGAGGAGCCGGCGGTCGAGGTGTTGATGACCTTCACCACAGAGACCGTGCCACCGGCCGAGGTCGCCATGGTTGTCTGGGAAATTGTGGAGTGTAAAAAAACAAACAAAAAAGTTATTCTGGATTCTGCTAAGACTTTATAAGAAAGATCAAGTGTGACCCTGAGGCTCTCTCCGAGGTACAGAACATATCAGTGCACTTCTGGAGGTCTACCTGTGGCTGCAGCAGCATTTTGAGTGGTACAGCGACTCTCTGTCCTCCTTGGCCCTGGGTGATTTGGATCATCTGCGGGCTGCCAGTGTTGCCGGCTCCTGAAACCAACTGGTACTGTAAGAGCACAGAGAGAAAGACAGGTCACATCACATTCTTCTTTGAAAATAACCACATTTGATCAAAAACAAAGGGGACCACAAGAGGATCTTAAAAGAAAATGGTGTTTTAAATTATCCACAAAGAAGCTATCTCTGCCAGACTTTTAGATGGTACAATGTCTGGTTACATACCACTACATCAAAGATCAGTTTCCACGTGATGCGGGAATCTGATTCAGTATGAAATGTAATAAAAAAAAAAGGAAGTCTTTGCAAAAGGTATAATTACACTGATTATGAATGATGCTGTGAAAATCTGAACATAATTTTACAATAATTGTAAATATTTTTCCAGATTGGTGTAATTCACAATATCCCAGAATGCAAAATCTCATCTGGACCCCAGAAAAAACAGGTTAGGCCAAAGAATATTTAAAGGACGTGTCTATCTACTGAAGCCAGCAATGACTTTGACTGAATCCAGGAAAAACACACAATGTGTGGACCAAAACAGCTCAGCAGGCACAGTAGAATATCAAAAATGGAAAGAAGGAGCTGTTAGGAATTTAAATGACAAGATTTAATGGGAAGTAATTGTACCTGTGTACTGCAAAGAGTTTAACAAACAGAGTACATCTTCAAAAAGGTGATAAGGGCAAGAACAATACCGCAACGCATTTCAACCGTTGGGTTTTCGTCAGGCTGACGAAAACCCAACGGTTGAAACGCAGGTACAATTACTTCCCATTAAATCTCGTCATTTAAATTCCTAACAGCTCCTTCTTTCCATTTTTGATATTTGACTGAATCCATACATTAACTTCTATCATTACAGAACAAACAGATGCATAAAATCAAAGTTCAATAAAAACTTGCCATTGTTTGAGTTATTTGTCTAAGCAGAAAAATCAAGGGGCTGCCCCATTTCTATGCAGGAAAACTCCTGATGTGCAAACAGGTGAACCCAAACTAACAGACTTCTTCCTTACCTTAATTCCTCCTTGTTGGTTGGGCTGTTGCTGCACCTGCAGTTGAATGGTGAGCACTTTGGGCTGCCCTCCAGCCTGGCCGCCAGCCCGGGCCTGGGTGAGGGCTGCTAGCTGGCTTCCCTGGAGCACCAGTTTTCCTCCGGGGAGCTGGCCAAGCACTAGCCTGTGCTGCTGCGGCTGTTGGCCTCCTTGGGCTGTCTGAACCTGTGCAATCTGCTGGGCTGTACCAGCTCCCAGTGTGACAGTTTGACCGTGCACAGCAGAACCAGGCTGCTGGAGGACCAGGGTGATCCGCTTAGGCTCGCCACCCTAGAATCGGACACACAGGAAGAGATTCATTATGATGGCTTAGACTGCCTTAAATGTATGAAGCGATAAACCACAGAACCACTCCGAACCACACCTGCTGTGGTACAGCTGTCAGGGTGACCCCTTGTGGTCTAAGCATGGTGGCAGGAGAGATGGTGCTGACCTGTGTCTGAGACTGCATGGCTGTCTGGAGCTGCACCTGTGCCTGGGGCTGGATCTGGATGGTCTGGCCTTGGGGCTGGATCTGGCTCTGGGCGATCTGCACTTGAAGCGGCTGGCTCTGCGTCTGCTGCACCTGCTGGGGCATGGAGGTCAGTAGAACCTGTTTGAGCGGCCCGTTGGGAGACTGCACCAGCCTCTGCACCCCAGCAACACCCACCTTGACTTGAGCCTGGCCTGGGCTGGCGTGGTTTAAAACTGTTCCCCCAGGCAATATGGACATGCCGGGTCTCAGAGGAGTGCCAGACAACACTCGGATGACCTTTCCGCCGGGCGAGCCCGTGGCTCCTGAAATAGTCTGGAGCACCTGGGCTTGACCCTGGGGGCCTTTGAGAATGACGATTTTACCTCCGCCCTGCTGGGTGATGGCAGCTAACTGCTGTGGAGTGAGCTGGTGAGCAAGCTGTGTGAGCTGCTGCTGTGTGAGCTGATGCTGTGTGGTGGTGGTGGTGGTGGTGGTGGCGGCTAGGGAGTTGGAGACTGTTAGTGGCGAGCTCAGTAGGACAGTGCCAGTAGTGACCCCACAGGTGTTGCTGGCAACAGCGATGGTGGTCTGGGCCTGGACCTGAGGTACAGTCTCAACAGCTGCAGCTATGGAAACAGTCTGAGGGGGGGCCACTTGGGCAGGCTGCTGTATGGTGACTTGAACTGGGACAGGGTCTGGGATGGTGGGGACTGCTACGGGTACACCAAGGCCTGCGGTGACCCTGAGCTCCGGGGTGGGCTCGGGGTCGGCAGGCGGGTCCATCTGGCCCAGGGCCAGCTTGAGCGCCTCCTCCACAGGGTCCGAGGAGCCCTGAGAGAAGGAGTCATCCGGTAGGGCGTCCAGATTGAACAGAGGCGTGTCCTCAAAGAGGTCCATGATGGGATCTGCCATCTTGCCCCCTCCACACAGGGAGACGGGCACAACCTTCCAGACGCTCTGAGATGAAAGCTAAACAATCCGTGTCCAGTTCTTCTCGACGTTCAAGCAAACAACTGGATATATACAGAGCAGAAACACAGAAGAAAATTAAGTACGACTGTATAGATTACATTCATTTATAACTTAACCAAATGCTATACTGCTTAGCAAAAAGGACATGGCCTGTTTCTGACCTTTGACCAACAAATACCAGCTCGTATTTGCCTTCACTCTTAAGTTTAAGTATTACAGGATGGCATACTCTTTCACAGCCATTCATTAATTTGAACATTCCACATATGAACACTGAGTCAGGGAAGGCCGCATTCATCTTCTATGCTCCTAATACATGGAAAAGGCTTCAGGACGCCCTCAAATTGGACCGACTGGTCTCCATGGAGACATTCAGGATGCTGCTTGGTGACACATTATATAGGGATTGCTCCTGTTTCTCTTACTTGTTTCTTATTGTCTGCATATATTGTCTGTAAATAACTTGTGATTTTTTTTGTATGTTTTGTGTGCTTGTGTACACAGGTCTCTCTTCAAAACAAGATCTTGGTCTCAATGGGCTTACCTGTTTAAATAAATGAAATTAACATACGTTTGGTCTGCATCACCCCATGGGAAATACAGTACTAGGATGCCTAAGATGGTGTAAAGAAAATAAGGAGCAGAGAGAGGCTTAGGAAATAGGTTCCCACAAGCCAATCCTGTATACCTTTTGTAGTCTCCTTTTCAGCTCCTACTTCTCTTCTCTGTATGAGACGTCCATGCACAGCGTAATTCCTTGAGATTTTATTCCTAAAAACACATTTAACACGTTTAGTTTACTCAGGTTACATCACCAACAACTTTGTTTGACACAGACAGAAAAATCCACTTCCAGACCTAAGTTAGTTATCTCCTAGACAGAGCTGTGAAATTATTTTAAGTGGCACCCACCTATCTCCCCTAAAAAAAGAGCCAACACCAGATAACTTAAGGTTAATTTATCATAGCTGGATATGTGACCACTCGTGGGCAGCTTGTCCATTAAAGCTATCAAATGCGATGTAGACATTTTACTTGAATTAAACTGGTATTTTCAGTAGCCACATATAAAGCTAGAACACTTTGAGAACACCCAATGAATGGAAACAGTTGGTAGTGAAGTCGCACAAGCCAGGATGATACTGATGCTGGTAACGTTAGACGCTTCCCTCTCTCTGCAGTCTTTCTCACAAACCCGAGAGCTAGCATTAGCTTGTACTGCTAGCAATAAATGCCTATTATAACAGCCTGTTCGGCGTCAGAAACATCTAATTGCGCTAGTAAACATATATGATTCGATGTGTTCAGTCGATAACTATATTCTCTGTCATTTTCAAGGAACCATTCAGTCAACTGGACTCCTTCAATCTCATCAACAAACCGGACCAAACCAAAGCAACGTGCCACAATAACCATTGCTCGTCAACGTTCAGACACGGGTTAGGCCGCAATACTGTTTGGGTTGGTCTACGTCTATTTTCTAGCAAAAATACCTGTAAATAACCATCCCATCCACTGCCCCAAGTCTCTCAGTTATAATTTCGGGGTGCTAAATTTACCTTTGCATCGACACACATGGCTTTCTCCGTCTCACAACACTGTACGATTACAGGAAACGGCCAGCGAAGAGCAGGAACTAACATTCCTGTCGGAGAAAGCGTAGAAAGCATGCCCCTCGAATGTCCTCGCAATATGATTGGTCCACATTTCCGCGAGCCGGCAGCACACTATGATTTCATTGGCCAAAGGAGCTTTCCCTCATATTATAAGACCGATTCTGGGCGGGACGTGAGCAATAGGCATAGTTAGGTTGAGAAAACAATAAATGCGGCCTAGCTGGGATCGTTCCTGCTATTTTACTGCCACAGACGCCCAAATAACCAGTGTGTAGTCTGTAAATCAATCTGAATGGAGGGAATATACGTTGTTTTGTTCATCTCTGAAGGATGACGCAGTGCATATCCGAATACATGTGAATCATTATGCTATCCCTTATCTAACCCATCGGTTTTCCCAGCATTTTTTTTACACAGAGCCAGAGGAGCCCATATCAACAATGAATGGGAAGATCTTGTGGCATAGCCAAGCCATTACTAAAAATACACACCCCAGTCCCGTGCGCAAACTAATCTACATTCAGGGGTTTATTCTGAGATACAAAGAAATTGCCAGCTTTCCTTTAGGTACTAGCCTACTCTGATGGCTTTTGTGCTTTTAGTGGGCCTGACTGACCAACAGCATGTCTCCAAACTGGTGTATGACCGGGGTTTTGCTGCCCCCTAGTTGGTGGGAGCAGACAGTGAAGTGTGACCGTTCTTTTCGGCTCGGCTCCCAGACTAAATACGTCCATGAGTGTGACTAAACTGACTATTAGTCATTCTAGCAGTTTTGTATCCCTTTTTTCTGTTTTTTTTTTTTTTTTTTTTTTTACCAAGGGGTGTTTCTGTTTGTGTGTGTGTGTGTGTGTGTGTGTGTGTGTGTGTGTGTGTGTGTGTGTGTGTGTGTGTGTGTGTGTGTGTGTGTGTGTTTTCTTCAATACTTGACAATACCTTACCAAACAAATATTATTACAACACCTTTTCCCACTCCCTGATTTCATTTATGTAGGCTACTAGCTTCAAAGACAAAGTGTAAAATAATTTATAGAAAGGAATGGCGCTAGATTCCTAGGGTGGAGACTGGAGATGCCACTTGCCCTCTTCTCCCTACTTACTCCCACCACTTACTCTGGAGATGATGCGCCACTTGTCTTCTTCTCCCTGCTTATACTCCCACCACATAAAAGCCTCAGCCAGGAAGGATTTATGACATCACTGATGACATCACAATTGCTCGAGTGACATCACTAATCACATCACAATTGCTCAAGTGACATCACTGATGACATCACAATTGCTCAAGTGACATCACTGATGACATCACAATCGTGACACACATTGCCACCACAGACACCACTTAGCCAATTTTAACTTAGAGAAGAAGGGGTATTGTTTCTGTCCATTGGGCAAACCCTACATTTTATTCTTGTGGACCTAAAGCTCATAGATATAAATGCTGAGAGAAGTATATTCACAAAATCCTCAATCTATTATCAATGAAGCTGCCTCCGTCTACATTAATATGACACCATGGATTAGAATCTTTTTTCATGAATGATTTTTTGACTGTCCTAAACCATAAAAAATTTGTGTGTGTGTGTGTGTGAGAGAGAGTGGCTGTGTGTGTGTGTGTGCGCGTGCGCACGTGAGAGAGAGATGGTGGTCATGAACCATGGAAGCGTAAGTGACTGGATGTGACAGCACACCACACTTTCTCCATGGCAGCCCTGCAGTGATGTGCCTGCTCGCTCGCCAAAGCCTCCATCTGCCTGCAGCCCTGTGAGGAGTATCCGCTATTCACCACACTGATACTCGGGCCCATGCTGGTGTCTGCCCAGGCCGCGCCAACTCTGCTGGCGAGAGCTATATTTACAAACAGCTGCCATGGCACTGGGTAGAATACCATGGGGGGAAATATTGCATAAGCAGATAAAACTGTCAAACCAATAACATGAATTCGAGTGTGAACTTACTTGTCTCCAAATTGGCTGGATGTAAGAAAAGGAAAGCTGAAGGTACTGATGAGGGACCTGCAGTTGCACTATAAAAAAAATCATATTTTCGTCTGACTAATCTTCAAATAATATTTTAAGATTATTCAAAGAAACCTGTTACAAGTGTGATGTGCTTTATTTTGAGTTGTCACCCCCCCCCCCCCCCCGCGCCCAAAAAGGTGGAACTGCATTGGAAACACATTTGTCCAGACTAATTATAGACATTTTTACCAATGTGGCCAATTTCTATACACTTAGAGCAACATACAAAGGCAAATTGGTATCTGTATTTATTTTAATATTTTTGATATAATGCTTTTTGATATAAATCTTTTAAATGTACATTTGTTGCAGGGGACTAACAAGCAAATAGAGGAACATCAGTCACAAGACACAGCAGAACAAAAAAAGGTTTTAAGTGAGACAGGATGCCATTATGGGACACAGTGGTGTTTCAAACATTTTCAACTGAAATAAGACAAAAACAAAACTAAGATACAGGCTCTTCATTGCACCAAAAGGAGCAGTTCACCCAAAAATGAAAATTCTGTCACCATCTACTCAACTTGAGAGAACCACTCACAATTGACTTCAGTTGTACTAAAGTCAATGGTGACTGGTTTTCTCTCCAGTTGTGCTGGCAACCTCCCTGTGTGTTATATGGACAAACGTCACCTGTGTTTCAACTGGCGTGAGGGTGAGGAGATGACAGATCTTTCATTTTTGGGTGAGCTGTTCTTTAAGCCCACATTGCACATTGCTACTTTAGGAATTTATTACAACAACAATGTCTCTTGCATCCCAAACCTATCAAATATTAATAATGCACAGAAACAGAGAAATCCGAATCCACAGAGAAATCAACATTCACTCAATCTTTTCACCTATTATTTTTCCAAACGTGTTGCTTTTCCCCTCAGGTGAGAAATAAAATTAATTTGCACAATCTTCCCTCCAATTTTTCTGAATCTTTTTTTTTTTTTTTACTCTGCCTTTGATGCAGAGGCTTCCTTTCCTCCTACCCCTTCCCTCTTTATATACTGTAGGCTATTTCTCTCTCTCTCTCTCCACTCAATCGGTCTAACTCGTTCTGGGTCCCACTTCCTCACTGCCCTCGAACCTGCCTCCGTCCGTCCGTCCGTCTCCTCACAAGGGGAAGACCAGGAACCCAGAGAAGGTGGAGTACTTCCATCCCCCCATGAGGTTGCCCCTCTCCAGCTTGAGGTAGGCCTTGTCCCCCCTCTCCATGATCACCAGGCCGGCGTTGGTGGCAGCTTCTCGGGTCACGTCCTGGTCGCCCGCAAAGGCTGAGATCATCGGCCAGCCGTTCAGCATCAGGCTAACCTGGTAGACAAGACACAGAGGGCTTAAAATGTATAGAAGGGAATTTGTTTCTGTCCATTGGGTAAATCCTACATTTAATTATTGTGGAACTAAAGCTCATAGATAGAAATGTTGAGAGAAATATGATTTTGAACTGTCCTGACCTAAAGCATTAACATTGTGTGTGTGTGTGTGTGTGTGTGTGTGTGTGTGTGTGTGTGTGTGTGTGTGTATGTGTGTGTGTGTGTGTGTGTGTGTGTGTGTGTGTGTGTGCGCGTGTGCGTGCGCGTGCATGTGCGTGTGCGTGTGTGTGCGTGTGTGCGTGCGTGCGTGAGGTGTCATACCTGGATCGTTTGTCTATTGTAGGCCTTCACAACATGGAAGTTGAAGCTGTAGACTCCTCTCCTTGGTGCCAGAAAGACGCTGCTCTCTTGGTCAAAGTGATTCCCCACATTCACCAAGATCTGATGCAAATTGGAGGCAGGCAAGAAGGTATGAGAAATTATGAAATTGTAAAAAAGGTGTATGACAAAGAAAAGATTATTTTATGAGATCATCCAAATAGTTTCTGCAGCGTTTTGTAGTCCAAAGATTGCACTGTGGGTCCAAATGTCCAATATTTAATTAACTCACTATCTCCTTTCCCCCTTACTGACAATGCTCTGGTTGATTGTGCACTTTGGATTAAGGCTGAGATGGAAGTATGGGGGCCAACTGTGTTTTTGGTGGTGCAACCAACTTCAATGGAGTTTTCAATGATCTGGGGGTGAGTGGATAATGACTCTGTTTACCTTTATGGGTGAACTATTCTTATTGGTTTGTTTTATACTTCATCTTATTATATAATTTTTTAACTTAAATTTTACCATGGCCATTTGACTTCTCCAGCAAAGCATGGGGTTTACTTAAATCAGGGATGCAAAATGGCACAAACTGAATGCAAAGCAGTGACAAGTTGTTAGCCACTTTCATCAGCGGTCACACACTCACATGGTCGAAGTAGATGATCATGGTGCGATTGCTCATGTCTGTGGGCTCGTGGTTGGTCTGCCGTGTGGCAGAGAAGGCCACCCGGCCGGTGCCGGAGCGGACCGACATTCCCAGGGCGTTCCCGGCGGGCTCGGACGACGGGGTGGAATCGCACACCACCAGGCATTTCCCCTCCAGGACGATAGGCTCCGTGTCGTTCTGCCCCCTGGACCCCAGAGGGCCCCAGAGCAGGAGCACACCCAGCAGCACAGTGAGGTCAAAGCTGACTATAGGGAGTGACCTGGGATGCATGGCGGATCCTGGGATGTTTAGCCGTATTTCTCTAATAGATTCTACTTTAGAAGGCCGGAGGTGTGAATAGACATGCTATGGGAAGAGAAACTGTTGAAATGTCTCAAAATAATTCTGTCACGATTCAGCGATGATGCCAGCAAATTCCGAACAAGGTTACGATAGAAACTCCAACTCTAACCTCCACTCAGTCACTTTTTGCCTAGTTCCAACAAAAGTTAGTCAACATGTGTCTCAGCAACAGTAAATCTAACAGGTCAACAATCAAATGATATTCAGACAATATTCAGAAGTATTCATTGGCCATAACTTCAGCTATTCCACTTCTATTCTCCTTTTTTTCTTGTCCCCCCCCCGTGCCCCGCAATATCTATCTCTCCTTTCTCTACAGTAGATTACGTGCTGGTTGGGCACTGTGCCTGGGTGTGGAAGTCGACTTCTTCAGCAAACACAACCTGGGAGGGAGGCATGGGAGAGAGAGAGACAGTATGGGAAGGAGGAGGGGGGGGGTTAGAGAAGATAGGGTAAGGTCAAGTGACATCACACTGGGCTCCGACACTGAGCTTTGATGCAGGCTGGTAGAGAAGGAGGAGACGTGAGCGAGAGAAAAGAGATGAGGTAAGGCTTTGGACGGCTGTCAGGGGAAGGATGTAGCATCCAGGAGGGCGCGAGAAAGAAGGAGTGGGGGAACAACTCCACTGAGTGACCATCTGTCTTTTACACGTCCCCCCACCCTCCCTCCCAATGCTGCACAACATGCACCCCCCCCCCCCCCCACACACACACACACACACACTCCCCCTCGCTCTCTCTTCTGTTTCACACTCACGATACATGCATATTTTTATTTTTCCCTTTCATTTTTAATTTTCTATGCACATTCCCACGGTGATTGCCCCCCCCCCACTCAATTAAGCCTACAGTAATTGGAATGAAATGTTAATCTAGAACAGAGCCATTTGTGCCTTCAGATGATGCCACTAAATTAAAGCATTTAATCCAATACAGCTCAGTATAGTTTATACTGCGAGGGTTTCTTTTTCCAAGATTAGCAACAACATATGTACAAATATTTTTTTTCTCACTCTTATAAAACTTATTTAAAGACACACAATTATAGCTGTTTTCCCCCTTTCTGTCTTTTTAAATGCAGAATTCACATTGTTTCCATGCTATTTTTGGTCAAATTATTGCCATAATATATCTACTAAAAATTACTAGACAGGTATTTCCTACTTGCAGTACAATCCTAGCATTTAAGTTCATAAAAAAAGAAAAAAAATTATATCACCTGTTTCCATGTGTTCGATGCACTTCTAGTATTCCATTTCAGGTGAAAATTATTGTTTTGTCGGAGGCGGAGTAATACGCTCAAAAATCCTTGTTGTCTTGCTCTTCTTTCACATTCTTTCACAACATGCCACTCTGTTTTAGCATAACCATGCCAGAGTATGTTCTAATATCTCTCTCTCTCTCTCTCTCTCTCCCTCTCTCTCCCGCTCTCTCTCCCCTCCCTCTCTTTTTCTGTCTGTGCTTCTTTCTCGCCCGGGTTGTTACATCCGCCCACTCACCTTTACAGGGAAATAAAGAAAATAGGCAGACAAACGAGGCATCTGAGCGGCTTCAAAGAGGAAATGTACCAAGTTGAAGTGACAGTTGGAAAAGCCTTTTTTTCCCAGTGATATGCAATCAAATCAAAGAATCTTCTACGCTTGTGCGCCTTCAAGCGGAGTTAAATGGATCAACCTCTTGCTCTTTTAGCACCTTTGAATGAAAACATTTCCAGCTTCAGTGCTTTCCATAGCTTGTTCATTTCCTTTACAATATAAAGCCGTGTACGTACTGTGTTAAGGTATAACGCTAGACTAGGCTTACAGTATATGCATCAGTTGCTCAACGTAGAAATTGGTTCAATGTTAGAGCAGATGAATGCATTATGAACAAAGTCCAGTCATGGACAAGCCACCTGATGAGAAGCTAATGACCTAGATACACTTCCATGGGACATAATTCAGTTCACTATTCACACAAAAAAAGTTGCAGCTGACAAAACTATTTCTGGCATAAAAGTAAAGCTCATTATGAAATAATACTGAAGTTAACTCCAATCACAAGACCTTTTCTTACAAAACAGCAATATTCTGGAGCTGTCAGTCATCTGTAGGTTTGCAACATTGTGGAATGAGCATCAGATAGCAATCTTACAATCCTATTCCAAAAAGGATTTGTTAGACTACTAACCCTTCATTTGCTCTCTGGCCTTGAGCCACTTGTGTTATTGACAAGCACAATGGATGTAACTCAGCCGGCATGCATCCACACACTCAGCAAAGTTATCGAAGTCCCACAGTGGGTTAAGAAATCATCGCCACCTTGTGGTGAGGCTGGGGAAGTAGACATGACTGGCGTCGCCGTCCCCACAGTTCAAGTCATCACCAGCGGCACTCTGTTTCAGAGCTGTATAGTTTCTCAGATGACAAGAAAAGGCCAAAGCTTAAAAAACAAAACATTTGTCCCATTCTCACCAATTGTAACAAGATGCTCAAATTATTACTCACAAATTCACAACCCTACTAATTGTGCTGAATGCTATTATTCTGAACATTCTCCATTGGAAGTAATCTCCAGAGAAGTTCCATAGTTGAGTTCTCTTGGCATGGCCTTGCCTCTAGTTGAGGTTCAAACCGGCATGGTGCCCGGCATCAGCCTGATCCTCGCTATCTATACTTCATCCTCCACCTCAGACTCTGACGATGGCGATGCGGCTGTGGAGCTCAGGTTTGTAGAGGCCGAAGCCCAGGCACACAGGCCGGGTGAAGGTGGTGGAGAAAGTGTGGAGGTGGGCCAGGCCGCCAGAGGGCCCCACCTCAGAGAAGGTGACGGTGCCTGCGTCGTAGTCCAGAGCCACGCCCACTCGGTTGCCGCTCATTTGGTAGGCGAGGCGGGTCTTCCTGCGGTTGTGCCAGGCCGCAAGCTTCCTGTCATGCTGCTGTGTCAGGCTCCATGACACCTGCACGTTAAAGACAGGTATTTTAATCAAGAAACCAGTTTTCCATTTGCACCTTTAAAGAGCAACCTCTCTGTGTGTTATACAGTATGTACAAACTTTGCTATGCGCTACCACCAAACCAACCAGCTAACACATAACTATACAACCACAATACAATTATTAACCATTTATAAACGGAGTGAATCCAAATCTGAATATACCTTGTTGTTCCCAAAGGCATTGCCCTCTTTCCCCTTCCGCCCAATGCATCTGTAGCAGACACCAATATCCCAGAATCCCTCAGCCTCCAGCTCCCAGTAGTGAGTCCCAGAGGAGATGCTCTGGACAGTGAGGACCTGCGCCCAGTGGTCAAAACGCTCTGCGTGAGCCGCACAGAGCAGGCGGGCTTTAGCCCGCGTGACCGAGCGCAGGTCATCAGAGATGCTCAGGAGAGGATGGGCAGAGTTGGTGTCAAGAGTCAACGGGCTGGGTACTGTGTCGAAGGAAAACAACAGAAGAAGAACCAGTTATGGTGTAAACCAGAGCCGTATAATAGAAGAGTTCCCACATCTCCATTCACTCCAATGGACCAGTTTTTTTCCAGGAAGTAGAAAGTGGAACTCTTGAGTAAAAAAAAGCAGCACTGTCGAGTTGCAGCAAAATAGACAGTTTGTGTTGTACTTTGAAAGGGTTTTCCCCCCCTTGAATCAAATTGTACATCATCAGCTTTATTTTAACATGCAAAAGTAGCGCGAGACCCATTCCTGGCTGTTCATTGGCTAATGAGTCTTGCATTTTGGTCCTCCGCTGACGCCACTCTCTCTCTAGAGGACACTAGTGTAAACAAGAGCTTTACTTCCTGAAACGCCTTTGACACAGTGATGGTAGGTGACTTTTTATAGGTCAACCTGCAGGAAACACACCCATGTAGGAGAAGGTGCTATGTGTACCCTTAGACCCGCTATACTTGATTCCCTGTAATTTTAATATAATTTGTGGACTCAAATAAAGCATTAAAATAGATAGATAGATAGATAGATAGATAGATAGATAGATAGATAGATAGATAGATAGATAGATAGATAGATAGATAGATAGATAGAGTACATACATACATACATACATACATACATACATACATACAGGTACATACATACCGGTACATACATACATACATACATACATACATACATAACATACGATGAAGAAAGAAGATGCCTAAAATAAATTTTTAATTGATGTTAGGGCTCAATATTATTGTCTTTCAGTGGAATCATATGGTGATTTTGGGATGTTGCGAATTTGATTTAACATGTGATTTTGCATAATGTGAACCATGTATATATCGACATCGGGGGGAAATCCTTATGATTATTGTGATGCTGATATCAACCATATCGCCCAGCGGTAATTGATGTACCTGATCAAGTCAAACTTAACAGGCCATTGATAAGAGAGTAAACCAAACAGGCTATGGATGCATCGACCGTCTCCACTCACATAGGTCTCTCTTGAGCTCGCTGAGGCAGCGCAGGGTCGCGGTGATGAACTCGCGATACTTGCTCTCCACGTCCTCCAGAATGTACTTCCTGTCCAGACTGACAGGGTCAGGGGTGAAAAGGGGGCAGTTCAGGTCTGCTACCAACCTGGGAGGCAACAGCAGAACACACAGGAAAAAAACACTGCATTGTCATTTTTGACAATAAACCATATAGCCTACTCAAGGTCACTGGTTAGAGCAATGACATACTGTAACTGCATTTCTTCTCAAACTCACTCTCCCTCTCTCTCTCTCTCTCTCTCCCCCCCTTTCTCCCTCTCCCCTACATGGACACTCTCCTAACACGCACACCTACACACACACAAACACAGCCAAGAACATAACCCCGCACAGTCAAATTAATTCGTTTTATACTTACTTCGAGTCATCTGCTTGAAAAGCCTGCGGAGAGAGGAAAGTGTCAAGGACAGCAGAGAAAAGAAGCATTCACAGAAATATGATGATTTACAGCATAAAGGCCCCATGTGTCTGCCCAGGTAGACAGAACAGCAAACAGATTACAAGTTTAAATCCTCACTCAATTTAGTGAAATATAATGTTTCTCTCTCTTTCCTCTGTGAAAGATGTATTTATGTCTCTGATTATTGTTTTTTCTTGCATGCAAGCTAATACATTACAAATGACAAAACCAAGGCAATTGTAATATCACAGGTAAACAGGTATATCTGACACCTGGTCTGCAGATTTATCATTAGATCAAACTGAATCTATGCACTTCAGGTGGGTAGACCTTTTAACAATAAGCTGCTTTTTACCATTTACAGCATAAATAATACTCAATTATTC
The DNA here is from genome assembly GCF_964638095.1 of Poromitra crassiceps. Classification (NCBI taxonomy): domain Eukaryota; kingdom Metazoa; phylum Chordata; class Actinopteri; order Beryciformes; family Melamphaidae; genus Poromitra; species Poromitra crassiceps. Next base: position 18,175,747 of record NC_139639.1, read on the forward strand.
TCTTTTTTGAATCCCTATTCTATATTCTGTCGTGGATTTTATTAATAATGTTTAGCAAGTCAAGACAGCCTCTCTTAGAAGTGGAACTTCATGGAATTAATTTTTTTTTCTTGTCATTCCAATTCCAACTCCAACTCCAACTCCAGCAACTGAATTGGACTTTACCATGCATTGTCAATTCAATTCAATCATGAATTGAATACTCCTAATATCAAAGTAAACAATAGGAATTCTTGTTACAAGCAGTACATGACCCCGGTCTCTTTCTGCTTGTCGAGCCTTACCCAGATGAGCAGGAAGGGGTCTGTCTCTGTCAGCAGCGAGGCCAGGTAGTGCTGGATGCTCTGCGTGTGGCTCAGGTCCTCCCTGACCTTGGAGCACTCCTCCTGGGTGCGCTCTGTGGCCTGTTGCCTCTCCCCCTGGGTGAGCTCCCTCAGGGCTGCCAGCAGCCTCTTCACCTGGACCTGCAGGGTCGAGCCCAGCCGCTCCACCTGGGCGTCGTGGGCCTCCCAAGAGTCCTGTGGGCCGGAAGAAGTGGTGGATATTAGATTTGTTCGGCTGTCGACTGAAATCCGGAAGCGCTTGTTTCAGTCTGCTCCGAGTTTCAGATGGGTGGAGTTTTTCCCTGTATGAATGAATGAATTACTTTATTCTGGATAAGTGTGATAAGTGTGATGGAAAAGTGTGACACTTGTTTCCATCATGGTCCCTGGTCTTGTAAAAACATGACATACAATAACATAATAACATCAGGTAAACAATACAGAACAATCAAGGATAAGAGGAACAGGAGACATAAACCAACATACCATAACACCGGGAGACTCACGTGTTACTCTAGTTTGCTCAATAAGAATTTCTTCAGAAGGTTTGTAAAACCATTCAGAGAATTAGTAGACTTAATTTCATTAGGGATCTTATTCCACTCCTCTCCCCCCGTATAGAGAAATGTACTTCTTCCTACTTTGCTCTTCGATTGGGTAGTTTCAAATCTGCTACACTGGCTCTTGTGTTCCGGCTATGGATACTGGAACATACTGGAAGTACTTAGTGAAATAATTAGGACAGAGGTCATGTCATATTTTATAAACCACGATAAGTTTAAACTGTTGTACTCTGCTTTGTACGGGGAGCCAATTTAAATCGTTAAAATGAGATGGGCTAATGTGTGTTCTTGGACTGAGGCGAAGGATGACCCTCATTAGTTTGTTTTGGCCTTTTTAGAGCCTGTCTTGATTTTTTTGTGATGCCACTGTACTAGGATATACAGGTGTAGTCATAGTGAGATTGAATTAAGGACGTAGCTAACTTCCTCATTGTCTTCTGATCCAGGAACTTAGATATTCTTGCTAAATACTGAATTTTCCCAGTGACAGAGAGGGCCATGGCTTCACTCGTCATACACTGATCCAGTGTTACAAAACACTTATCTTGTAACATGACACCATTACATTCTACAGAAAAACTAGGTTGGTTCCTTAGTTTATACTTAGATCCAAAAACAATACATTCAGATTTTCCTAGATGCAGGGACAAGTTGTTGTCACATAGCCAGCTGCTTACTCACTGCAGCTCTTCACCTAGAGACTTTCCAGCTGCATCTAAGGAGTCTCCAGTTACTAGCAGAGCAGAGTCGTCCGCGTACAGAAACAAAGGACATACATGGAGCCTCCATGTCGTTTATGTACAATAAAAATAATAAAGGACCGATTATGCTTCCCTGGGGGACACCACAGGTAAGGTCTAGATAGGTGTAAGGCTTGATTCGTTCCTTTCTGTCAGACACAATGAGGCCCTCCTCCAACCCATTTGAATTTTGGGCAAACCTTCATGTTGCATATTTGGCCTGTACACAGTTTAAACATGCAATGAAGTGTTTTCACTCACAGCCATGATGCGGTCAACATTCTGATGCTCTTTGAGGATTCGCTCTCCATCTTGCAGCTTCTCTTCTGCTTTCCGGAGCAGGGTCTGGAGAATGATCTTCAGAAATACACATATTTGAACAACCACACAGACAGACACAGACAGACAGACAGACAGACAGACAGACAGACAGACAGACAGACAGACAGACACACACACACACACACACACACACACACACACACACACACACACACACACACACACACACACACACACACACACACACACACACACCCCTTTGCAGAAACACACATACGCACACTTAATCATTTTTCCAGCTAACCTTCAGATCTTCTTCCACCTGTTTCAGTGCCTTCACTTTGTGCCGAGCGTGGCCTCCCTCCAGCAGGCAGTCAGAGCACATGTACACCCTCTCATCGGTGCAGTAATAGCGGAACATCTCCGTGTGTGCCGGGCACCTCCGCTGAGCCAGGTCCCCCAGCGGATCCACCAACAGGTGGGTACTGAACGCCGGCCTCTCCAGATGGGGCTGCAGATGCTGGGCACATAGCGACACCTCACACCTCAGGCAGGTCTTTACGGCCGCGGGCGCCCGGCTTCCCTTGGCCTCAGGGGGGCAGCAGTCGCACTGCACCTCGCCGTGCTCCTCCTGGCACTGGGGGCAGGTGAAGTGACCTTTGCCCCCGGCCCAGACCTCGCGGATGCAGGCGGGACAGAAGCTGTGGCCGCAGGGCAGAGGGTGGTTCTGGCTGAAGACGTCTCGGCACACAGAACACGTCAGCTCCTCCTCCAGGGACGCCATAGGTGCGCTGGTCTACCTGAGCCCCCTGATGGACCCTTTCATAGTGTGTGTGGCTCTGTGTATACAATTAAGGCACCTGTGTCTGCTACGCAAGACTATTATATGTAATGGTTCAAGAATGTATACAGGAGAGAGACATCAAAAACCCACATTAGATTACATTCACATAGAAAGATGGTCTACTCTAGATGGTTTTGTCTGACACTCAACTTTCAAGCAGCACAATTTGCACTGCAGCTAGTGATCCTTACATAACCATAGGTGCTAAGCATATCTAACCAGTCGTCAGGTTGTGGACCTGTGCAGCACCGACTAACAGATGACATACACAATGAGGTAAGTGTTGGCTCTAGTATTGAACCAGTGGGAAGCCCTCACTTCACTCCAACTGTGCTCTTAGATATTAATCCTGTCTCCTGGGCTTTTGCCTACTGCTGTCTATGAATAGAATATCTTACCATGTAAGCGCTAATAGTAGGAAATACAGATACAACCTTCCTCCGTTTTCTGTCAGGCAATTTTATGAACGGGGAACTAAATGACTTGCTAGTTATCTCACAGGAGGCCAAAAGGTTGTAACACTGACCCAGAGAGCAGTGTTAACTCCACTGTTGCATTGGAGGGATCAGGAGATCATCCTTGCCTGCTGCGTGGCCTGTTTACTGTCTCCATGTGCTGCAGACTCGCATGTTTAACCACCGAATATTTAAATTAATCTGGCCTACAGTAGTATTTTGTAATGTATCCAGAATGAAGACAGGATTTCTTACCTGCTGGTGTGCTAGTATTTGTGGAGTGTGGCCATCTGTGATCTTGTGTGTCGTCTGAGTGTGTTAGCATGTTGATCGTAGAGGCTAATCCCATGGGATCTACCTCCCCTCCCATGCCTGCTTTAACCCACTGAACTCATGACCCTGCAAGACAGTGTGGGGGGCAGGAGGGGTGGGGCAGATTATTAGATAACAGTTTTCCACTAAATCACTGCTCACAAGTGTAATAATAATAATAATAATAATAATGATAATAAAATGATAATAATACTACTACTATTACTACTAATAATAATATTACTACTACTACTAATAATAATAGTAGTAGTAGTAGTAGTAGATTGCATTTATATAGCGATTTTCTAAGTGCTCAAAATGCTTCACATGGGGGGACTCCACTCATCCACCACCGATGTGTAGCAGCCACCTGGGTGATGCACAGCAGCCAGTTTGCACCAGAGCGCTCGTCACACATCAGCTATCACGGTGGAGAGTTGAGGACTGAAAGAGCCAATTAGATATCGAGGTATGATTAGGTGGTCATGATGGCAGGAAGGCCTGTTTGGGAATTTTCATTTGCTTGGTATTTTGACTTTCTTTTTCACAGGAATTGACAAGAGGGTGTAATATCTGATTACCGCCTAATATTAGGCAATACAGAAGCTCATCATGCTTATTCAGCATGGGTGGAATCCAATACTGTAGCTGCAACTTCACTCTGACTACACAGCTGGAAGCATCAAGGTTGATAGCTCAACAGCTTCCAGATGGATGGGATGTATAACAGTACGTTTCCTTGTGGTAAGGACCCTCCCTACTACACAAGCACCATAGGCATTGTGGTGGATGGGGTGATCTTCTTCGTTGGACTACCTTCAGTCTGCCTGGCTGGCTACGCCCTGCTCTCCCTACTCAAGAAGGACCGAGCAGCTCCAATCTTTGCCATAAACTTGCTCCTGTCAGACCTCCTTCAGATCAGCATCACCATCGTCTTTATCGTCAACAGGTTCTTTGATGATGCCTTCCATCCCTTCGTCAGAGCCCGCTGTCTCACGCGGCTGTTCGTCCGCACAGGCATGTGCGCCAGCTTGGGTTTCATGGTGCTGATCTCACTGGAGAGGTATTTACTGGTGGGATGCCCATTTTGGTATCGCATGAAGAACAATGTGAAGCTCCCCATCCTGATCTCCATTTGTCTTTGGACCCTGTCGCTGACCTATGCCACTCTGGATTACGTCTTCTTGACCAACCCCAGGTTCTCGTTGTTGCTGTTCTCGTCCATCTGCCTCCTCCCTGGCCCCTTTCTCACGGGCTTCTCTGCAGCCACGTGGAAGGTCCTTCACAAGAGTATGGCCATGAGGCAGAAAGCGAGGGACAGAAGGAGAGTTATTGGCACTCTGAGTCTGGTTTTGGGGATATACATAGTTATGTTCCTCCCCTTCAGTTTCAGGAACCTCTACTACTCTCTAAAAGGCAATACGGACACAGAGGACTCAGTCAGGGATTTGTCGTCCGTTTTGACCAGTGCGCTGGTCTACCTGAGCCCCCTGATGGGCCCTTTCATCTATATCTTCATGAGGATGGGCAGAAAGGACACAGTGGAAGCATTCCCCTGCTGTAGGAGGCTGCTGAAGCTCATGGAGTGGCTGGGCGAGCTAACAGAAAGTACTCAGGGAGAGACTGGTTCAAAAAACAGAAGACTAGGGATGTCCGTCTCCATCACTGAGGCCAATGCGATAACCATCTCGATGAAATCAATAATCTGATAGATTACAGTAAAGATACATAATGAAGCAACTACCAATGCGATACAATACGATCAGGGCTTGAAATGAACACTTACCAAATGCGGGTAAAAATGTAGCTACCATTACTGTGGCGAGTAACATTGTAAAGTTACTAGCCAATTTAGCTGGTGGTGAACCAAGCTCTAAATAGCACTGCATCTGTTTCAATCAGGCTGCGAAAACACCTCCTAGTCCGAATGCTACATTTTGCGTGAGACCGCGGCTATCCAAAGCGGTGTTGCCAATTTGCTAACTTGTCAGAACCCCTTGCGATGTATGGAAGCACTGTGTAATGACTTGGTTATGCTCGCGCAAGGCACAGAGCGCACAGTGCGGACCTCTGCCAATTAAGGAGCTTGTTTGCTTGTAAGCTTGTTTGTGAGACTTGAGCCAGATCCAGGTCCGCTCCAACATGTAACAGGCTCTGAAAGGTAAGGAAGACCCGCTCTACCTTGGCTACACCGCTCCATGAGGCTTCATGAAAATCTGGCCAGTAGTTCTTCTGTAATCATCCTGAACCGGCCCACCAGAAGGTCCAATCCCGCCCACTGGATGACTTTGCAGTGTGAAAATTGCACTGAGAAGTCCTTCAATCCAATTTGATGCACTTGTGAAGGCTATGGTACCAGGTTTCAGGAGCAAGTTAAATATTAAGTAGCCTATTCATGTTGTATTCATCACAAAAATGGTCAACTATTTTCAGTACTTTTGAATATAGAGAATTGCACAGTTGGTGTCAGTTGTAAAACGTGTTTAGTGTAAAATAAAGGCTACCTGTACTTGTTTACACTAAAATAAATGGGAAAATCAAGTACTATATATGCAGCGCATTTTTGGTTCACAAACGCTGACATTCAATGTATTCATGGTTTGCAGAAACTTAAAATACCAACATTTTATTCTGGCGACTGGGCTGCAATGTGAGAGCTGCAACTGAAACTGAGTTTTTCACGAGAGTTCTGTTGTTTAGTACGGAGTAATGTTTAGTCAAGAGTAATCTGTTTCTCACATGCTGCCCTGAACTGCTTTGTTTAATTTCTTATCCCATAAACTGAGGCTGCAAGGCCTTTCTTTTACGTAAAGTCACAATGAAACCGCATTGTGATAGCATCTTGCTTTCTCAATCTGATGTATTTCCTGTTGAAACAGGATGTTAGGGTTGGACATAGCACATAGGACATAAAACTGTAAATCAATGGATACCAGTTAGGGAGAGAAAAGCAGTTTTATTTGATGGGAAGGGAGGAGGGGTAGGACTGTTCAAAAAAAGAAAGATCTGTGATCGTTTTATTGATTGGATTTATGTTGCCTCCTGGTCGTAAATGAAGTAACCACTACATATTTTCTGATTTCCTGGAAGTAAAAATAATGAGATTTTGATTTAAATGAAATGTACATTATCAGTTAAATTCATTATTACTGTTACTATTATTATTAGTGCTAGCAGTAGTAGTAGTCATCATAGTATGTGGGAGTAGATATACAGTATCACAGTTTTAAAGCACACAAGGGCAATTTGAAACTTTACAGATATAGACTGCTTCATGTAGGTATTAATTCATGCTAGTATGAATATCAAAACTGAGGCAAACAATTAATTTATCTATAACCTGATCATTTCTGAAGGGAATAAAAAATGCTGATGCAAAACCTGGCTCAACCTTATGCCTATATTTTTTTGTCCTTGAGAGACACCTAGTGGCTTTATGGTTATATAACATAAATTATGACACACTGGCACTCACTCGTGTCGGCCAAGAGACTGTGCGCACATGGTTATGAGATGGCATGACAACGCTTGCACTGGGTCATGTTGACCAAAGTCATGCTGTTCAAGCCATATATCAGACTCCTTTAGTACAGTGAGCACCCATTGGCACAATTTACAAGTACCAATAAATGATCCACAGATGCTCAAACCACTATAGCGTCAAATAAAATAAAAACTTCCTTAGCAACTCTGTTAAACTGAGAAGGATTAAAATGGTTATTATATAGAGGGCATCACACACACTTTAGGAATTCTGAACAATTTAGCACACAAACAGCTCTCTGCAATTAAACTAGAGAAACAAGGCTAGCCTACTCTGTAGACTTTAGTAACTATTACATTTGTCTGACCTTGAGGTCAGACAAATGATAAGTAATTATCTACCATAGATTGATTTAAACACAACATGATTCAAGCTATTCAGAGTTCATGTAAGCTAGGAGGGTTATTGTGCTTTTGGCTTTACCTGCACTGTAAATCCTGTGTTAGATACAGGTGAATTTATTTATTGTTGTTTTGCTGTTATTGGCTTTGAGTGTGCTAGGGCTGTGCTGTAAATCCTGTTGAGGTGCAGGTATGATAGTTATTATTCTGGCCTTAATTGTGCATATGTGCGCTATGAGGGGGGGGGGGCTTTGTGCATGCAAGCCCAGGGGCCCGTCATAATCCGCCTATGCATACAGTATACAATTTGAATCACTTGAAGCGTTAAATAGTCGTTCATTAGCAGCTGACAAACTACAAGTGTTTCTATAGTCGGGGTCATATCACTTGGCCCTTCCACAGCCCAGCTCTTCATGGGGCTGTAGCCTATATATGGAGTCATAATAAGCTTCAGTATTGCAATTAGCCTAATTGTCAGTGACTTTTAGCCAGCTGTTGGTTAGCTGGCCTAAAGAAGTTGCAGGGCAGTGAAGTATCTTTGGCATTGGACTTTGGCAGCTTGAGATAAAACCCTCACACAGTTGAATCTCCATACAAAGCAATGGACCCATTTGATTCTGAGATAGTGGGCATGCCTTCAAGTTATTGGCTGTAGCACCAAACAGCTCCCTGTAGATTTAAGAGCCAAAGAACCACTGTTTGGTAGTAGTGTTAAGCACCGCCCCTATACCTACGGTGAAAACAGGCTATAGCCTATTTTGACAAGCGCCTCTTTGTCTGTGTAGGCCCAGTAGGCGGCTAACATGAAATGCGAAACGAACGCATATCTATTGAGGAATCAATGGTATAGTGCCAAACCCATTCAATCAGTCTATTTCATCTTGTTATCGTTTGAACAGCTCACACGTCACCAGATAAGCAGTAAACATATCTGGATTGAATCAAGCCAAGTGACGGGAGCGTTATTTTTGGGGTCCATAACGTTCCGCACCTGTATAGCCTAAATCACATAATATTCAATCCTGCATTTGAAGTGTCTGCATGGGCCTGCAGCGCAGCCCAAGCTATGTGAGATCATGCACACAGAGCCAATGTGGAGGTAGTCGTGGTCACCGCTTCCCCGAGGACCGTCTGGCAGCGAGTGCCATTAATTATAAGAGACAGGGAGACAGACAGATAGACAGACAGACAGACTAGTACCGCAGAGAGTGCAGACAGACAGGCCGGACAGGAGCAGGCCGTCCCCGACAAATACAAAGAGGGGAGGGAGACTCAGGACGGCCGAGAAAAAAATTCAAGCCCCCGTTCGGTAGGCGAACACGGGGCTATCTTCACCTCCCCCGCTTCCCCCCGCCAGTGGACTAAAAGCAAATTACATCCATGCATTATCACCATTTATTTAGTTATAAGAGAAAAAGAGACACGATTGGCGACGGAGATAAATAATTGAAAAAATGCGGCGGTCCGACTGCGCATCCCTGGGAGTGAATCGGGAAATGCTGCGCCAATGTCCCGGCTGAGAGACGGAGAGCCTCTTGCCCAACATAAGCCTCTCTTTTACCCCTGTCTGTCATTTCACAAAAACGCTGCCAAAAAAAACATCCTTCCAAACATGGTAAGTTGTTTTTGTGTTGTATTTTGAAGGGGCTATGCCGACGACGACCGATGGGGGGTGAAATAGACATCCGGGACTTATATTTTTGAGAAGTCATAATATTTTATTAATCATAACTTGTTATGATGTGGGGAGCGCGCAGGCGTGCAACAGGTCGCCGTACAGTAGCGGGGACGCGCAACCATATCGCCGTTTTTTGCGCTTGTTCCCAAACATTGCTGTGAAATGTCCGGTCATCGTATAGAGGCGATCTTATTGGCAAGATGGCACGAAAAAATGCGACTGCTTTGTTGGCACAATGGAAATCTAATGAAAAGCAATGTTATTGTCTATTTTTGCCTAGTTAACAACTGTTGGAGTTATATTTTCTTTCTTTTTGACAGTGCTGGCATTAGGCTATAGGTTAATGACGTTTATGGTTTATATATTTTTAAAAGCCTCTATGTCGAACGGTATAGGCTATGCGTTCACATAGCGTATAAGGCCACATTATTAGCAAGTAAATCGAGGGAACCACTGCTTGATGTTTATATTGGCCTATAGAAATTACATATGAGGGCAGTGTGAAAACAGTGAATTAATATTAGGCCGAACATTCTAACTAACGCAGCCTAATAAATTAATATCCACTAACAAGGCATTTTAATCTTTTAAGTAGCCAATATGCATATGCCAATGCGTGGTTAAAAAAAATCATTGCATCATTACAGAACTGCATTACCAAAAGGCATAACACTTTATATCGAACCTTGGGTGCATTTTAGTATATTTTGTTCAATCTTTAGGGGACAGAGTAGGAGGAGGGGGGGGGTCACAGGGCCCAAGCGAAAAATAATTGTTCTCAGTCACTATGGCTGTGTCTTTCTGACTAGCCTACCTCTCTCTCCACGTGGTAAGCAGTCGGGATGAGGGTGAAAAGGGAGCATTGTGTGCTTCTAGTCAGTGGCCTTATGTGTTGGAGAGGCTCTGAGAGGGTGATGCTCACTCAGCTGTGCGCCCTCAGCGCCATTGTTGCAAATTCCTCTTCATTTCAGCCGCCCTGTTTACTGAGCTCACACACACTGATGTATCACCAACCAACCCCCCGCAAACCACACACCTTTTCAGGGATAAGGTGACCGACCTGTATGTGACACTGGGGTGCGAGGAGCAATGTCACAAAAATATATATGCATAACTCGATATAATGAACTGAGTTGGCGGTGCGTTTTGCGCCCACCTGTGCGCACATCTGTCATACACACACACATATAGAGAGAGAGGGGTAAGGGAGGGAGGGAGGGGAGGAAGCACTGATTGCAACTGTGAGTTTTTATAGACTCATATTACCAGTCGCAGGCCCAGGCTAGGGCTATTATGTGATGAACTTAAGCGTCAATGTATGAGGGTTTACTAAAGAGAGGCAGTGGAGGGACTCTTGGCTCAAAAGAAGGGGTGTTCACTCGCCATTTGAATGCAAAGTAGTGGATGAACAAGTGGGCTGTGTGTGTGTGTGTGTGTGTGTGTGTGTGTGTGTGTGTGTGTGTGTGTGTGTGTGTGTGTGTGTGTGTGTGTGTGTGTGTGTGTGTGTATGTGTGTGTGTGGAAGAGAAGAGAGAAGAGGAGGGCCAACGGTGAGTTTTGAGAAAAGGGGGGACTTGTTGAGAGAAACTGTCACACATGCCTCTTTGGCACTTTAGTCTTCAACAAGTTGTCCTCTTTCCTCCTCTGCACCACGATGCCACCAATGTGGACCTGCTTTATCATTAAGACTCACCGGCCAATGTCACACTTTTGTGAAACATAGGCCTAAAAGACTTCAGCATTTGTTTTCTTTTGTTTTCTTTTTTTTTGTTTTGTTCCAAGTAGTAATTTTAGATACCTACTTTTTTCAGTGCGCAGGGAGACAGAGTAAAAGTTGTGTCTTGGCCAATGCGCCCCTGCGTCGGTCCCGTCCTGCAGAAGCATGTCCCGTCGGAAACAGAAACGACCCCAGCAGCTTATGAGCCCGACCCTCGCTGCCTCTGGGATACTTGAGCATGGTGAGAAATAGACTACATTTCAAAAGCATACTGATTAGTGGGATTCACATCCGATGGGCAGTTGGACTAGCAGTTTTGACCCTAATGAAAAATCACTGTAATATTCCTATAATATTCTTACAGGGGCTTGTGAGTTTATAGTGACTTTTTTTTTATGGTATAACTAAGTAGCCTATCCCTATGATGACTTAAAGTTGTGATATTTGTATTGTATCCTCTTAAAAAAATATATTGTAGAAGTAGAATGACTTTTTTTCTTAAGGGGACAATCAGTTTTAAACTTTGTAGCAATTTGTAATGGACTTATAAAGTTGCTGATGATATAGCATAACCTGTTTTGATTCTATTCTATTAAGATGCAGCCTAAAACACTATTTCCTAAATGTTTCTTATTAGAAACGTGTTATTGTATAATTATTGAACTGTCCATCAGTTCATTTCCCACTGCAGATGTGCATTTGCATGACACATTTTCAAGCAAAACAAAAAACAAGGTTTGTTGGAATTACTGGGGGCATACAGAGTCTTTAATTTGTTCTTAATGGTTGCAGTCATTAGCTGCTTTCTACACAATGTATAAACCCCCAAGTGTCCTGTCTCCTCCATACTGCCAGGTTCAAAGACACAGACCACCCAGAATAGGGGGATAGAAATCCACAGAGCCAGAGGAATACACCGATGAGACACACACACACAAAAACAGTATATAATCAATTAAACATGTGTTACTAAAGGCAACTTACAAGTATTTGACTTGCTAGAAGCCAAGGGATGGGCATGAGAAGGTCAAGGAAAGGAAAACTTGGTGAGGCACTGTATAAGGTGTTGTAACTGCAATAGCATTAGACCCCATTGTCCCCTTTGGGCTTTGTTGCTGGGCACCGAAGCATGAGCATACCCATGAAGGAGTGTGTGTGTGTGTGTGAGTGTGAGTGAGTGAGTGTGTGTGTGTGTGTGTGTGTGTGTGTGTGTGTGTACGTTTAAGTATGTGTGTCTGTCCATCTGCGACTCCAGTTACAGGGATAGGGGGGGCATATTGTGTCATAAATGTAGCTTTCAAGCAAATTGCAGTGTGTGCATCTGTGTGCACCGGCGTGTACATGTGTGTTAGCCTTTTGTGTGGGCGTGTTTGTTTGTTCATTCTACTGTGTGAGCAATGTGTTTTATGCGTGTGTGCTTTCACCTTTGTGGCCATGTGAAGCTGTTCAGGGCTATAAGTTAGCTTGTTGACGGCCTGTGAGTCATCACGTCTGTCTGCCGGGCCTGTTTGTTTTCTTTGCGCGCCACCTCTCTTCCTCTGCCTGCCCCTAAACCATACCAGGAATGCGACCCCAGCGTGCTTAAGGTCAAGTCTGCCAGCCAATCAGGGGCCCAGTACAGTGTCCAGTACCCAACCAGGGCCTGACCTCTAGCACCCCATTGGGTTACTGGGGGAAGGGCCCTGGAGGAGATGAAAGACAGATTGAATGGAGGGAGGAAGAAAGGGAAAGAGGGCAGAGGAGGAGTGTCTAAAGTGTGTATCTGGCTTCTTTTTCTGATGAGAGAGTCTGAGGTAAAGTCCATTGTCTTGTGTTGCCCTGGAAACAAGGTAGGCTCCTCTACTGGTGAGCAGTGTAGTCTTGCAGACCAGTGGCATTCTGTGTGTGTGTGTGCGTGTGCGTGTGTGTGTGTGTGTGTGTGTGTGTGCATGTGTGTGTGTGTGTGTGTTTGTGTGTGCATGTGTGTGTGTGTGTGTGTGCGTGTGTGTGTGTGTGTGCGCGTGTGTGTGCGTGTGTGTGTGTGTGTGTGTGTGTGTGTGTGTGTGTGTGTGTGTGTGCATCTTGTACAGCTGGTGCCATGGTGAGAACCAATTTGAGTTTTATCCTGTAAAGTGAGGACATTTTAGGAAAGAAGAATAAGAAGGATAAGACTTGGTTTAAAGGGTTAGGTTAGAATTGGGTTTAGGTCAGGGTTAGGGTAAGGCCTAGCCAGGGTTAGACATGTAGTTGGGATCATGGTTACGGTTATAGGGTTAGGGGCTAGGGAATGCATTATGTCAATGAATGTCCTCACTAAGTGGACACACAAACGTGTGTGTGTGTGTGTGTGTGTGTGTGTGTGTGTGTGTGTGTGTGTGTGTGTGTGTGTGTGGTGGGGGGGCAGTGGACGAGGGTAGAAAGGACAAAGAGGAAAAGGAAGCAGTGTGCGTGATAAGGTGGTGGCAGTGAAAGCAAAAGAGCTATTGGATACCTCAACTCTTCAGGGCCCCAGTGTTCAAGGTGCCACCTATTAGCAGCATTTTCTTCTCACCACTGGCTTTTTGTTCATGGATCTCTGCTCATCATGTACATGGCCTGCATTACTGGAAAGATACCTTGTAAAATGTGAGGTTAAGGCACACATTCAGACTGATATTTTGAAATATTTTTTGTCTGATCCCATGTAGAAGAGATTGTGAACCTGTAAAACATTTGTGTTGCCTTTCACAAAATCACATTTAGATTTTCTCTCTCTCTCTCTCTCTCTCTCTCTCTCTCTCTCCCTCTCTCTCTCTCTCTCCCTTTCCCTAGATGGCCAATTGGCAGTGAAGTCACTCTCCAGCCCTTTTATCACGGATTCTCCCTCATCCTCTCCATCCTCCTCTCCTCAGAGCCCCCAGCTGCCCCTGGCTCTCCGTCTCTCTTTCAAGGGCTCTCAGGCCCCTTCTCTACCCACCGAGGGTCCACCACTCTCTCACTGGCCCAGCCAGCCCTCGCCCTGCCAACAACGTACCCTCCAAGACGCCCACTCCCCCATCTCCCCTGACTTTCCTCACTCCTCTCGCTCCTCCCAAACTCACCATCCACTTGCCCTTCACCTCTCTGACTGTAATCCCACATCTTCTGCAAGTGGTCTCATCCACACCCCCCGCAGTGCCCACATGGCCTCTCCCAAGTTGGGGGTGTCGGCCACGACCACCACCTCTTCCTCCTCTTCATCTTCCTCTGCCTCCATGTGCCCCCCACCCCACCCTGGAAGTCCCAGCCCTGTGCCGGAGGGCCCCCCGAGCCCTGTTACTCCCACCCCCAGCCCAGGAGTGACTTCTGCCTCAGCTGCCCCCTCTAGAGCGCAGCTGAGCATTGCCCTGATCCTGGAGGAGCTACGGGTGCTGCAGCAAAGGCAGATCCACCAGATGCAGATAACCGAGGAGATCTGTAGACAGGTGCTCCGCCTGGGTGGGGCCTCCTACACCTTAGACTCGTCCTCCCAGCATCTCCTCCCTCCCCTGCCTCAGCTCTGCCTGGAGGCCAGTGAAAGGGCCTCCAGCCCAACACCCCAGGCCACAGCTACTCAGCCCCCGACCTCTGTAGCCCCTCTACTGGCATGTTTCTCCTCCCTGCTTCCCTCTCAGACAACACCCAAGCCCTCTAAGCCCAGCCACCCCTTGTCTCAAATCCTGCAGCCTCACAAGCCCCAGATGGAAGGTGCAGGAGGGGCAACAGGGGCTCATGGTTTCCAGAGGGTCAGTTCTCAGTCCTCAGGCCCCTCCACCACTCCCTCCATCTCATCTGCCATCTCCAGCATGGCCTCCTCCAACTACCCGCTAGCCCTCTCTTTGGCCCTACCCAACCGCTATCTCCATGAGAAATCTCCAAATACCACTTCAGCCAGTGGGCACAGTGGCCTGTCCTTCCTAACCCCATCCCTCCCCACGTCCATATCTGTCCCACCCTCCCAGCATGCTCTACAATCTGCTTCTGGAGGAGGAGCTTCACTAGGTTCTTCTTCTGCATCCTGTTCCGCCAACGCTGTCCGTCTGACGCATGGCTGCCGCTTTTGTGGGAAGATGTTCAGCAGCGACTCTGCGCTGCAGATTCATCTACGCTCACACACAGGCGAACGACCCTACCAGTGTCCAGTGTGCCTCAGCCGCTTCACCACGCGAGGGAACCTCAAGGTGCACTTCCTACGCCACCGTGAGCAAAATCCAGAGCTTTCACTTTCCCTCCTGCCACCATCTTTGTTTGGGATAGGGTTAGGGGCCACTGGGGGGTCAGATCTGGGACTGTCCATCAGTAGCAGCAGCAGTACTAGTGGTGTGAATATGATTCAAAAGAGGCGTAAACGCAGACCTGAGGATGAACCATACGGAGATAATTTGGAGGGCAGTGGTGCTGGTGGTGGCTTGTCTCTGGGGGGCTCAGGAGGACCTACCCCTTCTACTCTGCCCCTGCCCCCCAGTGTGGACCTGGCTTTAATATCCCACTCCCTCCTGCAGCTCAATAGGGCTGCAGCTGCAGCGGCTGCAGCCTCCATCGCCTCGGCTTCATCCCACTCATCCTCCTCTTCTTTAGCCTCCTCTTCCTCTCTCGCTTCCTCACTCCTCTCCAACCCCTCCTTGTCTTCCTCTTCCGCCATCACAGGGTTATTCAATGGGGCCAAGCAACAGCACTTTGATGAGAACACCCCTCCCCATGCCCCAATGCTTCCTCCTGCAGCCTACTCCCAGCTAGCGCACCTGCCTAAGCTCCTCTTCCCATCTGCGGCCACCCCCTCTTCTTCCTCTTCCTCACACTCATCCCTCCACCACCATCCAGCCTTGGGACTGCTACGTCCCACAGGTCCCTCTGCAGGCTCCCACCACCTCGCTTCTTCCACCCAATCTCAGCTCTCTTTCCCCTTCTCCACCTTTCCTAAAGTCCCAGGTCCACCCACCTCCACCCCGGGCTCCCTGCCCTCCTCCACCCTTACATCTGACACCTCCAAGCTGCAGAGGCTGGTGGAGAAGCTAGAAAAGGAGCCCCGCTCCTCTTCTCCATGGGCCTCTTCCTCCGCTTCAAGCGCCATGGTTGAAATGTTAGCTAGAAGTACAACTACCTCTTCAGCAGGTTCAGTCAGTGGCCTCACAAATGCCAGCACTTCTACCACCTATGTCATGGCCTCCCGACCATCCTCTTCTGCTAACACCTCTGTTTCAAACTTCACCCGTGAGATGATTGCTGCCCTGGGCATGAGTGCTAGTGGAGCGAATGCCCTGGCAGGGGGCATGCTACCATCACTGAGCATCATGGGTGCCGCTAGTAACATGACAAACAACCAGTGTGGGGTGTGTCTACGGGTGCTGAGCTGTCCCAGGGCACTGCGTCTGCACCAGGCTACCCACCTTGGAGAACGCCCTTTCCCCTGTAAGCTGTGTGGACGATCCTTCTCTACCAAAGGAAGCCTGCGGTCACATCTGGCCACCCATCGTGCCCGACCGCCAAACGCACGCGTCCAGAACTCTTGCCCCCTGTGCCAGCGTAAGTTCACCAATGCCCTGGTGCTCCAGCACCACATCCGTATGCACCTGGGTGGGCAGCTTCCCCCTGATGGCACAGAGGACTCTCTACCTGAGATGCCAGCTGACTCTAATGCCAAACCCCTGTCACAGCCTCAGTCTCAGTCCGCTGAACAGCCCACTGACTCGAGTAAAACACCTCCTCTAGCTGCAGCCAGCCAATCCAAGAGCCCAGCACCAAACACACAATTTCAAACAGCGGGCTCTGTCCCTGATGCCAGTGGGACATCACCAGAGTGCACCAAAAATCCCAGCAAGTCCCGGTCCTCCAGCCCAGACATGGTCCCTCCGTCGGACCTCAGCCCAGACCCTTTCTTAAATCCCGCTGCACAAACCCCACCGCTAGGCAGTGTGGAACCGCCTGTCCTGTGTGTCAGTGCCCCCTCCCCAGCCACCCAGCTGGAAGATGAAGCTTTCCTGCTTGACAAAGACAAACAAGTTGAGGAACTAGCCACAGCCGAGGTGCATCTCCCCTCTCCTACTTCCTCTGCTGTGACCAAAACCACAATGTCATCCAACGTTATGATCATGGACAGCTCAGAGGGTGAAGCCTCTACCTCCTTTGATGCCTTCCTTCCTGGCTCCAGATCAAACCTGGAGGACTTACTAAGCACACCCACCCGTGGTGCCCCCTTTGCCCACTCCTGTTCCAGCACCATTTCCTCCTCTACCCCCGTCCTGAGTCAAGAGCCCCCTAACGCTCATGCAGCATTGGCCCTCGAATCTGAGCTCTCCCCAATGCTCCAATCTCCCGAACCTATGGGAGAAGTCCAGTCCCCTCCACCAGCAACACCAAAGCAAGACCAAGCTACTGTGCCTGACGAGGACCCCCAAATGATGTCCACTCTGGACACTGCAGAAACGAGCGGTGCTGAAGTGAGGATGGCATCACAGAGAGCTGCCTCTTTTGTACGGGAGACGCGTCAGAGCCTTCATTTTGGCTCTTATGGGAGAGAAGACAGCGTGGAAAGTAGTAACATCAGTGGATCGGCTGCAAGTGAACAGCTGGACGCTGCAGTCCCCATAAACCTCGCCCCAACGCTGCCCCCTCCGATGTCTCGTCCGGAGAAGAAGACTTACTCCTGTGCTGAGTGTGGAAAGGAGTATGCCAGCCGCAGTGGACTGAAGGTGAGGACAACGAAATTTGTGTGGTATTTAAGTAATTGCCAACAGAATATGGATGTGTTGGCAGAGTGTATATTTGATGTATATTATATACATCATATTGAGGTACAAAGCTTTCTTAGTTTTGTTTTGTAACTGTATTTTTACAGTGTTCGTGGGTACCTTTTAAAGTTGTTGTAACTATGATCATGATTATGATTACCAATGAAATTTTCTTAATTATCATGTTTTACAGGGGCACATGAAGCACCATGGTGTGGTTGCCAAGCAAACACGTCCACCAGCCCGGAGCAGTCGTTCCTCCTCTGACCGACTTCCTGCTTCCACACCTACAACGTCCTCCAATGTTCCTGCCACCAGGAGCTCAGTGGGCTTCTGGAACCAGTACCAAGCCTTCCTCAACACCAGTACCGAACCAACTGATGACCCCGGCCAGGGCGCAGCCACTGGCAGCCAAGGAGAAAATGTGGAGATCCCCCAATTGGCAAATTCACCAGTCAGATCTCAGATGGAGGCGTCCACTGGGAGGGTCCCTGAGGAAACAATGGATGAGTCTGATGAAGGGTCGAAATTTGAGTCAATGTGATTGGCTGGATGATGTTCTGATGTTTTCAATCAACGTTTACCTTTTGGTGAAACTGTATGGACCTTTGCATAGTATTGCTTCCTAAATACATTTTCGAGTAGCCTGTCAGTTTGGTAGTCAGAGTAATTTGTTTGTGAAAGTTGTGAGCCAACCAGCTTGGTCTTGTGTTTTTATTTTATTTTTAAGGAAAAGATGTAGTAAGAAAAAAAAGATGAGAATAATCATGACGTAATGAGAGTCCAGTTAATGCTGGATTTGTAGAGGTAAGACTACCTTTCTCTGGCTGAGTTTGTTTATAGGTTGATGCAAATTCTAACAAAAATGTATGTTGGGATATGAGGAAAGAGTATCCCTGTAGTATCAATGTTTCATACCAGACCTGGGTCAAATAATAATTCTTAGTGTTTATCTGAATTTACCAGGGCCAGATGGTAAGGTTTGCCACATTGAAACAAATCAGATTTACAGTCATCTACTGTAACTAAAATCACAGAAAAGTATACTAAAAGATACTTTTCAAAATAATACTTTGCTGTGATTAGCTAAGCATCTGGGAATGCATTTTATTCTCCTATGGTGCAAATGTCATCTATTTGGTACCAAATGAGGGCATGAGGCCTAAGCAAACCATACAAAACTTTTCAAATGCTATTCGACCCAGGTCTGTTTCATAAATAAACAATTCTTTCATTCAAATGTTAAAGAGGGAATAGACATGCGTGAGGTAAGCCAGCGGAAAAAAATGCTGAGCCACGGCAAACAAGGCCAAGGAATTGGACGTATTTCTGTGGAGAATATTGAGTCTCTTGTCCCCCATCTTGTTGTTCAGATAATCTACTCATGTCATCGTGGTTTACTTTTCAATATAACTTCCAGTCAACACAGAAGCACAGAGGCAGTGTTTGTGAGCCCAATGAAGGCAGGGTCTTTTCTGTGACCTTTGCCCTTTAGCTTTGTGAATAATATGATTGTTGTTTGGTCCAAAAGTAATGTCTGTAACACACTACCACTCACTAATTATTTTGTCATGTTGTATCTTTGCATATGAAAAAAAGAAAGAACCAAGAAATCTATGTCTGTTTGTTGTAAGCTGTACTTTCGGTAACCCCAAATGTTATAAAAGAGGGGTGAAGATACCTATTAAAAAACAATTTCAAAAAAAGAACTTGCTTAGCCTAGTTTGTGAGGATTGCCACACAACAAAACATGTGACTGGTGTACAGGACTTACTATTAACGGTGATCTCAACCTTCTTCCTATAAAGGAGAGCCACAACCCCCCCCCATTTGATGAGATTGTCTGTCTCTCTGACCCAAATCATAATATATTATGGTTGGATATGATTTTCTCCAGAATTCCATGACAATCTGTATTGTAGGTAGGGCCATATGACTTCCGCAAAATGGAAAAAAAATGATGGAATCATGGAATTTGGTAATAAAGATGGAATCGACCGTAAAACGTGCACGGAATATTGCAGAATTTTCCATAATTTGGCTGAAATTGATAAAAGTGGGCCTAATGATCAAAATCAAAAGTAGACCTAAAATAGTAACATAAATGATTGATCATGAATTATTTCATAATATGCCTAGAGAAATTATTCAGTTTTCAATTTTGGAGTGTTTTGGAATTTGTTTGTTTCCCCCTGGAACCCCCTCAGGGACCCCTGGTGGTCCCAGGACCCCACGTTGAGAACCACTGTTCTAAAATTATGGCATCAGTGTCAAATAGAGAATGTAGAAGAACAATTTGTTTTGATCATAGTTTCACTGTTATCTCGCTACAATACAGATACTTAGTCATGGCATTCTGAACAAAATCATACCTAACAATAAAATAAATATTCTCCGATTTGGGACAAAAATCGCATCCAATGGGGGTCCGTGGCCCTAATGTGGATTACATTAGGGGTCCTTGATATGAAAATGGTTGAGAATCACTCGTGTAAAGGATGAAAGAGCAACAGAGGAAATGTTTTTTGTGTTAACGTGTTGTGTGTATTTATCTGTATGTATCTGTGTATTCTTTGTGCAAGCCCAAAAGACAGTGTTCTCACATTCACTTATAGGTCTGAAAAACTCTGTGTGTGTGCGCGCGCACACACACACGTGCGTGCGTGCGCATCAGGTAGCCAACAGCCATTCCATGTGACGTGACGCTCTTGATCTAGCCGCCATTACCACCAACGGATAAGCACTGCCACATGCATGTCAATTACCACACTAAGTCAAAAGGCACTGTGTGCTGTACAGCAGGTGGCAGTCTCCCGGTTTTGAGCAAGCACCTTTGACATTTGGAGAGGTGGAAGTTGTTGAGTAAAATGAAGTTCTCTGCAAAAAGATAAACATAAAATCATTGTTCTTTTCTTCCCTCTACTTCAAAGGCCTAATGTGTTTTTCTGCTTGTGAGGAAGATGGAAACTAACAAGAACATGGGAGTGAATACATTCAACCTACAGAATGGAACCAAACCAACCAACACATTTCTGGATTAGAGTTTATCCACTTAGAGTAAACTGAAAGCAATATGCAAGGCAAAACAGGCTAATCCATGACCACTAAACATCCTCTGACATGTTAAACAGAAATGTATGTACTGTGTGTAACCTCTAGAGGGCACACTTCTCCTGATTCACTGTAACAAAGGAATATTATATTATTTCTTATCTGAATCAGTTAGAGATAAGTAGAATGGATTTCTGAAATGTGTGTATAAAAGACATTACCTATATTGTAAGGACAGCAAATAACAAACCTATCCATGGTTATCCCATGGTTACTGCAGTGGGTTCTAAACTTCAGTGTAAAAAGTGTAAAGAGGATTACATTAATTAAATGCCTAATTCAGCCTTCATAATAATAATAATAAAGATTTTATGTCAATGATTCATTCATATTTAAGTAACATGACCTAATTAGGTAAATGATGTGTCATGTGTGTGAAACACTGACCTAAATAATAGTGTGTGAAACCATATTTCTTTAATCATTATGTGAATGATGAGGGTATTAAAGAAAATAAGTATATAGATAATTTAAATTAATACATCTATATATAGATAGACAGACAGACAGACAGACAGACAGACTAATATTGACTTGTTTGTCTGGGATACTCAAATAGTGACTTTATAGTGACAAAAAGTTACATGTTTAACCTGTAGTTGCATCTTTTAAAGTTTTGCTGATGTATGTCTCATTCCTTTTCATAATACCCTTTTATGGTTATAATGTTGCATTGTCTTTTGTTTACAGTACTGGTGCTGGACTATTAGACTACAATAATTAGCCTAGCTTCATTGCCTCTAAATAACAATAACAGCCTCACAGTTGGGCGAGCTTGACAAGGCATTTCATCAGTGCCAGAGCAGCAGCCGTGCCAAGTCCAGCGCCAAGGTCACCAAGTTGATTCCAGCCCTCATACTCAAAAGCGGCTCATGTCAGAAGGAGAAGGGACGGGCTAATGCAGAAGGGGAGGTCTACAACCCTCTATATTTTCCAGCGAAGGCCTCCCTCCCCCCGGGGAATATCCAACTACCACGTCTGCAGCCAGAGAGGAGAGCAGAGAGGGACCAAAACAAGCCGGGGGACACCGAGGACAGGGGAAGACAACGGGGAGAAGAGAAGAGACAGGCTGGCAGACCAAAAAAGAGGCTTGCTAAAGACAACAAAAGTCGCTGGCAACATCTGGAGCGAAGAGTAGAGCTGCAAAGTTTGGACACAGAAAGACGCGCACCACTCCAGAGAAGTTGAACCCTCGTTAAAGTCGACGAATGCGCGATAATTTGGTTAAAAATCGTCGAAACAAGGAAAGAATGCACAGGTTGGACGCACGCCAGACGTCGTTTAGCTCGCTCCGGGTGTAACTCGCAGAGACGCACAGCTGTAAACATCTGGAGAGACGCTTTCTCCCGCTACAAGCGCGACAAGTAGGCTACATCTCCTCTGCTCTGCTGCCCGGGAATTCGTCCTTTTTTCGACAGATAATGTTTTGACACATAGCAAAGACAAGAGTGTGTTGAGTGTTACAAGGGGAACTGGCCGTTTTTGTTTGGGGTGTGGGTTTTTGGGGAGCGTCAAGAGATGATGGCACCTGGGTTGAAAGCGCTTGTCCGACTGCTGCTGCTGGCGCTGGCGTGGGAGCTGAGCGCACAGGGAGCCACGCGAGAGATCAAAGCAGAGGTGAGAGATGAAATCAGAGAGGCGAGAGCACCTTTCTCTATTCCAGCTCAATATGACAGCATTCATATGATATCAATTATATATGCACTTATTTACTTTTTAAGCATCCACTTCATGCTCTTACTAACAGTAGCCTAGAATAAGATTGATAATCTCTTGATTATCAACATTGCAAACAACAGTAGGTCAAGGTCAAGGGTCAGAGCATTACAATTAGTAATGAGTAATGGAAAATAAATGTTAACACATGGATTTTAACATTTTGTGTGTGTGTGTGTGTGTGTGTGTGTGTGTGTGTGTGTGTGTGTGTGTGTGTGTGTGTGTGTGAGACACACTGGTATAGTCTATAGAAAGATGGATTTCTATTCCTGTCATTTTAGGTTTTCACTGTTTTTTCCCTCTTTTATTTTTGGTAACACTTGCTATGAAGCCAGTCTATAATACATTATAATCATACATACAACACATTATAATGCCATCACAATGATAAGTACAAGTATATAGTATAGTATAATCATGCATAGACAGAACTTATAAGGTTGTATATAACATTGTAAACACATTGCTTACATTCTGCTACATAAGACTTTTCAAATAGACTACCACTGTAACTGAAAAAGCTTTCTAACAGATTATGAGTAATGTTATACAGCATTATCACTATACTTATAAGGCATTTTGATGGAATGATGTGTCATAAGTATGATTATAATGTACACAGGCTTCATATAAAGTGTTACCTTTTTTTTTATAGGCATGATCATACAGTGGTTTTATTTAACAAAAAACACATTGCAAACTTAAAGACTTGTTAAACGTATATCCCGCCTGATGAATGAGGATAATAGGATAATCATTGCTGTAATGTAGCACATGCAGGCCGGCAGTTGGCAGAGGGCCTGGCTCCACTCGGGACAGGCTTCTGTGACCCTGGGTTGAGAGGAAGCAGCCCATAACGATGATAGCACTCGTGAAAACACGGAGAAATGCTGATGGGGCAGAAGCGGCAGAGAGAGAGAGAGCGAGAGAAAAGCAAACTGAGGAGAAATGCTTTGGCTTGTATTGTGGTCAGGGCAGAGACAGAGGCAATTTCTGTGGGGATGATGGGGTGGGGGGGTTGAGTTCTATTGGGAGGGATGCAGAGATGTAATTGTCGACATCTGTCCCAAGTTAGGGCCCGGCGGAATGGGGGAGGGGAGTTATACAGTGTGAGAGGGGTGCTGCAGCATCTCAGGCCAAGGTCAGCTGTGGAAAAACACTCACGTAACTCTGGCTCCTTGCATTGAAGACTTCAATCATCTGATCTGATCTGATCTGCTCTGTACTGGATTGCACCAGCTGTGTTCAAACGTAGCCTAGTTTGAGCATAAAGGCGCCCTAAAGCTGCGTTCACACCAAATGCGATTTCACAAATTTGTGCGGCAAGATTACATACAAAGTCAATGCAAACACGCGAGCAGACGACATTTCGCCCCGGGTGCCGTGAATGGCGCGATATTGGCCTCAGCCGCTATTTGCTCGAGTTGAAATTTTCCAACTTGAGCGGAGAACTTTGTGGTCAAACTCGAGTGAGTAAAGCGATTTTCGCGTTAGTCTGAGTTTACGCATTAGTAACATTTTAATGGTTGCACCAACTGAAATAGTTTGAAGATTCGCATTAAAGTTAGAACTCTTACGCCTAGCCCTTAATAGGAGTAAAGTCCTCTGTAAAATAGCGGTTGGCGCAGTTGGCAACTTGGCATGGCACACCTTTTGAAAGGTATACAGTATAACTAGTTGGAGGATGAGGATGTTTGGTAGGCTGTTAGATATTTTAGCTGTTAATTTTAGCCGTTTAACCTCCGCTATTGCATAGCAAAATGCACAAGAGACTTGTTTTTGCACACAATTATTGAGCGTGACAGGTTGTAGCCTATAACACAGTGATTGACATCACAAGTATTCATTTTCTGAGAGGATCATAACGTGGTAAATTGTCATGCAATGATGATGAAGAGTGCTCACCACAGATGTAAGTCTATGAACCTAAATAATAGCAACAGCATTATAATTTGGTTAGTGTTAATCAAATATGAAAGCCCTCATTTGTGGTAGGCACCAAACTTGTCCCAGATTGTCAGTCCGACTGTTTTAAATCTGTTTAATTTGAAGTCATTACCTAATTTCCTGTGAATAAAGTAAGTGAATTATGACAGAATCAAACAAACTAGTGGAAACGCTAGTTTCAATGTATCATTTAGTGTGGACTTTGCACAACTCAAGAGAGAACTTACGCACAGCATGGTGCAACAGGCTCTGTTCTGTTCTGATTTTTCTGTTCTGAATGTTTCTGTGATCTGTTCTCTCTTATGTTCTGCTCTTTCCCATTCCGTCCCGTCCTGTCAACAAAGCTCCTAACGACCCATAGTCAACGTAGCAATCAGAGGAAGTTTTTGTTTATGTTGCAGGAAGGGACTATGCTATGATACTCCTACACACCTGCTCCCTTCTGCAAGGAATGGCATCATTGGTGAACTGTGTGTGCGCGTGTGCAGGGCTGTGCTTATGCGTGCATTTCTTCAAACATTTTAAATATGTGCTTGTATGCGTCAGGCCAGAATGAGTTTGGGAGCACATATGGTGGCGCCAAACGTCTCTCTAATCATTTGATCCATGCCTATGGACTCTGAATTATATTTCCAGCTGTGCCAGTGGAAAAAAACTGTAGTCAGCTCCACTGACCTAGATTAGACTGTCAAGTTAAGTAGAAAGGACTATCAAGTTTCTGTGAGAGAGCGCACCACCAGAGCAGCGGTAGACTTTTAAGTGCTCTGGCCCATGAGTTGGTTCAATTGCATTTATTTAATGATTCACCTCCTCTGCTCTGCCTTTCATGGCGTTGCGTCCTGCGTATTAATTTGCGTGATTCAACCGAATGATGTTTGTAGGAGGGCGGGGGGTTTTGATACCTACAAGTCACTATTTGCCCACTCAATTCCGCTAGTGGATGAGTGTTTATGCTTTAAATTAACAGTTGGTTTAATTGAGTGTGTGTGTGTGTGTGTGTGTGTGTGTGTGTGTGTGTGTGTGTGTGTGTGTGTGTGTGTGTGTGTGTGTGTGTGTGTGTGTGTGTGTGTGTGTGTGTGTGTGACACACACACACTGTGTCGCATCCCACACACACACTGTGTGTGGACAGTTGGGGGTTGTCAGACTCAGGACACAGTGGGCGTGTCATTTTCCGCGGTTTGTGGCAGAGACAGGAAGTGGCCAGGGGATTTCCTCCTCACCAATAAACACCTTATTGTCTCACCGACCAGCTGACGGTGACAGCACACACAGTCACCGGTGCATACAGTAACACACACGTAGGCTTGCGCGCACACACTTACTCACTCACCTTTGTCCACCAGGATGCATATTCTCTCTCTCACATCCACCCAGACAAATGCACAGAAATGGAAACATGGCAACGAGTTGAGGTCATTCACTGCCAAAGGAGATCAATGATGAGATGAGCGGGAGATGGCAGAGCGGGGCAGGCAGACAGAGAGGGGGCAGAGCGGGGCAGGCAGACAGAGAGGGGGCAGAGCGGGGCAGGGAGACAGAGAGGGGGCTGTTGCAGACCGAAGCTGAGAAAGGAAGGCTTTGTGGCAATGCTTATGATGCAATCTGGGAAAAGGACAGTCTGAGAATGAAGCAATTAGCCTGCTCAATGGGACAGGATGCAAAGCACATCAGTACTAATGCACACCCTGCATGAATACATGTGTCCTTCCTCCTACCCCCTTGAGGATAAAGTAGATCTAAAAGAACTTGGATAGGTTTAAATCAGTGGTTTTTACACCCCTCCACTCATGTGGGTGCAATGCTTATTCAGAGGAAGGAAGGATGTGTAGTACAAACAAAGCTACATCCTTACCGTCCATCACCAGTGGGTGGCATAAACTCAGCATCCATGAAGAAAGATAGGAGGTGTTACAGGAAATAAGGTAATGCGCTAAGTCATTACCTCATTTCCTGTTCCTATAGGAAGCGAAACATATGACTGAATCAAATTAGCCACATTTCGAGGGAGTGTTCTCTCTCTCTCTCTCTCTCTCTCTTTTTAACAGTAACAGAGACAAAGCCCTGACGTTACGATTTGACTTATTGCTCAAATGACTTTGGCAGTAACACATGTTTTTCCCATTTTGGCTCTTATTGTTATTGGCCAGAGGAGGGCTGTTTTCAGAGACAGCAGCTGGGGAGCGTGCATATTCTCTCTGCACATGTGCTTAGAAGGGTCCGAGGGGTTTATTGTTCATGTCCACCTACATACAGGAAGAACACTCTCCTTCTGCAGATGTGCATGCAAAGTAGAGCTGCAACGATTAGTCGATTATTGATTAGAAAATCGTCAGAAAATGTATCGCCAACTATCTTTATAATCATTTAGACAATTTTTTAAGAAAAAACCCCCCGTAACATTATCTCGTTCCAGCTATATTTTCTGGTTTCTTTAGTCTTCTATGACAGCAAACTGATTATCTTTGGTTTGTGGACTGTTGGCCCAGACAAAAGAAGACATTTGATTATGTCATCTTGGTCTTTGGGGGAGAAAGTGATTGACATTTTTCAACGTTTAGTTTCACATCTTAGACCTAACAATTAGTCGAGGAAGTAATCAACAGATGAATCGATAATGAAAGTAATCGTTAGTTATTTGCAGCCCTAATGCAAAGAGAAGAGAGTCAAAAAATGTTGCAGTGAACCCCCCCCCCCCTCCCCACACACTCTCTCTCTCTCTCTCTCTCACTCACAAATTCACAGTATAGCAGCCAGTACTGAGTTATTATTGCAAGTGAGCTGGGACTCATAATAATTTCTTACTTTTATG
Source organism: Poromitra crassiceps (assembly GCF_964638095.1). Classification (NCBI taxonomy): domain Eukaryota; kingdom Metazoa; phylum Chordata; class Actinopteri; order Beryciformes; family Melamphaidae; genus Poromitra; species Poromitra crassiceps. The sequence continues at coordinate 18,202,834 of NC_139639.1, forward strand.
ATATCTGACATAATGCTGCAGCTCTTTGGACAGTATGAGTGAGTGGACGTGTAATGAGTGCATATGCCTCAGTTGGACTCCCATCACTGTCGACCAGAGTTACTTTCCACTGGCCCTCACCAAACGGAACAACTGACTCTTTTTTTCTTTGCTGAAATGCAATCCTCCTCTCTCTCTCTCTCTCATCCTATGCAAAGACTCAACGCTCAGCCTCCCGACCTACATAGCAACCACTGTTTTATCCTTGCAGATCTTCCGTTCCTCCAAGAAACCCGCACGTCCATGTAGGCGAGCGGGCCGCGGCACCGTTTCGTTCTCCATCAGTGGAAACAACAATGACTCAAAATATTAGATATTTCATGTGAAAAGACGTTATTTTTGTTTTTGTCATACCTGACAGTTTCGACTGCTTTGCTTCCTGCAGCCTTCTTCTGAAGAAGGCTGCAGTGGTCGCTTCTTCTTCTGAAGAAGGCTGCAGGAAGCAAAGCAGTCGAAACTGTCAGGTATGACAAAAACAAAAATAACATCTTTTCACATGAAATATCTAATATTGTAAAACTAAGTCAGACGTCATGAACCTTTTTGGATTAATGACTCAAAATGCAAAAAATATTTCGGAGGAAAACACGCCGCAGCTTTGAGCGGCCCACATCAAAAACCCGCACTAGCTTTGACTGTCTTCTCCTATGCCACTATAAATAAAGTGGTCGCTTCCGCTTTCGGCTACCGCTTTGGTTACTCAACTCATTACTAGGGTCAAAAATAGCCTTGTGTTTTTCGTGAATAGGACTTTGTCAAGGCACCTGAGGGACCCGCGTACGAGGCGCGGGACCCTTAAAGTTGAAACAAGCGCTCAGTGTCGCTCAACAGCAATCTTTTGACAGAGAAAAAAACGAGCAAACGGGTGAGAGCGAAGAACAACGTTTTCAGAACACAGCCTCTATTTTCTGTTCATTGTCAAATAAATGTCATGACTGAGACACCGACATCCACTCTTGACTCATGTAGGCATTTCTGTAAACTTGCTCTCAGGAGAAGAAAGCACACTAATACATGTCGGAGGGTCCAGTAGCCGCACGTCTCTCATAATGAGTCTTAATGATGAGCGGTCCCGGTCCAACTTGCTTCCACCTTTCCTCCGCGCGCCTCTCTTTCCCCCTCATGTGGATGTGCCATAACAGTGAGCCTTTATGTGTCGGGTGGGTGAGTCAGAACCAGAAAGGGCTCATTGAGGGGTGAAGTCTAAACACTGAGACCTCTAGGCCTCCCTGAGAGAGGGAGAGAGAGAGAGAGAGAGAGAGAGAGAGAGAGATTAGACCGTCAAGGGCCTCCTAAGCTGCCATTCACTCCTGCTAAGCTCGCCCATTGTAGGCCGAGGCTGCGACAAGCTAGCCTGGTTTAAACCATCCTGATAACATGATCTCCGATTCTGTTTGGCTCTATGTGAGTTCAAGTGATCAGGATCGTTTACCAGGCTAGTGAAGAGTATCAAGGCTTTCCATGCAAGTAAGCGTAATTATAAACATATAGTCCTGGTCGCTGCACTAGTGCCTCCTCTGGTCGGTAATTATAAACATACAGGCACATGTTGGGATAATGCATGTAAGCCAGCCCAAGGCCGTACAGACATTCACTACTGTACGTTTAAGCGGAAATCTTAGGGAAGTTTAATAATGGCAAATTTTGATACTAAAAAGTGCTGAAACAGCAACTGGCGGCTGGACGAGACCATTTGTTGTCTTCACCGAGCCGCACGGAGCGCTCTGGGTGTGGCCGTTCATAACTATTTACCCTCAAGTCTCTGGGTTTTCCGTCAAGAGGAAGCCGAGGGAGAGGAGGAGAAGGGAAGACAGGAGGGGAGGAGGGAGGACAGAGACGGGGACGTTTGAGGTTTGGATGCGACGGAGAAGAAATTCCCAGTGAAATTACTGGCTGACGCTGACGCTTGACTGGAGACACTGGCTGAGGTTGCCAAAGGCCTCCGCGTCTCACCCTGGGACACTCCCTATATCTTTCTCCTCAGTCAGGATTGGATTTGTCAAACAAAACAAATGTCAACCAGCATGAAGTGGAGCATGAAGTGCAGCATGAAGCGTTGTGCAAAAAGCTTGTCCAACAAGCCATAAAACACATCCTGGGTGTGCATTACCAGCTCGCTGACTGTGTTCACCTCAGGGTGTGTATGGAGGAGAATATCAAAAGCGGTCGCAGCCTTTTTCTCCACGCTCACAATAGCCTCAGTGTTGTTTTTCGGACTCCCATCGGAGAGCGGAAAGAGTACAGGAGAAACTGTGTGGGAGAGGTATGGAACCAAGCCGCTGGCGCTGGTCCAGATGTCAAAGCAGCAGCACAGTTAGATGGGTTTCCAGGGGAAAGTAAGGTCAAGTTTAGCCGAGACCCAGAAATCTGGGAACACTACAGGAACCGACCTTCATAATATGTGTTCACATGCTGCAGACAAATATTTGGTTTCCACGAGGTAGACAATAGGCGTGACTCTACCGATACTGGTGGCAATCCAGTACAACACTAATAAGTAGCCAAGTAGTAACGACTTCAATGAAAACACTTTGGTTAATCTGTAACTCACTGAAGGGAATTTCCTCATTGTCGAAACATGAGCTGTCTTTGTGTGAAGCTGTGCAGGCTGAGTGTAGCTCCACTGATCATCTACACACACTTGCTGCAGAGAGCCAGGCACTGACGGTGGACTAGCTTGTGTTTGAGTCATGGCCAGGCAACTTGAGATGATGTTACTCCTACTGGGCCAAAAGAAACAACACCACAGAAAGACATAATTTATTTAAGAGCTTGTTTTTCGCTGTCAGGGTGGAATGTATTTTGACTGCAGTCACCTGAAGACATCCCACTGCCTAGAGATGCAATTTTAGATGAACATGTAATCCCTGTGGCTGATCCATCACCATCATACAAAATAGTTCCTTTTTCCTGCTTCAATAATGAAAATCAATCAGGTGGGATGTGAAATATTCTGATGAAGGTCGCTATGACCGAAACGTAATTCATAAAATAAATCTACTGGGAGCAAGTCTGTATACGCAGTGTGCAGACAAGTCTGTACGCAGTGTGCAGACTACTTCTTTCACGGCATGTGAAATATTCCCATGTTCCTAATTTATAAGCCTGTTTTTGCCTCGGTCTCCAAACTGAACATGGAACTGCCTTGGTTTCTTTTTGCAGTATTTCTCACGAGTCGCATTGTTCTCTTGCTTCTCTTTGCTCTCCAGTCATGGCTGCAGCAGTACGGCTACCTGCCACCGGGGGACATGCGGACCCACGCCCTCCGCTCGCCTCACTCCATCACCGCCGCCATTTCTGCCATGCAGAGGTTCTACGGCCTCACCATCACCGGCTCCATCGACACCAACACCATCGAGTAAGGAGAGATGAACGCACTTGACTGCCGCAATGTGTCTTGATGGTGCAGTGTGAAAAAGAACAAAGCTGACAAGTCAAGTCAAGTTGATTTGTATAACCCTAATTCACAAGCATGTCTCAGAGGGCTGCCTACCAACACAAGGTTCAAGCGCCCGTGTTACCTCCAGCTTGGTCAGGCATCCATACAAGGCACAATTGGCCGTGTCTGCGGGTGGGAAGCCGGATTAAGGGTGAGAGTCCTGGTCGCTGCACTAGTCCCTCCTCTGGTCGGTTGAGGCGCCTGTCCCGGGAAAGGGAGGACTGGGGGGAATAGTGTGATCCTCCCACATCCACATACTATTTCCCGCCAGTGAAACTCCTCGCTGTCTGGTGAAAAGAAGCAGCTGGCGACTGCACATGTATCGGAGGAAACGTGTGTTAGTCTACAACTCTCCCCAGATTGGCAGAGGGGGTGGAGCAATGACCAGGACAGCAGGGGGAATTGGCCAAGTACAATTGGAGAGAAAATGGGAGAAAATCCGTAAAAAATAAACAAAAACAAAAAACAATGTGCAGCCTCCAAACGGGCTCCAGTAGGTCAGAGGGAATACGGTAAGTCGAATGTGTGTGTGTATGTGTGTGTGTGTGTGTGTTTCCCTGTGTCGTGACCGGAGTGTGTATTCTGTCTGGCAGGGCCATGAAGAGGCCGCGCTGTGGCGTGCCAGATAAGTTTGGCGCCGAGCTTAAGAGCAACCTGAGGAAGAAGCGATACGCCATCCAGGGCCTGAAGTGGAACAAGAGAGACGTCACTTTCTCGTAAGTCAGGGCTCCTCCGAGTAAACATGCTGAACTAAGATATTTGAGATTGTTTTAATAGTTATTTTAGTTTATTTAATGTCATTTGTTATCTCACAAACGCAAATTTGTTTTGTTTTTACCTCTTTTTTGGATTTCATCACTCATTTAAATCATTTCCTTTACCACTTTACTTTATCAATATGCAAATACACAAGACTGAGCTCAAACCCAGGCACAAAGATGACATTTATGACTGCAAAGTGTACCAGCGATGAGGGAAAACCCAAACCTTTGAGCAACCAATGACATACATTGGACCAATTTAAACCCCCTACAAGGACAGGTGATGAAACAATGTCAATTTAATACTGAGAGTGAAACCAGGAAGTGCTCGACAGCAACAACAAAGCTTGCCAATAACAGCCTGAGTGCAAATCTAAGCCAGGAACAAGATTCAATCAAAACTCTTACTGACCGAGTGCTATCCGAGCTTGTTCCCCTACCACTACTGCTTTTGGCCACAGGGGCTGCTAAAATCAACACAAACTGATAGAATGATAAACCCCCGTTTATACCCATCTCTCAGGAATCCCCTCCTTCACCTTTGTTGGATTAATGACTACCTGCCTTCTTTTTCTGCGTCTCTTTTGGCCTCTACCATCCTGGTTACCTCTTTATCACTCATGCAATCCGTTATCTACCATGTCTGACAAAAGCCCTCTTCCTCACCATAGACTGTATCACCCTGTTTCACCTTGCCTCCCCATCCGCTCCTCACCCTGCAGCATACAGAACTACACCCCTAAGGTGGGCGAGTACGAGACCCATGAAGCCATCAGGAAGGCCTTCAAGGTGTGGGAGAGCGTCACCCCGCTGCGTTTCCGGGAGATCCCCTACAGCTACATACGGGACAAGGTGGAGGAGTTCGCCGACATCATGCTCTTCTTCGCCGAGGGCTTCCACGGCGACGCCAGCCCGTTCGACGGCGAGGGAGGCTTCCTGGCGCACGCCTACTTCCCCAGTAACGGCATTGGTGGAGACACTCACTTCGACGCGGCCGAACCCTGGACCATCGGAAACCGGGATCTGCTAGGTGAGCAGTGGATGTGTTTTTCAGGCATCCCAAAGGTCCTGGAAATCCTTGAAAGTTTGTGAATTTGAGGGGGGGGGAAATCAATGCTTTAAAAGTTTTTTTAAATAGGGAATTTAAATAGGGAACATTGAATATGAATTTGAGGGAATTTGGTGTGGAAAGTTCTTGAATTTTATGTTTAAACTTTAAAGTGTGTCCCCCCCCTTTTAAACCCGATGACAGGAGAAAAGGATAATTGTTGGAGTTCCCGCATGCGTTTAGGGGAGTCAGGAGTGTGTGTTCTTTTGCTGTTGTGAGCAAGAACGAAATAGCAGCAACAGGTCCCAGCCTGTGTCAGTGAGCAACGTGTCCTCGGGGTACGGAGATACAGGAGAAACAGGGAAGTGGTTTATTTCTGGAGTACAGCAGACACCTGACTTTGGTGTGATCCTGCAGTGTCAGCTGTGTGAGTCAAAAACATCTTCACACATGACCCGCGGTGCATTTTATTTTCCATTCACTGATGTAATTTGTGTGCTGTTGTTTCACTTTAAAATTGAGGAAGCATTAAAGTTACATTTTCATGGAAACAAATGTATGTTTTGCTCGTCTTTATCGCAGATTAACACAATATTGATTCAACATAACCAATTCATGAAACTTTTACATTTGCTGTTCTAAACACCCGGTGTCTGGTAGGTCTTTCCTGGGTAAAAGTCCTCTGGCAAGAAGTGATTTTAGTGATCATTTATGTGTCTGAGAGCAGCACTAGTGGTTTGTTTGGAATAAACTAAGAAGAACAACTGGGTGTTGCCGTGACGAGTGATAGCCACCATGGCTAAACAGACAAAGACAAGAGAAACACCTACAGAAACTCAAGTTATTGCCACTTTAATTCAACCAATCAGATGTTGACTGTCAGACTTTTGTTGTCCGTGACCTGACCATAGACAAAAGAAAATTGTAGCTTATAAATGATAGAAAATTGGTCCCCTGCCGCTAAACCCAAAGTATAACCCCGCTGGCATAGGATCAAACCCCATCAGAGGTTTCTCTCCTGTCTCCCTCTCTGTGTAAACGCTCTGACGTGGCGTTTGGGTCTGCTCTCTCCTAGGTAACGATGTGTTCCTGGTGGCAGTGCATGAGCTGGGCCACGCTCTGGGTCTGGAGCACTCCAACGATCCCTCGGCCATCATGGCTCCCTTCTACCAGTGGATGGACACCGAGAACTTCCAGCTTCCCGACGACGACCGCAGAGGGATACAGCAGCTTTACGGTGGTGGGTTATTATTGTAATACTATTATTGTAATGGCACTCAGTGAAGACGCTGTACCTTTATTTAGCGTTTTTATTCTCGTCTGGAGCGATAGGAGTGAAAAACCATCTTTTTTATTCAAAGCATAGGAACGATTCATGTAAGACTAAAATTGCCCTTCTCAGAAAGTTTTTAAGTGCACTTACACCCGTTTTGGAACAAATCTGTACAGTAATCCATCGATGTTTCTTCTATTGACCATCAGATAAAGCTCAACAACAGCTTTCCCATGATACAACATTTTGCACCAAAGCCTCTCAATATATTCAATTATTGTAATGACTTACTACTCTGTAGTTTCGTTCTATTCTCTGCTGCTGCAATAACCCATTTTCTCCATTGGGATAATTTAAATGTAATCTAATCTAACATGATTGGCAGTTGGTGATAGGTAATGGTTAAAGACAGAGCTATGGTTAGGGTCCAGCCGTTTAACATCCACCACTGTTTTCACCGGTTATATTTCCCTCCTCAACTGCCTCAGGGTCTGGATCAGGCCCTGACCCCCCTCCTGTGACGCCCGGGCCCCCTGACCACAGCCCCGAGCCCACCTACTCCTATGACCGGCCTCGCTTCGGCCCCAACATCTGCGACGGGCACTTTGACACCATCGGCATCCTCAGAGGGGAAATGTTTGTCTTCAAGGTAAGCATAGTCAGGAGGATTATCGCTGTCCTGCGGAACTGTGACTTGAAGACCAATCAGTAAACCTCTCGTCGTTCTCCTCTTCCAGGATAAGTGGTTCTGGCGAGTGCGGAACAACCGCGTGCTGGACGGATACCCCATGCCGATTGGCCACTTCTGGAGGGGCCTGCCCACACACATCAACGCTGCTTTTGAAAATGAAGAAGGGAAGTTTGTCTTCTTCAAAGGTAAGTCTGGATTTGATCGCTTCACCAAAACATTTACGCTGTTTCCACTTAGCGGGACGGCAATCGGCATGATCAGGCAGGACATCATAATCCTCTTGTTTTTTCCCTGTCTGTCTCTGGCTATTTGTCTAACCCCCCCCCCCCCCCTCCCCCCCTTTCTTCTTCTTTCTCTCTCTCTCTGTAGGAGACAGATACTGGGTGTTTACAGAATCTAATCTGGATTCGGGTTACCCTCGGAATCTGAAGGAAATGGGCACTGGGCTTCCCAAAGACAGAATAGATGCTGCTCTCTTCTACACCCCCACCGGACAGACGTACTACTTCAGAGCAAACAAGTCAGTCACATTCCTGCTGTGTGTGTGTGTGTGTGTGTGTGTGTGTGTGTGTGTGTGTGTGTGTGTGTGTGTGTGTGTGTGTGTGTGTGTGTGTGTGTGTGTGTGTGCGTGTGCGTGTGCGTGTGCGTGTCAGTGTGTGTGTGTCACATCAACATGCCAAGACAAAGCCATGCAGATGTTTATAAGCTGATGAACAAATGAAATATCCATTTGTGTCAGCGAGCCACTCTGATCAAAGGACGTGCTTCAGCTTTGACCAAATAAGTACAGAACACTGGAACTACTTGAGCACTTTGAATTGCAAACCTGCTTCTCTGTCAAACTGTGAGAACAAGCCTCAAGAGAACTTCAACTTTTACAAGCCTTCCCATAGCTTGTTGGCCTCCTCATTTGTACATCACCGATCTGGTACATCATAGTTTTTACCTTGAAAGGCCTTCATCCTCCTCATCATATAACTTCCACTAACACCAATAACTTTCAAAAACACCACTTACTGTGATGCATACATGAATGTTTGACAAAGATTGGTCAGCCTGAAAAGGAGGTTAAAGGTACAGTTCACCCCAAAGTCAAAAAAGTTACAGAGTTTTGGAGATTTCTGCCTTCTCTCAAATACAATGGAACTGGATGATGACAATCGGCTTGTGGTGCTCAAAGTGCCAAAAAGAGACATTTGAAAAACTCAACAGCAATGTCTCTTTCCAGAAATCATGACCTGCTTACTCAAGATAATCCACAAACCTCGTTGTGAGCAGTTTCATGTCGGTACTATTTTCTTTCGACTGAACTACCCGCTAGCTGCTAGCTAGCAGCAGCTAGCTCCAAGAAAATTGTTCCTACATGAAACTGTTCACAACAAGGTCTTTGGATTATCGTGAGTAACCGGGTCATGATTTATTTTTTTGGTGCTCTGAACACCACAAGCCGAGTGACATGCAGTTCCACTGTATTCGAGAGAATGCAGACATCTCTATGGCCAATTCTTAGTTAAAATTGGTTAAGTGGTGTCTGTGGCAGTGTCTGTGGTGGTATCAGTCACGATTGTGATGTCATCAGTGATGTCACTTGAGCAATTGTGATGTCATCAGTGATATCTCTTGAGCAATCGTGATGTCATTAGTGATGTCACACGAGCAACTGTGATGTCATCAGTGATGTCACTCGAGCACTGTGATTGCCCATCTGTGATGTCACTCAGGCATTTGTGATGTCATCAGTGATGTCAATCGTGCAACTGTGATGTAGTATGAGCCGATGGCACACAGTTGCACGATGGTGCCTAGGTGGGTGGGCGGTGTCTGTCTGTCTGTCGCTCAACTCATGCCAAAACGAGATGGATAAATAGCACTACAGGTAAGAGGAAAAATATGTATTTTTGATTATGGGGTGAACTGTCCCTTCTGTCTGTTCTGCATATACAAAAGTGGGTAAAGTGAGTTTTGGTGGTTTTCCCCTCCCTAATCATAGCCGATTAAAGAACAATTCACCCGGGTGTTTCAACAAACCCTTTGACTCTGGCTTTGGACATGGCTCCACTCCAGGCAACACCTCCGCCAGTGCTTTTGTCTGCCTGCAGCCCACCTAGTCTGGCTGTAGAACCCAGACCACAGCAGCTGTCACGCTCCAGGAGGAGCAGCACGGTGCAGCCTGCGGTTGTGTGTTCAGCTTGGTGCTATGTAATGTAGTGCTGTGTAGGCCAGCGGAAGTACGGCCACTAAGTTCACCCTTCTTGTTCTCCTCCCTCTCATTCTCTGCCTACTAGGTATTACCGCTTCAACGAACAGTCGAGAAGCGTCGACGATGACTATCCCAAACCTATTAGTGTGTGGCAGGGAGTGCCGGACAACATCAAGTCTGCCTTCATGAGCAAAGACCAGGGTAAGGGTGGTGTGTGTGTGTGTGTGTGTGTGTGTGTGTGTGTGTGTGTGTGTGTGTGTGTGTGTGTGTGTGTGCGTGTGCGTGTGCGTGTGTGTGCGCGCGTGCTTTCGTTCTTGCTTGTGCTTTCGTTCTTGCTTAGAGTTCTTTCTTACAGCCCAGCGTGACGGTACATGTTTAGGTTTCTTCACTTTTTCTATTGTTGAGGAAGAAATGGAAAGATTCCTATTATGTAACCTTTGACCCTATTTACAGCTTAAGAGCCTAAAACTCAAGAATATGGGATCTGCTTCACCAAAGTTAAGATTTAACTATAAAGTAACATCTGGTGTGTTTCTCACTGAATTGTGAGCCTGGAATGTACGAATGCCCAAATCTCATAGAACACATTGACCAAATAACTTGTTTTCTTCTTATTAAGCATCTCCTTCAAGTACTACAACTCTAATTATCATTGGTTCAGTCTTGTTCATATGACCTTATACCTTTTGACCAGTAGGTTTATTCCTACCTAACCCTAAACCTAACCCTCTGTGTTAACATAATCATGAATATTCAACACCATCAAACTCTGTGTGATCATCCAGATTTTGAGTTCCTTGGCTCCCAACCTGCAGATTGAACAAACTGTCAAACTGACACTATCTCAGGCTTCCCACGGGGCCTTGAAATCCTTGAAAGTTTGATTTGAGGAAGGGGGAATCAAGGCCTTAATAAGCCTCTCTTTTTCATTGTCATCTGTGAGCCTGCTAGTTCTCATAAAAATTGGAAAGTCCTTGAATTTGATGTTTAAGAAGGCGTGGGAACCCTGCTACCTATTCAAGTACAATTCTGACGTCCATTCTTTCCCTCCTCAGCGTACACCTACTTCTACAAAGCCAACAAGTACTGGAAGTTCAACAACCAGAATATGCGCGTGGAGCCGGGATACCCCAAGTCGGCCCTCCGCGACTGGATGGGCTGCCCCAACGAGGACCCCAAGACGGACGGAGGGCGGGACGGCGGTGGCCACGACAAGGACAAGGAGCGGGAGAAGGAGAAGGACAGGGAGCGCGAGGACAAGGACAGAAACAGGGACAGGGACAGGGAGAGGGACAGAGAAAGGGAGGTGGATGTGGAGAAAGAGGAGGATACAGAAGTGATCATCATCGAGGTGGACAAGGAGGGGGCGAGCGGGGGCAGCGGTGCAGCGGCTGTGGTCATACCACTAATGCTGCTGGTGTGCGTCATCGCCACGCTGGCCGCGCTCGTGTTCTTCCGCCGGTACGGCACGCCGCGCCGACTCCTCTACTGCCAACGATCTCTACTGGACAAGGTGTAGGCGGAGGAGGAGGAGGAGGGGAGGAGGAGGAGGAGGAGAAGGAGGAGAAGGAGGGGAGGGAGGGAGAGACAGAGAGCAGCCCGTTCTCATTCCCAACGCGTCAAATTTCGACGCTTTTGACACTGTGTTCAGTTTTTTAACCCCGACCCAAACCATAACTAACCCCAACCTTAACCAAGTTGTTTTAGTTGCCTAAACTTTACCAAGTTATTTTAGTTGCCTACACCCAAGTTGTTTTAGTTGCCTCAACCCAACCAAGTTGTTTTAGTTGCCTCAACCCAACCAAGTTCGTTTAGTTGCCTAAAGTTAACCAACGGGCAACATTTTTTAATTAACGGACGTGACCGATGGCGTCGAAAAAATGAGGCCCAGTGCGTTAAGAGGTGAGAGGCCAAGCGGTCGTAACCCAAATCGGCGGAATTTGACTCCCTAGGATGAGAACGTGTTAAAGAGAGAGAAGAGAGAGGGAGAGAGAGAGAGATGTTTAGATGTAAAGGAGAACAGGGGATAAAGAGAGCCGAAATAGGGGAGAGAGAGGGAGACACAGTTCCATATTGAAATATTCCTACCACTGTCACTATCTATGTCACTAATGACCTATATCACTCTTACCACTGTCCAACAAAACATTGAAGAGATTAATTTTTGCCCTTTCTCTCTATCGCTCCATCCCTCTGTCTGGCCTTTTCTTCTCCTTCTCTCTCTCTCCCTCCCTTTCTCCTTGTGGTTGTTGACGCCAGCTCATCGCTGTTTGTTTTAGCATTTTTCCCCCAACGTCTCATTTTTAGTCTTGTCAGTGGTCAGTGTCTCGATGTGTCCTTGTGAATTTTAAGCTTTGAACTGGCCGTGTTCCGCACCCTCACGTCGCCCATTCTAGCATGGTCCCTTTCATGTAAGCATACAAACAGCGTGTCGATTGTTCTTTCCTGCCGCCTTCTTAGCGCACACACACGCACACAAACAGTCACGTAAACACACACGCACACACACACACACACTCACTCACACACACACACACACACACACACACACACACACACACACACACACACACACACACACACACACACACACACACGTATTTGAAAACCACAGTGTTTTAGTCACTGTGTTTATTCCAGGAAGGCAACATGTCCGAGCCAGTATGAACCATAAAAGGGAAAGAAAACATTAGCCTGACGTCCTTATGAAGCATGAGAATCACTCATGGAGTCAGCCGATAAATACGACTGTGCCTTTAACATTTCCTTGTCATATCAATGTCTTTAATGATTATAATAATTATTATTACCAATGATGTTGTCATTATTATTATGACTATTACTATTGTTGTTGTTGTTGTCCTCCGTGTATAGAATGTGTTTTTTTATTTTATTTTGTACATTGTCATTCAAAAGTCCTGCTGGACAGTGACATACAGCTTTGAAAGTGGCCTTAATTTTATATTTGGGGACAGTGAATGGGACGGGGTTTTTGTTTTCTTGAAACTTGACTGTTTTTTTATTTCTTGAATCCATCTCAAATGAAAATAAATCGAAGATCTGAAAATGACTCCTTTTTGTCATTGTACTTGTTTACAGTTTTCAAATCACGGTGCTGTGTCCTATATCACCAGTCAGGGGTTATGAGTAGTTTGCAAACAATGATAATGATATTAATGCTGATGATGATAATGATAACCATCCTAGTTTTCTAAATGAGATTGTGCCTGTCTTTTTTCCACTTTTTTTTTTTTTTTTTTACATTTCTTACAAAATAAAGTAATTTCAAAACTACTCCTGTGCTTTCATTTTCAATCCACTCAAACATGATCTTTCTTTCTTTCTTCCTTTCTCTTCCTCTCCTCTCTTTCTGGTATCATTCACTTCTTTCAAGCTTAAAGAATGCACTTATTTTTAGCGATCTACCATTCAAACGAAGTTAAAACGACCGGGTCCAACTTCTTCCATGTGGTGCAGCTCTCACCTGGACTCTGCACCTTTGCCTCCTTCTTCTTTGATGTTGCCCACATCACCATGTCTCTCCCATCTGGGCTTCCCCATTCTTCCTGGACATCCAGGCTTCTTGCTCCCCCGACCGCACCGCTCCGCATTACTGGGGCTCGGAAACTGGCAGGCCCGAAACTGGGTCGGAAAATGCGGACTGGATCCAAGGCTTAAGTAGAAACAGGGATGAAGACGATTGTATAAAAGCAGCAGGGAAACATATCTCAGATGTAGGATTAGAGGGAGAAGGTATGTGTGTTCCTGTCTTTCCATACTACCAAATGTCCTCACAAGGATAGAAAGATGAGAACAATCCTGCAAAGTGGGGACATTTTGATGGCCCTAACCTCTTAAAGGGGTTAGTTGAGGGTTAGAACTTGAGTTTAGGGTCACGGTTATATTTGGGTTTAGGTTTAGGTTTTGGTAAAGGTTCAGATTAAGATTGTTAGAACAGGATTAGGACTTGGGTTTAGGGTTAAAGTTAGGCATGTAGTGGAGGGTTAAGTTTAGAGTTGGGGTTAGTGAATGTCTGACATAAGGTCCTCACAAATACTGTAATGCAAACATGTTTCTGTGTGTGTCCACACGCGCGCGGGTGTGTGTGTGTGTGTCTCCACGTGCGCACGCGCGTGTGTGTGTGTGTTTGCATGTGTGCAGCTGTAAATTAATTTGTGCATTTGTATATGTATGCACACCCATGCCCCATGAGCTAATAAAAACCTGTCATCAAACAGCAAGAAAAGGCGTCGCCCCACTCCCACTTAATGATCCCACTAATGAACCACTGCCATGCATTGAGCATAAATAAGAGAGAGAGAGAGAGAGAGAGAGAGAGTGAGAGAGAGAGGGGGGGGGGGGGGGGGGGGGGCTGTTAGTGACTATGATATGTTATGATTACAGCAACAGCGTTTAGGCAATTAAAATGATGAGGTATTTTCCTATTGTGCTAAAATGATTTAGGGCGCCCATTTGTTTCCATTTAGCTGCAGTGAGTTTTGTGGGGGCCGGGGGAGCGAGTCACGAGGAGGGGGCCGAGGGAGGAGGGGCGAGGGAGGAGGGGCGAGGGAGAAGGGGCGAGGGAGGAGGGGCGAGGAGGAGGGAGGAGGGTTAAGTAACATTTGGAGGCCAGAGATGGAGCAGAATTCCATGAGCAACATCTGGAATTCTGACTGCATCTTGAGGGCCAGACGCACAGCGGGGATGGGAGGCAGGGGGATGGGGGGCGGGGGATGGGAGTCGGCTTGAGGAGGTTTAATTGGCCGTCTCAACTAGGCTGTATATGGAGGTCCAACCCAGAATAAAATGTTGGCATTTTACGTGTCTGCAAAGCAGGGATACGTACGATCTCAACATTTTACACGTCGGCATTTTACGGTTCTGTGCACAGAATCTCAACGTAAATTTGAAACAACACGGTGGTCAATTTGAAAAGCTCACCGCCTTCCCAACGTTAAATGCAAAGAAAACAACTTTGGTTATGTTTAGACAAGTAAAACAACTTGGTTAAGGCAGGACGCAAACGTGGCTCTTGGTGAAAGGCAAGTGTTTACACCCTCCAGCCACTGCATCTGCGGCCACAACACCCAACTGGTCACCATGCTATCTAGCATAGCAGACTATAATGTTGATATACGCGTATAGAAACGTGATATGCAACATATTTTTGCTTCAGGAACATTGACATTCTATATATCCGTGGATTGCAGAAATGTACAATACCAACGTTGTATTGTTTTCTTGCCTGTCAGTGTTGTGTGTGTGTGTGTGTGTGTGTGTGTGTGTGTGTGTGTGCGTGTGTGTGTCCAAGTGTGTTTTCCTTGCTTGTCTCATCCCCATGACCCGCATACATTATGTCAGAAATGTAGTTGTGTGTCACTATTTGATGTTTCTGTGTTCTGTCTTACCCAGCTGATTCTGCAGAACAAAAAAAAAATCTACCTCAGCATATTATTCCCCACAGCCCCCCCCCCCTCTCTCTCTCTCTTCTCTCTGTGTGTAACCAGAGAGCTTTTCTTCACTGTCTGTGAAATGACTCACTCCTTTTTTTCACAGAGCCCAACAAAGACTTCACCACAATGCCTTAGCTTTTCCCAGCCATTTCCACCCCCACCCCCAGACCCACCCCCACCACCCCTCTCTCTCTCTCTCTCTCTCTCTCTCCATTCACCTAAGTTTGTAATAGTCACTAGTCCCGATTCCAATGCTCTACAGTATATCAGTCACTTCTGTAATCTGTCTTCTTTATGAAGGGTGACCTATATCATGCAGACATGCTCTTTCCTATCTATCTCTCTATCTCTCTATCTATCCATCATCCATTGCATCCTCCATGCCAAATGCCTCGTATCAAATCTGCTCATCTCAATCCATCTTGTCTCTCAGTCTGGGTTACATTATACTCAACAAACTTTATTGGCACATGAAAATTCCTTCTCCGTCTCTCTGTCTTTCTGCACTGGACACTTCCTGTGTGTGTAGCCTGGAGGCTATAATGAATGGAAACTTTTGGATGGGGGAAGTCCCTATTCCGACCTATTGTGCCACATAATAGCCGAGCCCAATGACGTTATCGCAATTACAACGGCCGGGCAGAAGAGCGGTTTTTCGATCACTCTCCCCGCGGAGAGGTCGGACTGGTGCTGCAAGTCTGCCTGGTAACGGTGATGTGGGCTGATGGAAAGGGAGCTGGTATGTGGCTAATAAGGCTATATAGGTTACACCTGGTTTTCATTTGCATCAGAAGGCTGTGCCACATCCTGCACCAAGCACTAATACAACAAACAGGAAAGGAGGTCTTGCCATCTGTGTTCTCTGTAGTCGCACACACACACACACACACACACACACACACACACACACACACACACACACACACACACACACACACACACACACACACACACACACACACACACACACACACATCACATGTTGGGCTCAAAGGGGCTTGTGTTTGTGCCCCATTGCCGTGTTCAGTCCTCCTCCTAATATAGAACATTTGTTGACCTTTATCTGAACTTAAAGGACTGGTTCGCCCAAAAATGAAAATTCTGCCATCATCTACTCCTCACCCTTATGCCAGTTGAAACACAGGTGAAGTCAGTGGGGACCAGTTTCCTAAAAGACCTACATTTACACCCCATCATTTAGTGCAAATCTTAACTACAGCTGATTGATTTGCGACAAATAATGGTGTGTAGGTCTTTCTATTCACAGTGGGATTGATTGTTTGTCTGATTTTGTTTTGGAACTCTAAAGTACAGTCAGGTCCCCATTGACTTCAGTTGTTTTGCAGAAGGCTGCCGGTGTAGGTACAGGATCTACTCGGCCTACAGATTTGGCTCGTCCTACCGGAAGTGCTCTGCTCGGGGGGGTCCACAACGGGGTCTAACCTAACCCGGATTCATATTTTTAATGTATATCATGTATGATAACATCAGTAGTTTAGCGTTAGCTTGTTAGCTAATCTAAAGCTGTCAGCCATTTTGCCCACGTTAATCCCACCACGTGCCCGACGTACAGCCAATCACAATGCGTGCCCGAGCTCCCTGTGTGTTACAGTATGTACAGTATATGGACAAGCTTCACACACACACGCACACACGCGCGCACACACACACACACACACACACACACACACACACACACACACACACACACACACACACACACACACACACACACACACACACACACACACACAGTGTGAGTGGAAGAGAGTTATAGGGGATAATTAATACCTAATGGTATTTTTGACCTAGAAATCTCACACCAGTATTATTCCATATAGCTAGACAGGGAAAAATGCATGGAAAAATATATTTTCGCCACCAGTGTGTGTGTGTGTGTGTGTGTGTGTGTGTGTGTGCGTAGCGCGCGCCCTAGATATGCTAATCTCCCTTTCCCCTCTGTTTGCCAAATATTTGCTTTCTGATCTCTTGTTGTGTTTTCTTAGCCGCGTGCTATTTGGCCCGTCTCTCTCCCCCTCACGAGTCACTGCTGAGTCTGCACACAGCCACACAGCTATCAGCCTCAAAAGCTGCATGACTCTGCTTTTGCTACACTTTTGACACAAAGTCTGCACTTTAGAGTGGGTGTGGTGCAGCAGTGGGAGTAGTCTTTTTCTCTTAATGGGCGAAACCAGGTATTGTGTGTGTGGGCGAGAATAATAATACAGGTGCAAGAAAGTTGAACAATCAACATTTTAACCTCATTAGCTTGCCCGTCACATATGGCATGGTTTCCCAAGGCAAGCAGGAAAAGCCTTTGCTGACAGGAGATGCTGATTCAGGACTCTCCACCCCTAGCCCAGCTACCCTCCCTCTGACCCAGGCGTATCCGTGAGGAAACCCCCCTGCTTCGCTCGGGGCCCGGCCAGGATGGTGGGGGCACACACGTTTCATCTGGCGACTAAATCTATATCTGTCTCCACTCGCACCACAAGAGAGAAGCCGTGAGACCCCCGTACCCTCCTCACCCATCCCTCCCCCCCACCTCTGATAATCAACTATCACACAACCAAACAACCAATCACGCTGGCTTTTCTCTCTTCCCCCCGCCGCCTCTCATTATGATCTGCCAAGCGGCCACATCTGGTTTCCATAAGCGCGCGCTACATGTCATCGCAGAGAAGAGGGAGAGAGAGAGAGAGAGAGAGAGAGAGAGGGGAAGGTGGAGGAAGGGTGTGTAGATATCAAGGGAGGTTTGGTGAGCTCGTAGGAACTGTCCACATATCGCTGTCTTTCATCGTCTCGCAAAAACCCGGCGTCTGCTGCTCGCGAGTGTTTTCATGACACGGCCCCGCTTCCCTTCAATAAAGAATAAAGGAGAATGTATGGGAGAAAGGATGTGAGAGAGAGAGAGAGAGAGAGAGAGAGAGAGAGAGAGAGAGAGAGAGAGAGAGAGAGAGAGAGAGAGAGAGAGAGCTAAAGTGAGGGAAACCATGAGCAAATAGGATACAGGCCGAGAGAGGAAAAGCCTTTGACAGTCAGAAGAGTAAAGTCAGCGGGACGTGCGGGGCGAGTTCAGAAGGCCCACATCAGAGCTTTGGTTTTGAAAGCGGAGCTCGGCGAGGCCTCCGAGCTCCTAAGTGCGCTGGAGGACACAAAGGCCGATGCGGTTTCGCCGAGGAGGAGGAAGGAGGAGGAAGAGGAGGAGGAGGAGGAGGAGACTGCTTACAGGGCCGAAACCTTTTGTTTTTACTGCCCACTCATCAGACGCAGACGGGCCTTGTCCTGGGCTCTACCCCCGAGCATAGGTGGTCTGCCGTGCTCCCCCTCGCGGTCACTATGGCGGTTCTCGAAGACCCACAACTGTCGAAACACAGTTTTTGAGTCATGTCCATTCTGCATGACTAGAAAACAGTGCCGTCAGTCCTCACCGCTAGAGATTTTGCTGGGTTCGAGGATCGTTCACCGAGCCCGGCGTCCCCCGAGGGGGACTTGGTGTTGGGGCTGGGCGGACGAACGTTCTCCGACCCGATTGGCCTTCCTTTGCGGCGAGCTGTCCTGGACAGAGAAAAATGTCTCAGTGGCCGGTGGGAGTGGAGGCGGTGTCGTTGATGAGTCCAGCTTTCTCTGGACAGAGTGTGTTTTGGGTTTACGATTCATTACTTTTGTGCACGCGCAGATGGTGCCCAACAACACAAGACTTTAATTTGGGTACAATTTGCAGTGTCTCCATTAGGGGGAATGGGACACTTGCAGCTGCTTCTTGTGATGTAGGCTAGTGTGCATGCTTGCATAAAGGTCTTGCCTATTGCTGCTTTAAGGTTTTTTCCAACAGATGCTGGACCAACGCTTATTTTGAGGAAACTCAAGTCAACTTGCCACAGTATTGTAGGCTTAACTGTCTGTTTCTGTCGTTTCTCCTGCCTCCCCTCTTGTGCTTGAATAGAGAAACAAACTGACTCTCTCCTCCATGGCAACAGAATCAATCATCCGTAACTTTCCATACGCCCAAGACATCATCACTTTGCCCTACAGTTCAACTCGTTATCTTCAAACGATCCAACTCTCTAGCACGCACTGACACAGGGGCTCTCTCTCTCTCTCTTTCTCTCTCTCTCTCTCACACACACACACACACACACACACACACACACACACACACACACGCACTTCTATCCTTGGGAAGGTAACCTCTTGGTGCTAAATGAACTCTTGGATGAGTACCTGCGGCAGCACAAGTGAAACATTTCTCCGCCGTCCTCATTCCAACCTGGTTGCTCTACTTAGAAGATTGCTCTTGGGTTGCCAGAGAAGTGGCAGCAGGGTGAAGGATTCACTGGGCCTGGCAGAGTCCAGACACACACACACACACACATGCACGCACGCACACACACGCACACACACCGTTAGAGCGAGTTGCATCAGGGCACAAAAATGTTGTGCTCAGCGACCATGGGTCTGTAATTACATAGTCGGCACTGCTGAGCTGTGCAGGATGAACGTGAAGAAGAAGAGCGGGCAGAAGGAGCAAGGGAGCAGTAGAGGGAGAGAGGGCGATACATGATGTACAATAGGCTGAAGAAAGAGGGAGAGAGGGCGAAGAGAGGGAGAGAGGGCGATACATGATGTACAATAGGCTGAAGAAAGAGAGGGAGAGAGGGCGATACATGATGTACAATAGGCTGAAGAAAGAGAGGGAGAGAGGGCGATACATGATGTACAATACGCTGAAGAAAGAGAGGGAGAGAGGGCGATACATGATGTACAATAGGCTGAAGAAAGAGAGGGAGAGAGGGCGATACATGATGTACAATAGGCTGAAGAAAGAGGGAGAGAGGGTGATACATGATATACAATAGGCTGAAGAAAGAGAGGGAGAGAGGGCGATACATGATGTACAATAGGCTGAAGAAAGAGGGAGAGAGGGTGATACATGATGTACAATAGGCTGAAGAAAGAGGGAGAGAGGGTGATACATGATGTACAATAGGCTGAAGAAAGAGAGGGAGAGAGGGCGAAGAGAGGGAGAGAGGGCGATACATGATGTACAATAGGCTGAAGAAAGAGAGGGAGAGAGGGCGATACATGATGTACAATACGCTGAAGAAAGAGAGGGAGAGAGGGCGATACATGATGTACAATAGGCTGAAGAAAGAGAGGGAGAGAGGGCGATACATGATGTACAATAGGCTGAAGAAAGAGAGGGAGAGAGGGCGATACATGATGTACAATAGGCTGAAGAAAGAGAGGGAGAGAGGGCGATACATGATGTACAATAGGCTGAAGAAAGAGGGAGAGAGGGTGATACATGATGTACAATAGGCTGAAGAAAGAGGGAGAGAGGGTGATACATGATGTACAATAGGCTGAAGAAAGAGAGGGAGAGAGGGCGATACATGATGTACAATAGGCTGAAGAAAGAGGGAGAGAGGGCGAAGAGAGGGAGAGAGGGCGATACATGATGTACAATAGGCTGAAGAAAGAGGGAGAGAGGGCGAAGAGAGGGAGAGAGGGCGATACATGATGTACAATAGGCTGAAGAAAGAGAGGGAGAGAGGGCGATACATGATGTACAATAGGCTGAAGAAAGAGGGAGAGAGGGCGAAGAGAGGGAGAGAGGGCGATACATGATATACAATAGGCTGAAGAAAGAGGGAGAGAGGGCGAAGAGAGGGAGAGAGGGCGATACATGATGTACAATAGGCTGAAGAAAGAGGGAGAGAGGGCGAAGAGAGGGAGAGAGGGCGATACATGATGTACAATAGGCTGAAGAAAGAGAGGGAGAGAGGGCGAAGAGAGGGAGAGATGGCGATACATGATGTACAATAGGCTGAAGAAAGAGAGGGAGAGAGGGCGAAGAGAGGGAGAGAGGGTGATACATGATGTACAATAGGCTGAAGAAAGAGAGGGAGAGAGGGCGATACATGATGTACAATAGGCTGAAGAAAGAGAGGGAGAGAGGGCGATACATGATGTACAATAGGCTGAAGAAAGAGAGGGAGAGAGGGCGATACATGATATACAATAGGCTGAAGAAAGAGAGGGAGAGAGGGCGATACATGATGTACAATAGGCTGAAGAAAGAGAGGGAGAGAGGGCGATACATGATGTACAATAGGCTGAAGAAAGAGAGGGAGAGAGGGCGATACATGATGTACAATAGGCTGAAGAAAGAGAGGGAGAGAGGGCGAAGAGAGGGAGAGAGGGCGATACATGATATACAATAGGCTGAAGAAAGAGAGGGAGAGAGGGCGAAGAGAGGGAGAGGGCGATACATGATGTACAATAGGCTGAAGAAAGAGAGGGAGAGAGGGCGATACATGATGTACAATAGGCTGAAGAAAGAGAGGGAGAGAGGGCGATACATGATGTACAATAGGCTGAAGAAAGAGAGGGAGAGAGGGCGATACATGATGTACAATAGGCTGAAGAAAGGGGGAGAGAGGGCGATACATGATGTACAATAGGCTGAAGAAAGAGAGGGAGAGAGGGCGAAGAGAGGGAGAGAGGGCGATACATGATATACAATAGGCTGAAGAAAGAGAGGGAGAGAGGGCGAAGAGAGGGAGAGAGGGCGATACATGATGTACAATAGGCTGAAGAAAGAGAGGGAGAGAGGGAGAGAGGGCGATACATGATATACAATAGGCTGAAGAAATAGAGGGAGAGAGGGCGATACATGATATACAATAGGCTGAAGAAAGAGAGGGAGAGAGGGCGATACATGATATACAATAGGCTGAAGAAAGAGAGGGAGAGAGGGCGAAGAGAGGGAGAGAGGGCGATACATGATGTACAATAGGCTGAAGAAAGAGAGGGAGAGAGGGAGAGAGGGCGATACATGATATACAATAGGCTGAAGAAATAGAGGGAGAGAGGGCGATACATGATGTACAATAGGCTGAAGAGAGGGAGAGAGGGCGATACATGATGTACAATAGGCTGAAGAAAGAGAGGGAGAGAGGGCGAAGAGAGGGAGAGAGGGCGATACATGATGTACAATAGGCTGAAGAAAGAGAGGGAGAGAGGGCGATACATAGGTTGAAGAGAGGGAGAGGGCGATACATGATGTACAATAGGTTGTCTGTTTCTCTGTCTCTCTGTCCCACTGTGATGTCATAAATCCCACTGTGACATCATCAGTGATGTCAAAAATCCCACTGATGATATAATTAGTGATGTCATAAATCCCACTGGTGACATCATCAGTGATGCTGGTCTCATTGGCCACACAGCAGCCACGTTGCGGGCAAGGCCGCACAGCGCCCAAGCTGCGAATGAAAGCTGCAGGGCCAGCTTGGCAAGCTGCAGGGGCAGCTCAGTGAGCTGCAGGACGGGCGAGCCCGCATAGCAGGCGAGCCTAGGAATCGAGCGTGCATAGCACAAAATAAGCTACAACGGCAAAAAGGTACCGGTAGGTCCTTTCTTTGACGTTACTGATTGGATGTATCCGTTGTCACTCAAGGTAACAGGAAGTGAGATCAGAGCAATGGCTCAGAGTTTAGCCTTCAAAATAGAACTGAGATATTATAAATGTGTATAAATATTGTTTTAAAAACCATTACTTGGTACTTAATTGTCAATTCAATAAGTGAAAACTCATACTAATGTTTTATGTCAAAATAATAATGAAAAATGTCATATTATGTGCCATTGTTAACTACAAATGCTGTATATTGTATATTAGCCTACACATTTTGATATTTCTGACTGGACACCTATAAGGTTTAGAGTAATCGCACAAGTTCTATGTCAAAACACTCCTATGTGTACTTCCTCCACACACCAACATTTAGACCCAAATGGTTTAAGGAAAGTCATGACAGGCCCTCAAAGTCAGCCATACACTGTAAAACAGATTTTATAAGTTTTGTACCGTTTATCTTTCATTGTAACTGCACAATTGTTCAACTCAAATAAACAAACTTTTTGCTAGTGTTATCTCCGTTTCTCTGAAAAACATGGGGCCTGACTAAGTTCTGGAAACTATAGTCACGTAGGCCCACTACTCCTGTGTATAATAATCTTTTTTCCATGCACATATTTAGCTACTAGGCTACATCTGCAAACTTCACGTGTATGTCACCAACTCACCGGCACAGCTGATGGAGGATGTCAGGGCGTCACTAGAGCCATGTTCCACTTGCACTGGGAACTAGGCCATTGTTAGCAATAACAGTTGATAACAACCATTGAGATGATAACAACCCATTAGCCTAAAAACACACACACACACACACACACACACGCACACGCACACACGCACACACACACACGCACACACACACACACACACACACACACACACACACACACACACACACATTAGCATACGCCCTACGTGGTATTTTGTGCATACAAACACCTAGCAACATGTCCACATATAGAAGTTCTACTACTGTGCGTACGACTGATTTAATGAGACACAAATAATAAGTGCTAAAGAGTATTTCTACAACTTTCACTAGCCTACTGTTGAAGGGGAGCTGCCATCTTGGACTTTGAGGTGGAGGCTGGTCTAGTCTTGCAGTGCCAGCCTCGACGATGAACCTCCGTCACTGGAAGCTTGATGACGTCGACGGTGGGTCTGACGTGAGACAATAGGGCTGGTCTGGTGAGGTACTCCATGGGTGGCCCGCATACATGACCACTGTAAAAACAAGACTAGGTAAAACTGAAATGGCCCAGAGTGTTGCCAACTCTTTTCCAAGGAAACTAGTTGCCTCTACCAATGAGGGTATGTTCTCAGTCCAGTTTGTCTGTTTGTTAGCAGGATTACAGAAAAACGATTGGGCCGATTTCCATGAAACTTCGTGGAAGGTACGTGTAGCGATGAAGAACCCATAACATTTTTGAGTGGGGCTGATCGAATTCTGGTCAAGGGAGGGGGCGGGGTTAGGGAAAAGGTAGCCTGGGTAAACCCAGCCTCCACGTAACCTCTATGTGCTATCAGTCACGAAGACTTCGTGACTGATAGCACAAAGACTTCGTGACTGATAGCACATAGAGGTCACGTGGAGGCTGGGTTTACCCAGGCTAGGGAAAAGGTGCCGTAGCTAGGGACAGGAAGCGGTCGTAGAGAGTCAGGGTTCGAGGGGTGGGTGGGGGGATGTGGTGAGGGAAGGGGCGGGGCTAAGGAAAATGCGCCGTAGGAAGGTTGTAAAGATTGGGGGTTCCAGGGGTGGCTCCGGGAGTGGGTAGGACTCAGGGGTGGCCAAACTATGGCCTGCGGGCCAACTTAAGTGGCCTGTCATGAATTCTGAGGGGGGGATGTGTACATCAGTCAGGGTACTAAAGTATAATCCATTTTTCAATTTTAAACCTAAAACGAGAAAACGGGCCCATTTTTTCGGTTTAAACCCAAAACGAGAAAACTGTGTCGGAGCAAAGTGACAACACAGTCCTGAAAGGGGCTAGGGGAGTGGCTAGGTGTAGCTGGTAAGTGGGAAGTCGTGGGAGATGGCGTGGTCAGCGAAAAGGGGCCGTAGCTAGGGACAGGAAGGTCGTAGAGTTGGGGTTCGAGCACTGGCATGGGTAGGGGGAGTGGCTGGGCCAGGGGTTCTGATCCGACTCACAAAATTTGCATATCATAGCAGACTGTATTGGCCATGGCGGAGGCCTGCAATCTCTTAGGTTAGACCCCCCCCCACTGTCTTGTGTTTTGACCGTCTGGGCTACCGTAATAACACCCTTGCCTAATCAATCACCCTGATACAGCATTGAGTGAAAAGAGCATTTCCCAGCACAGACAGTGGCTGGCAGACCAGCACACATCCGGTCTAGACTATGTAGGCCAAGTTTATCTTACTATGGCATTCTCTTCTCTTACATTCTCAATGTAAACTGAGTGGAGAGATTTCCCCTCTTAATACAATGTGTTGTCAAGAATGAGCTGAACTCCAGACTTGTGCGTTTCTGACACCTTGTGGACTGTAAGTGTTACAGCAGACTTAAACACAACACAACCCACTCTTGCAAATCTGTCAAGAACCTGTGCTGTGATGGAAGCCAGAACCTCTATTCACAATACCGCAGATTTTGCAGAGGAAGTTCGTTTTTTAGCTGCTTTGCTTGCTCTTGACTTAGCCACAGAATAATCATTGTGCCAACTACAGTACGGCCCTTAGTAAGGCTGAACATTGTGAACCAAAATGTGGCGTGAGAATTTTAAATGCTACCCACATGCCACAACCTAATTAAAGATCTGTTGTAACCCTCTTAAGATGTGCCCAAAAATCCAAACCAAGTTAAGGTTAAATGCTACAAGATTGCCTGGGTAAGGCATCAAGGAGACTTTTCTAGCTCTGTTCAAGGCAAGCACTGCCAACAATCCAGTGGACAGATTGTGCGCCATGGCACAGACTACATCTCCCATGTGCAGGGGATATGGACAAGAAATCTCACAATCATTTCAAACTTCAATTTTTATTATTTGTACATTCACCACTTACAGGCGTACTCAAAAAAAGAAAAGAAAAAAACGAAACATAAACCTTTATACTAAAATGATAAAATGATTAAAAAACAAAACAAAAACAATATTAAAACCATTGGTGAGGAAATTCATTAATGCACCCTCCCCTCTCGGGCCTGTGTTGACACTACAGGGTAAGAGAAATGAAGAGTAAAAAGGAGGGAGGAAGAAGAGAATCGATAAAAAGGACATCATAGCAACCTGTATCAGGTCTGATAGACATGGATAATCTCCCACAGAGAAGCGTCTCGTCTCTTCAACTAAACAGAGGGAGAGAGGAACACCGCATTACCATAGTCGTTCATCCACACGTGTCCAAAAAATACCCCTAAGCTGCCTCATTTACAGACTTGGATCTTGAGTAAACTCATCATAGGTCTGTACAAAATGCCAAACACACCTATCCAATATTTCTCAGAGCAGAGGGCCATGTTTTCAGTCTAGGCAGGGCTGGCGACAAGCCTTGGACTACATGCAGCAACAAACAGATTCCTCATTGAAATCACAGGGCTGTGCAACACTGAAGGCGGCAACAATTGATTGCAAGTTGTGATCGGCACCTACACTTTTGGAGCTATCCGGGGAACTCGAGAGTCGGGAGGAATTAAAATAACCCGGCGTGCCGTTACTGCTATGCTGTCAAGACAAATTAAAAACACAAGAAAATCAGAGGCAAATGTAAAAAGAAAAATATATCAAACCCCCGACAGGAGCGAAGACATACAGCACTCTGGGAGCGAACACTGCAAAAAATTCAATGGTCCCCTATAAGCATATGACTGTGTGTGTATGTGCTTTAAAAAAGGTGACAATCTGAGAGATGGTGACTACTTCAGTTGGTCCTCTGTTGGGTCTTATTCGTAACAAAGTACATGTAGTGAGGAGAGAAAAGCGGGGAGGGGCGCTCGTCAGGACAGTTCCATGGGCGTTAGCGCCGCCTGTCTCGCTGGGCGCTGCGGCTGCGTGAGCGTCTGCCCCCGCCCGCCCCAGCCGCCCCGCCACCCCCCGGCCTACGGTAACCATCCCTGCGTTTGTCGTTCTCTCTGTCCCTGTCACTGTCCCTCCCTCGGTCTCTGTCCCTGTCACTGTCCCTCCCTCGATCGCGGGCTCTGTCCCTCTCTCTGTCCTTGTCTACCTCCACCCGGTCTGCGGGGGCGGCGCCTCCGGCTTTTATCCTCTCCTTGCGCTCTTCTTCCCTTTTCTTCTCGTCCTCCTCCTCCTGTTCCTTCCTCCGTTTCTCACGCTCCTTCACCCGTTCTGCTTTGGCGGCTTCCCGCTGGGCAAACTGAAATAGGGAGAAAATGCTCAACGTGAGGACTTTTAAAAATAATTTTTTTTAATTTTAATTTATTTGGAAGGATTTCGTCAAAAGACAAGTGGTATCACTTGGTTTCTGTCTCACCTGCTCCTCTGAGAGAGGGAGCCAGTATATACAAGGAGCTGCTTTAGTTTTGCGGAACAGGTCATCCAGCAGCTTAGCAGGGGGCTCCTCAGCTGCTTTCTCTGCCAAAACAAAGACACAAATATTAACAAAAATAAAATTGTAAAATTGGGCGGCTGTAGCTCAGGAGGTAGAACGGGTTATCCACTAATCGCTTTGGATAAAAGATGTCGGTGGTTCAATCCCCGCCTCCTGTAGTGTCCTTGGGCAAGTTATTGAACCCCAAATTGCTCCCGATGGCTGTGCCAGCACCCTGCGTGGTAGCTTGCTGCTATCGGTGTGTGAACGTACATACTGATTGTAAAGTGCTTTGGATAAAAGCACTATATAAATGAAGGCCATTTACCATTTGTACCTAGTGTCAAATCTCCATTATATCTTTATCTCTTACCCTTCTTGTCAGTCTTCTTCTCCTTACTCTTTGCCCTCTCCTTGCGTCGTCTCTCTCTGGAGCGTGACCTTCGGGGGCCTCCTTCCTTCTCCTCTCCAGGTTTTCCAAACTCTCGGACCTTGTCGCGGTCCCACTCCCGCTCTGCGCGGGCCCTCTCCCTGCGCTCCATCTCGCGCTCCCGCTCAGCCCACTGGTCTCCTCGCTCAGGGAGGAGCGAGGGCAGGCCCATTGTCCGACCGCGGGCCGGCCCAACCACAGGGCCCTGGTCCTCTGCTCCGGCTTTTGCGGCTGCACGCAAACCTTTGTGGAAGTCCAACTACCGAGCAGAAACGCATTCAGGTTACAGTAGGCTGAGCTTTGCAGGCTTTGGGATAAATACTGACCAATAACCATAAGATCTCACCTCATCCTGCTGGCAGAAGTCCACACTAAGGACTTTGGGGTTGCTCAGAGGCCATTTCACTCCATGCAGTGCTGCCCGGGTGGCCACTGCCTCCTCTGAGCTGGAGTACTAAAAACACAAAGGAGAGCAATGAGATAAAGAAGCAACAATCTTCCATGGGCTTACAGGTTGAGAAAGGTTGAGAACCTCTAACAGAGCAATCTGCAACGATATAGGTTAATTGTCCAATATTAGAGGGATGATGTGAAACTTACCGTGACATAGCAGTGAGACTTGATTTTATCGATCCAGAAGCCCTCCTCCAGCAGGGTGCCAGTTCTGCCCAGCAGCTCCTTAAGCTGGCCCAGGGTGAACGGCCTCACCTGAAAGAAAGATACATCACCTTTAATGCACAAGGCATTTATGGTAAGTGCTGCAAGTTGCGACCAAGTGATCATCAACTGATAAGTGAGAAACGGGCCATTAAGTGACAATGAAAAGCCATTATGTGCAGTACTGCAGTTTCACTCAACTGTATATCAGCACAAGAATAGAATCACCAAACTTGCTTCAATTCTCAGCCCTGGTAGCCTACTTTGTGCTGCTTTATCTCTCTCAACAAAACACATTTACTTGAAATGACTAAAAAATGACATGACCACAAAGTTGTACCACATGGGTCAAGAACTTTGGTCAAAACACGGCTCAGTAGACAGACTTCTTCATTTCATTTCTCTCTCGGTCTCTCTTGCAAAGCACAGTGCGCCCTGGGAGCACACGCTGTTATGGACATCTTCAGGTACGCACCAGTGGTTATGGAGGCTCGCGGCCGACGCGACTAGTGCAATGACGTCATATTTTCGCCTGGCTCACTACGGCGACCATAAAATCAGCTATAGTTCAGTAGTATCACAGTATTATCTTACATAACTACACAGCCATCTTGATAGTAAAATAACAAGTGATTGTAACAAATTAACAGGTGATTATTATCAAATGGCAGCTACAGCCAATGAGCTTATGGTAAATCATAGGGATGCACCGATCGATCGGCACGTGACCGGAAATGGCCGATTTTCACGTGATCGGCCTCGATCGGTGATCTGCGCCGGTCACTCTAAATAGCCGATTCTGTGAGCCGATTTTCACATGACGTGCGCGCACCCCAAAGCACCGAGACAGGCACCCAGCCACCACACCACACACGCCAGCATACCTTCCTCGTTGTGGATTTTTTTCACCGTCAGTGAAGTAGACAAATCTCGCAGTTTGTCACACATGCAAGTCGAAAATAAGCCGTGGAGACAGAGATGCGGCCGAGTCCCGCTCGGCTGGAGTCAAGTCTGAGCGGCTCGCTTCACCTCACTGGCCCCCCTCTCTCTGCTCTCTCTACCCGGGAAGCAGTGCTGCTGCACCCGGCCACAGTGCACAGCCGACTTGGCGAGGTGAACGCGAGCATTGTGTCCACCATTCCCCGACCTGCCTTTTCCATTCCACATCAGCGCTGGTGCCTCAGCCTGTCAGTCATGTTGTAACGTAGATACAGGAG
Source organism: Poromitra crassiceps (assembly GCF_964638095.1). NCBI lineage: Eukaryota > Metazoa > Chordata > Actinopteri > Beryciformes > Melamphaidae > Poromitra > Poromitra crassiceps. Next base: position 18,231,975 of record NC_139639.1, read on the forward strand.
AGACTATTTGTTTCGTATTGCAAATAGAACGACGGACATAATAATAAAAATGCATCGGACTCACGTGTGCAAGGATTTCTGTGCATGACGATATTTTTTCGGATGGCAGATAAAAATACGCATACCAAACTTCGGACTGTGTGTAAACTCCGCCTGATATTCAGACTGAAGATCGTTACTGTAACTCATAAACTCATTTCCCCTCTACTCAAGAGGACTGGTCTGGACTGGAGCCAGGCTATAAACTCCTTGTCCATGGATCATTTTGATGTTCTGTTGCACCTGTTTTCTTTTGGAAAAGTAAATGCATGATAGCTGTGGGATATAGGCTATTGGATTTAATTTAATTTTTGTATTCATTGTATTTGCACAAAAAAGCTCTGTCCAGTAGCCTAACCTGGAACACTTTTATTTTGAGATGTGTTTGAGTGAGATGGTCCTACTTCATGCAAATGATAAGATAAGATAAGATTATTTGGATCCCCATTAGATGTAAGAATTGTTCTATGAATCTTAATTTTCAAACAAAGTTACAAAAACGTTTGTGTAAGCTGTCAATTGTTGTTTTTAGAAAAAAAAATCGGAATCGGCAAAAATCGGTATCGGCAAGTCAGACTATTCAAAAATCGGAAATTGGAATCGGCCAAGAAAATGGCAATCGGTGCATCCCTAGTAAATCACCATAGGAAATAAGATATACACCATAATCAATAAGATATCTAGCCACAGCATTTTGGATTATCTGTCAAGACATGATGCAATAAACGCATGGATCACAGTTGACTGAGTGAGGATAGTGCTCTGCTCTCTCACCAGGTTGCAGACGTGGACGATGTTGGAGACTTTGCCGCGGGGCGGTGAAGGCTGCCGGGCCGTGCGGATGGGGTCGTCGATGGTGATGGACACACCGGTCTTCTGCTGGCTGATGGAGCGACGGATGAGGGTGTCGCTAGGGATCACTGGGACAGAGAGATAGAAGATGTCAACAAAATATCTCTAGAGAGATATTATAACAATAATAACTTATTACATTGACACAAAGGAGGCTGGGCACAGGGCAGCTGAACAGAAAAGCAACTTGAGGTGTCATCAATGTTCTATGAGCAACTTTGGTAACTTTATCCCCTTCCACAAAAAAGGAAAGGTGATTTTAATGACATGTCCTTCCATTCAAAATATGTAACATGGAGATGAGGTTAGCTTCTGTTATGTCTAACAGTGTAAAAGGAGGTTATTCATGTAAAAGTCTCAATGTTACATCGATTTTAAAACAAAAGCATTTTCCTTTTCGAAATTGCTTTGGCTAAATCTAACGGCTGTCTAATAATCACCAGTGTTCATCTCCACATCATGGCTGATATGTGAAGGGGACTGGGTTTCGATCACACCAGGCAATGTGCTGTCCAGCTTCTCCTCTGGGGGCTTCGTCGTCTCTCCGTCTTCTCTCAGGTCCTCCTCCTCCTCCATCTCCTCCTGTCTGCTCCCCTTGGCCTCCTGTCCATTCTCCTGGCTCTCTGAGTGCACCACCTACAATGGAAGGCAGGTATCAACACAAGCGATAACCCCAATGCCACGATAGATACGTTGGGCTTCCCTGAAGACTACTTTAGTATTTAGTATTACATTCAATCGAAAAGCTAAGAGGTGTGGACCGACCTGTGTGACAGTGCGTCGGATCTGGAGCTCCTGGTCGGGGCGCTCCCTCTCTTCCTCCTCAGCCCCAGAGAGGACAGTTTCTTCCGGATGCAGGTCCACCACCGCCTCCTGGCCTACACACGGCCGGATCTCTGGGATCAGAGACTGGGGGTTGGGGGGGGGGGGGACCAAGATTACAGATTAATTAAGATTACAAGAAGAGTGAACTCTGTTACACGTTGCATTCAGTCAGTGCATCGGTCAGAAACAGTATTGCAAGCAGCAAGCCCACAGTATTTGGAGGCTTACTGTGCTGCTGTAAATACCTTGAGGGAATCCGTAGTGATGCTGATGGACGGCTTCTTGGCAGTGACGGCTGTGCTGGAGCCCCAACGCCTTTTGCGGCCGCCGCCGGCCCCAGACTCCTGCTCGCCCTCTGCATTGCCAGTGCCCGGGGACGATTTACTGCCTGCTGGTGAGATGGGAAAATGGTTGAATCCACGACGTACACCAGTCCTTTAGTTTTGTCAATGTCCACAACGCATGCATGCTTGTCATACTCATACAGGGCCGTGTTCATCACGTTCGCATCTACAGAGCCCTTACGACACAGACATTTGTGTGCGTGGAGTTCCAGTGACAGATATAGTCATGCGTCTTGTTCTAAATCATCATTAACAGATACAGTACTGTGCAAAATTCGGAGGCACATATAAAAGAAAAAAGTAAAGCGAAGATGCTTTGAACAATAATTAACTGAAAAGGTTCTAAAAAAAAATCTAAGACAAAATGTATATAAAAACTCTTGGGTGTCAAAGACTTTTGCACAGTACTGTACAACATAAAACACACTGATGGACAAACGGATAAGAAGCAGGGCAAGGGGAGCACATGTCGGGAAGGGGTACTCACTGCTAAGGGAGATCTTACGACCTGTGAAGGCCTTAGGTGTCTGAAACAGAAGGAGATAAGAACAACCCCAAAATACATGGGGGAGGTGAGAGGCAGAGACCATGGGTGGAGACTAAGGGTCAAGGACAGGTTGGAGGGACAGTGGAACAGAGAGAGGGGACAGAGAGTGAGGGATAGAAACTGCTACTCAAGGTCACTTTCCAATTCAAGTCTATTGACGGCACCAAGCTGCGTTGTCTATTTCTACATTGGTAGTAAACACAGCATGCCCTTATTTGATCAATAATACTTATTTGAAAATGAGTTAATTTGTTTTAGAGGTGTAAGCTGTAGTTGCAGTCTCTATCAAACACAAACAAAAAGGATCTGATGGCAATACTGCAGTTTAAATTCCATAGAGCTAAAAAATAATTTGTTTAAACTCAGGTCCGAATAGGCTCATTAATTAGTTTCAAATAAACTGAAGTCTAGTCAGATTTAAATAAGATCATAAAACAAAAGATCCACCTTTAATCAAAACTGCAGTAGCCATGAATAAGGTAAACATTTCCCCCCAAAAAATGTTGATTCCCCCCCAGCATAAACTACAGAGGGTCTGACTGAAAACTAAGTATTCTAATTAATTGTGTGGAAAATAACATTGAGAAAACAAACTACTTATTCCCTGGTACCACTGACACCTGATCCTTACTGGGTTGGATATGGCCCAATCACGACTGCATGTACTGTATCTAGGCAACAAGGGTCCAATCAAAGGTGGCTGAGATGTTTGGGTGGAAATCTGAAAGCTGGTTGGCTGGCAGGATGGGCTTGATAGTTCATTGGGGTAGGGGCTTGAAAATGCTTTTGGCCAAAGCGGTCGTCCTCAGATCTTTTGGCATTAGTCCTTTTTCTCTTGTGATGAGATTGGATGTTGCCCAACAGTCAGTGTGCAGACAAATCCACAAATGTCTATTTTAACGGTCGGCCAGTTTTGTTTGAGGACAATAAGTTCATACCGAGAGTCACAAAGCAGCACAACTCCGGTGAGGGTTGCAGGCAGGAAGAGACCCAACTGGCAAGTCTCCTCTTCAGCCAAATATAAAATCTGCTGAGGGCCGTTGGAAGTCCACATAAAAGCTTAGAGCAGTTTGAAAATTCACTTAGAATCCAAGCAGCGGCATTTGCTCGAGAGATTCATTTGGATTCCGCTCCAAAGAGATTAACAAAGTCCAAAATGTCCTTTTTCAAGCATGTTACAGTCCAGCGACCACATTGACTGACAGCATGAGGTCCATCATGCACCACATTCTTCTGTAACTTTGACTGTGGGATGAAAAATGTCCTCAGGTGAGGCCACCGGGAAACCGCTCCGCTGCTTGATAGGGTTTCGGAGCAGTCTCTGGGGAAGTGATGTGAGTGCACTTCCTTGTCTGTTCTCCAACTTGATTGCAATAAGTGGATAAACAACATGCTAAGAGAGATAGGTGGGCCACATTGACTAGCCAGACCTTTCTCTGGAACTTCAAGTCCAATCAATAGATCTTGTCGGCCATCTCCGTGACAATGAGGCGGCCTTAGTTGCCAGGACTGTCCCTCTGCAGTGCAGCCTCGGGGGCCTATCTGTGGTCAACCCAGGTTTCTTGGGGACAGTGGAACAGGTGCAGCAGTAGTAGTAGTAGCAGTGGTAGTATGCAGGTACCATTAGGGGCAATGGAAGAGGCATGAGCACCTTTATAACAAAGCAATCAATTGGGGTTTAAACATCAGCCACAATGAGAAAATCACCCTGCTGCCTTCTGCCTGAGACAGTGCCAGCAAAGCTTTTCAAAACAGCCAAATCAGAAATGTATCCTCCTACACACATTCAATCTAGAGCTTGTGAAAAGGGGCTCATTAAGTCATCAAATGGAAATATTACAAAAAAAGATTGTAAAGCTAAGATTTCCAATAAGAAAAAAGCCATTTTCTCTTCTAATGGACGAGAAGTATTTAAATGACCTCAACGTAATGTTTTCAAGTCTAAAGAAAACTACGTGCAAAATCATAGTTTCAACTACGGCTGTGAATAGAAATAATGTGAATAAAGGGCTCAAGTAGTTTGGCCCATCTCAGCCCTCAGCTGGTGACTTTGGAGACACTTGAGGACCAAGATGTTCCCGAGTTCTTCAGTTCTCTTACCTCCTCGCTCATCTCTGGGAGCTTCTCAGGCTCTTCCATGGCAGTCTCCTTCACCTCCCTGCACAGCGTGAAAGGTGCATGACAACAGGAAAGGAGGGGACAGATAAGTAGACAATTCGGATCGGGGGAAGAGAAAACAAATATATTGCATTTCACTACAACAGCAAAAGAAAAAATCCAGAACATGAAAACTTATGAGGTTGCACAGACGTAACAATACTTTTTTTTAATGGAACCAATATAACAAGGCTTCAGCAAATTCGCATATAAAATAAAAGGCCAATTTCACCACAATAATAAATGTGGAACGTGAAAAATAGAAATACAATCAAAATATAGAACTGAAGGCGGCTATATTTAACAACATGTTATCTTCTAAGGACCTCGAGACACCCTGCAATACAAATCTCGGCAGGTGAAAACAAATCCAGTAAGATTAATGTTGATGAATACAACCAGGTGGTGCTAAAATAAATGTGTCATTAATGCTCTATCTCATACTGTGGGCTACAGTCACGTTGTGATTTCCCAGTAGCGCTGCAGTCAAAGCCTTCAATCCCAGCACAGCGAACTGACGAGAGGAATTCAGAGACGCCGCAGTCCTTTCAAGCTGCTTCCTCCAGACTGAGCGGAGCGACACCCCGACTGAGCGGAGCGGCACACTGAGCGCTAGCGCATCAATGCCTGGCGGATGAAAAGAGAGAGACTGCATCGGGTCGCGACGAGCCGCCTCTCCCCTCTCTCCTACCTTCCTCTCACCACAGTCTATTCCTCACTGAACGCATTGCTGTCGGCACCAGAACCTGACCCAGATAAAGCCTACGGACGACGCCTCGCTTGCTAATGAGCCTCTATCACAGTCAACATCGGCCACATACACGCAGCTCAGCCATGTTGCTGCGAGGGAGGGGAGGGGGGGGAGGGAGATCATGTAACGTTATAAAAAAGGACCCGCATCGTCTCAGCCAGACCGGCTTTAAGGCGGTCTCCTCAATCGCCTGATGGGAAATTCAACACATGAAATTCTCCCTTGCCGTTTTCTCACAAAGCACCTGCTTGTAAATATGCAATGCAATTATGCAAAGGATCGGAGGTGATTGTGAATGTCAAATGGGGCTTAGAAAACAACATCTGATACTCGACACGCAAAACGAAGCACAGCAAAATTAGCTTGCTATATATTACACACCATGCGCACACACTGAATGTGGCAAATAAGCAGAACGTACACACACACATCGCACAACGTCATCAATCATGGTCAAGGTTATGCAGGTGTGCACCATTTAAAACACATAGCAGGCATCACAAGAGAACCTGCACAGATTGATGTTAGGACATCCCTTCACCATGAGGAAAGGGACAAATGGTGATTATGACTTGACTGCTGTACAAACAGCCACCCTTCACTCACTGCTAGTCAGTGAGTAAGCTCAAGTCATTCCTGCTGAGTGAGCCCACAGAGCCTGCTCAATGCTAGCCTGCTGAGTGAGCCCACAGAGCCTGCTCAATGCTAACCTGCTGAGTGAGCCTACAGAGCTGCTCAATGCTAGCCTGCTGAGTGAGCCCACAGAGCCTGCTCAATGCTAACCTGCTGAGTGAGCCCACAGAGCTGCTCAATGCTAGCCTGCTGAGTGAGCCTACAGAGCTGCTCAATGCTAACCTGCTGAGTGAGCCTACAGAGCTGCTCAATGCTAGCCTGCTGAGTGAGCCCACAGAGCCTGCTCAATGCTAACCTGCTGAGTGAGCCCACAGAGCTGCTCAATGCTAGCCTGCTGAGTGAGCCTACAGAGCTGCTCAATGCTAACCTGCTGAGTGAGCCTACAGAGCTGCTCAATGCTAACCTGCTGAGTGAGCCTACAGAGCTGCTCAATGCTAGCTGAGTGAGCCTACAGAGCTGCTCAATGCTAACCTGCTGAGTGAGCCTACAGAGCTGCTCAATGCTAACCGGCTGCACCCATTTCTCAGCTGGTTGGCCTCTGGGTCCAAAACACAACGGGCTGCAACAAAATCTCGTCACACACACACAACCCATAAACACCAGAGAACACACAGTGCTGCTAAGCATGACTTTGTGACAGTGTAGTCTCTGGATGCCTTTTCCATCAGGATGCAGGTCAAGAATAGATTGTTTGATTCCTTTATCTATATTACATAATTAGGGACACTCATGTTTCATAATAATTGTTATTATTCGTTATTGAATGAGTAAACGCGTGCAATTCCCCACAGTTATGCTTTACTGGACCTGATCGGTCACGTGATTAGCCAGTGCACAGCATGCATTGAAGAATACCTCCAGTAGCTCAGTCTATTTTCTATCACCACCACCTCTTAATGGCAACCCAAGCAGACTTCCGTATGGCAAGCCCTTTTAACATTTAATAGCTTATTTAGGATATCTGTCATTCAATTCTTCCTCGTCAAAAAGAACATTTCAGATATCCACACAATGACATTCTTCCTATCCACAATTGTCATTTCAGATATCAACCCACGTCGTCATTCTTCATAGGACAAATTATGTCACTTTTGCCATTCATGTGTATGGGGTTTTTCATTACAGATATCTACAATTCAGTGGCAGTTGAATTATTATTACTAGTTGTAATTCAAGTTTCAGATATCTACAGTCATTTCTGACGGTCATCATTTCAGTTCATGATATCTTGTAAACATAATGGCAAAGGTGGCATCATTTGTCTTAGGAGGAATGACATTGCGGATATCTGAAATGTTCTTTTTGACGAGGAAGAATGACGTTATAATAGACATATTGAACAACGTAATTACGACTAGTCAAAATGACCTTGTTGCTATCTGTAATGATCACTCCAGATAGTCAAACTTCTAAATGTTAAATCAGCTTCCCTAATGTGTGTGCATGCATCCTGTTTGCCCAGTTTGACCAAAAGACCAAAAACTAGACCTTGGCTTGTCTTTCTTCTCCTCTGCTTCGCTGTCCTTCCTCCTCGGTGTCTTCTCCTCTCTGGCAGCTGGTCCAAAGAACGGTTTCTGGTGAATTAAACGGCCGGTAAAGGTAGTAAGTTGTGGAGAGAATACATGCCAAACGTTGATCAAACAGTTCCAATAACACCGTCCGCCAAGGGACATTCAAGGTCAAGTAAACCATCATAAGAATGTACGTGTGACTGTATAGAATTAACTCTTGATTCAGGAAATCAATTTGTCTAAAGAATGTAGAAAATGTGAAGAGAATGAGGATAGATACAGATGGATGTGTTGTCAGGATACAGGCCCTACAGTGTTTTGTGGTATGTACAGTATAATGAGCTGACCTTGCTGTGGCTGGCTCCATCCACAGTCGCGTTATTCTCCTCTACAGACATCCCCCTTTTGCGGAGGGCGGCTGCTGGGGTTTCCTTTGAACCCTTAACCTGGGCCTCGCCCTTCACCCTGTGCTGAGGCGAGGGACCTTTCTCCAGTTTCCTTCCCTGAGAGAGAGAGAGGTGGAGAATAGTGCTATACGGTACTACTGTGCAGACAGAAGAATGACAGAATAGTGGGAATGAAATCAAATAAAACCACCCTCTTTCATTCCTAACATTTGCTGCAATAAAAGTAGCATTTTATTTTGGGGGGCTGACACTGTTCACACTATGCATATTAAATCGGGGATGTGATCGGGGCAACATAAAAAAAATAAGTAAATGTATGAAAACAAGAAAACATAATCTGCCTTGACGTCACCAATTGTGGCCAGAAGTGCAGAAGACCACTTACCCTCCTACCGCTGGAGGTGGAGCGGGATCTCTCCTGGGATGATGAGGACGAGCCGGAGGACCGAGACGAAGAGGACCCAGAGTCCGAGTCCGAGGAGGAGGAATCGTTCGAGGAGGACCTTTGCCTCGCTCCTTTCTCTTCCTTCTTTGCATCTCTCCCCCTCCTCAGTGCGGCCCCCGTCGGGCTTGAGGGAGCCTTCCCTTCGTCCACCTTCGCCTTTTTGGTGGACTCTTCGGCGGCCTGTTGCTCTGTCTCCATTGAATCCACTTGGGCTTTATCCTCTGATGCCAGGCTTACGGCCTTTTCTTCTCGTGTGGTGGTGGTCTCCTTCTCAGGCCGGGTCCCCAGAGAACCGTGCGACCCGGAAACAACCTCCCGTCCAGGGCGCACTTGTGACTCTTCCTGTTCCGCGGAGGGTTGACGTCCGACTTGCGCCCGCTGCACAACTTTGGCGGGGGAGGCGAGGGACGATGCGTGAGGTTGGGGGGTGTCAGAGAAGGTACGGGGCCGCTTGATAACTATGGAGGTGGAAGAAGACGGGGGTTGAACTGGGGGATCCCTTAAGAACCGGAACTTCTTGAATGAGGACGGCGGCGACAGAGGCGTGGACTGAGTCGGTGACATTGGTGTATCAGATTCTGATGGCTTTCCACCAGGTCCTGTGGAGAGGGGGGGAGGAGTGGGCAGGGTGGTGAGACCAATCTCACGGCCACGTTTGGACGGAGGGAGGTGACTCTCCCTCTCTCTTTCAGCCACCTTAGCTCTCTCTTTCTCTTGTTCCAAGGCCCTCTCCTGCTCCTCCTTCTGCATGGCTTTCTCCTGCTGTAAGACCTTCTCCTTCTCCAATCGTTGGCATTCAAGAGCTTTTTCCCTCTCAACCCTCTCCTGTTCTTGAGCCCGCTCTTTCTCCAGCCTTTCCTGCTGTAAAGCCTTTTCTTTTCTCTCCTTCTCCACCCTCTCCCTCTCCAAAGCCGCCTCTCGCTCGGCTTTCTCTTTTTCCTCCCTCTCTCGTTCCAAGGCCTTTTCTCTCTCCATCCTCTCTTTCTCCTTCCTCTCACGCTCCAGCCTCTCTTGCTCTAAGGCTCTCTCTTTCTCCTTCCTCTCACGCCCCAGCCTCTCTTGCTCTAAGGCTCTCTCTCTCTCCTTCCTCTCACGCCCCAGCCTCTCTTGCTCTAAGGCTGTCTCTCTCTCCTTCCTCTCACGCCCCAGCCTCTCTTGCTCTAAGGCTTTCTCTCTCTCCATTCTCTCTTTCTCCTTCCTCTCACGCCCCAGCCTCTCTTGCTCTAAGGCTTTCTCTCTCTCCATTCTCTCTTTCTCCTTCCTCTCACGCTCCAGCCTCTCTTGCTCCAAGGTTCTCTCTTTCTCCTTCCTCTCACGCTCCAGCCTCTCTTGCTCTAAGGCCTTTTCCCTCTCTAACCTCTCTCGCTCCGCTTTCTCCTTTTCCTCCCTCTCTCGTTCTAAGGCCTTTTCTCTTTCCATCCTCTCTTTCTCCTTCCTCTCACGCTCCAGCCTCTCCTGCTCGAAGGCTCTCTCTCTCTCCTTCCTCTCACGCTCCAGCCTCTCCTGCTCGAAGGCTCTCTCTCTCTCCTTCCTCTCTTGCTCCAAGGCTCTTTCTCCCTCCAGCCTCTCTTTCTCTAAGGCCTTTTCCCTCTCTCGCTCTGCTTTCTCTTTTTCCTCCCTCTCTCTTTCCAAGGCCTTTCCCCTCTCTAACCTCTGTTGCTCCAAGGCTTTCTCTCTCTCCATCCTCTCTTGCTCTAAGGCCTTTTCCCTCTCTAACCTCTCTCGTTCTGCTTTCTCTTTTTCCTCCCTCTCTCGTTCCAAGGCCTTTTCTCTTTCCATCCTCTCACGCTGCAGCCTTTCTTGCTCTAAGGCTCTCTCCCTCTCCATCCTCTCTTTCTCCTTCCTCTCACACTCTAAAGCCTCCTCTCTCACCAGCCTCTCTTGCTCTAAGGCTCTCTCCCTCTCCAACCTCTCTTTCTCCTTCCTCTCACGCTCTAAAGCCTCCTCTCTCACCAGCCTCTCTTGCTCTAAGGCTTTCTCTCTCTCCATCCTCTCTTTCTCCTTCCTCTCACGCTCTAAAGCCTCCTCTCTCACCAGCCTTTCTTGCTCTAAGGCTCTCTCCCTCTGCATCCTCTCTTTCTCCTTCCTCTCACGCTCCAGCCTCTCTTGCTCTAAGGCTCTCTCCCTCTCCAGCCTCTCTTGCTCCTTCCTCTCACGCTCCAGCCTCTCTTGCTCTAAGGCTCTCTCCCTCTCCAGCCTCTCTTGCTCTAAGGCTCTCTCTCTCTCCATTCTCTCTTTCTGCTCTCGCTCTTGTGCCAAAGCCTTTTCCCTTTCCAACCTCTCTCGCTCCAAAGCCCTTTCTCTTTCAATCCTCTCGTTCTCCTTCCTCTCCGCCTCCAAAGCTCTTTCCTTCTCTAACCTCTCTTGCTCAAGAGCCCTCTCTCTCTCCTCCCGCTCCAGCGCCTTGGCTCTCTCTAGCTCCATGGCTCTCTCCTTTTCTTCTCTCTCTCGCTGCAGGGCCCTTTCCCTCTCCTCTCTTTCTCTCTGCAGAGCTCGCTCCTGCTCCAGGGCTCTCTGTCTTTCAAGCTCCTTCTCCCTCTCCAGCAGAAGGGCCCTCTCTCTCGCCAGGGCTAGCTCTCTCTCCTCCCTCTCTTTAGCTAAAGCTCGCTCTCTCTCCTCCCTCTCTCGCTCTAGAGCAAGTTCCCTCTCTCGCTGCAAGGCTTTCTCCCGTTCTACGGCCTGCTCTCGCTCCAGTCTCTCTTGCTCCAAAACTCGCTCTCTTTCCTCTCTCTCCTGTGCGAGCGCTCTCTGGCGCTCTTCCTCCATTGCCCGCTTTTGCTCAAGTATTCTCTGCTTCTCCTGTCTCTCCAGCTCCAAGGTTCTAAGTCTCTCTTGCTCAAGGGCCTTTTCTCTTTCTAAATCTCTGTCCCTGTCTTCTGTTGCAGTGCCCCTGAGCACACTCACAGGTACTTGACTGTGGGGCACATGTGCTCCTATGGCACCCTGGGTGGTGCCTGGAATCATGGGAAGTGGCACATTGTCTGCAGTGCTGGCTGTATGGGTGATGGCAGACACCACACTGTCTGTAGGCCCTCTGCCTGGAAACGCCGTAGCTGAAGTGGAGCCGTTATCCTGCCTATCTCCGTTCCCATCGCGGCCGTGCCACCCAGCTCCAGAGAAGGCTCCTTCCGACGCCATTTTGCGTGCCAGCAAGGTCAGCGGGCCAGGCTTGCGCTCAGCGTGTCCACTCCTCTGTGGCTCTGGGCTGCTGCTGCGGCTGCCACTGCTGGAGGAACCAGAACTGGAGGTACTGGATGTGCGCTGCCTAGCTGGGGGCATATCTGGACTAGGGGGGCTCTGTTTAGGGGTGTCAGGTAGAGGGAACGATAACTCGGGGGGTGGGGAAGGAGGTGGGGTTGGTTGGCGGAGTTGTGGAGACAAGAGGGGAGGGATGTGCTGCTGCTGGGGTTGGCGGGATGCTCCAGATCTCTCCCTGGCCGAGGGCCCTCTGGCTGGCTCTCCGAGGCTCCTCCTCCGAGCGCCATTGTCCCAGTCATCATCCTCACCATCCTCCTCACCGTCTTCGCTATCGTCATCATCGCTGTCGGCCGGGACTTGGCTAGATGTAGGAACCCTCTCTCGCACGGCCACGGAGCCAGGAGCAGGTGTAGGCAAGGTTGAAGCAGGAGGACTGGACATATTAGCTTCCTGGTTCCGGTTTCCCCTGGCCTCATTCGCTGGGCCTGCCAGTCCCTCCCCATCCGAGGGGCCAGGTGGTCTGTGCTGATCAGCCAACACTGGGGTGACATCCTGATGGACACAGAAAGGTAAGGGACTGAGATTGAGTTTGTTGCAGGACTATGCCAGTTTATCCAATGCAAATATGCTGACACAAATTCTCTTACCAGCAAGGTCCTTCCAAATGTGCAAGATCTTTAGGGCATGCAGTAACTTCACAGACAGGAAGATTAGTAAATGTGAGCGACAGCATAATATAAAAGTAAACAAAAAGATATCTAACCTGGGCTGGAGCAGAACACGAGGTGCTGTTGTTGACTTCTGTGTGATCCTCTTGCTCTGAATACGACAACAGAGATGTATCATAAATAGTGGTGCCTAAGTAAGCCTAATTCATTCACTTGTAGCAGTTGGACACCTTACCATCGGTTTCTTCAACTGCCTCACGAGCCTCTCTCTCCAGACGCTGCCTCAGGAGCTCCTGTTGTTTAGCCAGATACTGCTTGATGAAGCTGTTCTGGCTCATTTCCTCCCCAATCTAAATGCAGAGACAGACAATTGAAAACAGTCTGCAAGTCTTCAAGGCCACTGGCAGAGACGTCACAGAGATTTCTCTGATATTGTGTGCTTATGCACTTTGTCAGTCAAACTTCAGAGATCATTTTGCGAAGGGGCTGCTTCAGTCTTTGAAATGTGTCCCAGCACCTTTGTGACACCCACCTGAGAGTTGGGCTGTAGTCCAATGTGAGGGGTGGAGGTCCTCTGCAGATTCTCCAACATGAGAGCCTGTTATTGAGACAAAAGATTCAACTTCATTCAATCCATGTAAATAGGTAGCAAGTATGTTTCAGAGCTGTTAGAACGAGCATCAAAACCAAACACATCCTGTCAGATATTTGACTTTAAAACAGCCAATAAACACTTGATCTTTTACAGACAGTATGTGGTATATATGCACAAACCTTTATGTCCAGAAATAATTACTGGTGCGTTAGAATGTACATATCTGGGTAATTTATGTTCAGTCATAATTTATATTGCGACCACCAATATATTCTTTCTTCACAAAGTATTATGAGTCTATGTGTGCCTTCACTGCCTTGGCATATCAACACCACAAGTGACAAAGTGAGTGTTTGTCCACATAACTTAAAATTCAGAGTTTTTTTGTTGTCAAACTGCATCTCTTTTGTCAAGACATTTTTATCTAGGACTATATATGGCATAATGTCCATGGAAATATAAACACTGTGATGAAAGATGATACTAATTACCAACATTTATCAAATCATCACTGTAAACATTTGGTCAATACGCCAATGGCTTGCTTTTAATGGTATTAAATTGTATAAAAATGTGTCTCCAACATTTCTACATTTTAAAGGATAATTATATGGCGGGCGATTCATTAAATTTGTTACCAATCGTAGTTGGCCATCGAAAATGAATCAACAAGTGGTTTTCTGTACTCTTTAGCATGGTCACTGTCAACTGTCAAGATGCTACATCTAACGCACCTTAGTAACATTGAATTACAGTATCTGACAAAATCCAACGCTGATATTGGAGCTTAAGAATAATACAGAAATGACACCCCTTCGTGTCGTAATTCAGTGAGCAAATCATCAAAGGGCTAACGTTACGCACGTACGCAGTTAAAAGCAAATTATGTCAAGTGCCAACTGGAGACAGAAGATGAGACAGAGTTTGCTTGCTATCATCATGTAAACAAAACGTCCACACAGGACACATGGAGGCTCACACGCTTGGACCACACGGTGTAACTATGTGACAAACTAACGTTACCCTTTGTATTGTATTGTTGCGCAAAACGTTATGTCATTTTAAATACGTTACACAAGTAGACATTCACAATGGCTGCTCCAAGTTGTTGAGCTAACGCTAACGTTACAAAGACCTCTTCTGTAACCTCCCCCTCTAATCATGCACACCGACAACACACACCAGCCAGTCACTGAGGCCACCGATCAACTCAAAGCTCAACACAGCGTTAGCCAGTAAGCTAACTAGCTAACAGGACAACATCACCTTAATAATACTTTGAGATTAGCTAGTAAGTTAATTGAACCCCCGATATTGCTGTGGATGGTCTATCGTCGCACAGCGAAAACCCCACTCGGTCACACTTAAAACAAATAACATTCAATTTCCAGTTGGTTAGTGTTAACCTGGCTAGCTGCTACAGGCAGTGGTCGGCCCTCGAGACGAGCATCAGCCCCGTCCTCTTAGCTCGGCCAGCTGTGCTCCTGATTTCGCAGCTTAACTCACCCCTTTGAGTCTTTTGACGAGGGCATTTTTCTGTCCGCTTTTCGGGAGTCCTCGCTCCTCCAAAGCAGCTTTTAGATCCGCCACCCGAAGAGACTGGAGCGGTCTCCCGTCCAGCGTAACGTCTTCGAGGTCCGCCATTTTCCCTTCCTCTCGTCCGTTCCGAGCGAGAGCGACGAGCAACCAGCCACGCCTTCCTTCTTCAACGTCATCGTTGACGATTCCCCTAATCAATTTTTTTTTTGCATTTATTTACCATTTCAGGTTTAGAATAAATAAAATAAATTTGTACTTCTATTGAATACCTTTAAGAAATAACGTTAACATTATTTTAACCCGTTTAGTTGTGCCACAATAACGTTGCGCACAGTCTGCGCAGGCTTGATTTCCTACACAACACAACATATGCGTACTCTTCCTGTGTATGTTTGTGAAGATGGATAGCTAGATTAGTGCGTCTCGCTAAACGTTGCTGCGGATCAGGTATGCCGAAAATAAGGTGACTTGTATTGCGAAAAGGTGGGGAATTATAAGGATGTGTGTTAAAGTAGTGAAATGTAATGCTGAATTGTAATTTTTACCCGAATGTACTAGTGTTAGCCTCGCTTACATAGCACAGGCTATACTAGTAGCTATAGGTTAACATTAGCCAGACCAGACTCTCTTGATACACTGGTGCATTTAGCTAGCCAGGTTGATTGATGGCACAGAGGATTGTCTCTTTAGCAACAGCTGGCACCGCTGGATCCAGCAGATGAATAGCTGGCGAATCTGCTCTCAAACGGAAAGAGAAACATCTTCCCAAAGATGTCGTGGTTCTATCATGTCAGTCACGGCTCAACCCAACAGCAGGAGCAGCAACTCGCTGACATGATGCCAGCCACAGACAGTCTACCGGTATCTGGTAATTACTACTCCATGATCAGAGATCCCACCAGTGGACAGACACAAGCCTGGCCCGGCTGCTCGTCTCCCAGCCTGGATGACTTACCAGCAGCTCCCCGGGGTGCAGTACCTCCCAGCCTGGAGAACCTGTCATGCACCTCACTGAGCATGAGCCCGGGTGGGGAGCCTGAGCCCATCTCCTATGTGACCCTCCAGGAGCAGCGCTGTGTCCTGAGCTGGTTCCTAAGCTGGACCCCCATCCAGAGGGAGCGCTTCCTGCAGGACCTGCTGGGAAAAGCTGTGCCCGGGAAAGTGTGCACCCTCTTGGATTCACTCAACACTCTGCAGGTACATCTCACATACCATTCACTTCTAAGCAGATAACACCAGAGGTTGATCTTATAATCATCTGTATTTAACAACAGTTTTTCTTTGTGTTCTGTGTCAAGGTTAAAGACAGCCCACCAAACATCTTTGAATGCCAGCTGCGCCTGTGGACCCAGTGGTTTGAGTCATGGAGTGAGGAGGAGAGGAACCGTTTCCTACACATCCTGGAAGAGCGGGACCCACTGTTCGTTGCCCACTTCTACAGGAGTGTAGCCGGTACAGCGGGAAGGGATTGATGGAGGGATAGGGAGAGAGAAATGGATCAGAGCATGGCAATCTGGGCACCCAGAGTCTATCAGTACTCTGGGTTCCCAGACTGGTGCATTGATTGGCGGGTGTTATAAGTGATGTATTGAATACCAACTAGAATAAGTGATTATGTGGTGAGAAATGGATAAACGGTGTGGATGAGAAATATTTTGTATTAGGACTGAGCTAGTTCCCCCTTCTTGAGAGGAACATGATGGGACTAATTTTTTTATTCTGATTATTTTTCCTCCTTTATTTACCACTCTTATCATTATTGGAGATAAACCATTTCCTGGTGGAAGACATAATCTTTCAATAAGGGCTTTCTCTGTTTTCTCTTCCCCCCCCCCCCCCCCTTTTTTTGGGATCAGGACTCATGCATAACATTGGCTGAAGATCTGTCATTTAGTAACATGATTTCATCAATAAACTTGTTTCACGTCATATTCAAGGCAATTAAGCTTACAGGCTCTGTTTTCCCGTGTTGTGCCTATAGTGACTAAAGCACCTAGAATGACATGTGGACAACAAGAGGGAAAATGTAATGGAGATAAATTCCATTGTTGTATTACAGTTTCTCTCCCAGATTTATTATTATATAGAACTTTTTTTTTACCATACAAAAATAAATGAAATACACGATTACACACAATTGTACAAATTGTCTTGTTTTATTCTCTTAAAACTTCATCAAATCATCAATTGAACAACAGTAAATGGATTATGTGTAGTGTACATATTTTTCTGTTTTGCATTTTGACAATTCTTAGATTTAGAGATATATTTATGAATGAGTTGGAATGCTTTTTTTTTAACATTTATATATCAAATAGTGGAGTAAAACAATGTCCTCTGGGAAGACAGAGATAAGAGTCTTGACACTGTCAAACATAACTTGCCCTATTCACTATTCATGTATCCACTCCACTGAGCCAGCAGCAATCAAGACAATTGGACTAATTTTCACCCATGTCAACACAAGCATTGATAGATGGATAGATTTTGTTTGTTTACTTGTTTACTTCTGACCTACGAATGAGTAGATATGATCTCTGGTTGCAGCATCGTAGAAAGAGATCTGACCCTTTGTATAATCCAGGAGATTACCCAGTGTGACAGGTGGCACCTGTGCTGGGATAGAGGCATATTATAATTATAATTCCTCAAGTTCCTAGGACATATTTCATTAGCCAATTTATAGCTTTCATACATGGTGCAAAATTAACTTTTTTGGCTAGTGAATATTCAAATGTTACCAGCCACTCAATAGATTACCATTGTTTGTTTGTTTTTTGGCTGGTGGTGAGTGACGCAAATCTACCAGTCACTTGCATATTTACATTTTACAGTACCAGTATTAGGCTGGTGTCTGGTGCTAATTGTGTGCCCTGCTTCCATAGCATTAATAGCTTAACTATTAGCTTACTGTAGCTAGCCAGGTTAACTAAAAAAAGTGACGCCATTGCTAGCTGAAGTTATTCAAGTATCTCCCCATAGGCTACTAAAATAACAGCATTCAGTTATCTGCTTCAGTATCTGCTGCACTGCCTTGCTTTTTACACATCCTCTTTTCTCTTTCGTTTTGACTTCCAGATATAGTAACTTCTTAATTTCCCTCATTCACTTTCAATTCAAGATAATTTGTGAATCATGCAATTTGAATGATTTGCATAATTCTCTTGAATTGAAAGTGAATGACCGTGAATCATTTCCGTCAAACTTGCATGATTCACGTACATTCTGGTCACAATTGCTCGAGTGTGACCAAAAACATGACCACAGAAATGTGACCAAAATTGCAGAACCCACTTATTCCCTTTTATAAGGATATCAAGAAAGATTGAAAGTGCCACAGCCACATTTGAATATCATTACAGAATCGGCAGACTAACAGATTCCAAGATATGAATTGAACTTGTGTGAGTGACTCACTGGGGTAGACCGTGTTACCGTCCACGTCGTTCAGTTTGTTGTGAAGATCTGAGGAGAGTACCAACAAAAGTGCACATATTATTTATTGTCCGTGTATTCTATAAAGTATGCTGTGGTGAAGACTTCACTACCTTCTACTGTGTCTTGCAGCGGGATCTTCTCATTTGCAAAGCCTATCGAGATAGGAGAGACAGACCAATTTAGTTTTGTCTGATAAATCATGATAAATAGGGGGGGGGGGGGGGGGGGGGGTTGGTAATGCTGCTTTTACTCCATTAAATGCTGATTGATGCATGTATTGTATCAGTGAGCACTTCCAGAGAGGGAAACTTACTGTTGTATTTGTCCTGCAGTTTGTTATCTCCCTTTTTCAACTCCTGCTGTCGGTTGAAGTCGGAAGCCTTCTCATGCAGTTGCTGCTGAAGTCCATCCTGCACCCAGATGTATAGCTACACAGTCTTACTAGACTTTCTTTTATTTTTTTCATATACACTGAGCTTCTCCACAGTCGAGTATGCTTCCTCAAGCTGGAGCTGATCCCACCACACCAAACTGGTGGACACAGCCCTTAATGACACCTGCCGCATTATCACGGGATGCATCAAAACAACACCTGTCCCATGCCTCTATGCCTTAGCTGGCATTGCTCCCCCCCCCACATCAGACGCTCCACCATCGCTCAAGATGAGCGGAGAGCACAGGAGCTCGACATCAGGCACCCCTTGCACGGCCATACAGCACCTCCACCCAGACTAACATCAAGAGCCAGCTTCCTGCAGACAGTCCTGCCCCTCCAGACATCCAAACAAACAGCAAGGGCCGACATCTGGAAAGATGAATGGAAGCAATACAACCGAACCCATGAATGGATGGAGAGGAATTACACCCACCGAATGCCTCGCTAGCGGTCACGACCTCCCATGGCCAACCTGGAAGACCCTTAACAGTCTACGTGTGGAGCAGGGGAGGTGCCAGGCACTGATGAAAGCCTGGACATATCAGACAGAGGACACATGCAGCTGCGGATCAGTACAAAACATGTCCCACCTGCTAGAATGTGTCGATGCCCCCCAGTGTAGCCCACAGGATCTGGCTGATCCCACCCCATCAGCTGTGGCCTGCGCCCGATACTGGCAAAACGACATTTAAGACTGCTATGGACTCGAAAAGAAGAAGACACAGCTGCTTTTCGTATGAGCTGCTGGCTCATTGTGTTGCAGTTCAGCTCGTTCAAATGTTGCAACAACAAAAAAAAACACTCTGAATGACACACTCACACATGATCACATGACCATGTGTGTGAACTCTATTCCAATGAAGAGCTGAGCTTTTAGGCGATACAAAGTTCCGCCCCTTTCTCTTACTCAACTCCGACAAACCAGGAAACAGATGTTATTATTGTCCCACTCCTCACTGATGAGACACACACATCGAGAGACAGACGATAAGATTCACCTTCAAACCCACGACTTCCACTGAAGGATGACAGCTACAGCAGTGAGGTGACACAGGGACTACTGGAATACTGCTACTTTAACTTGTTGTTGACAGCCGTTTCAGAAGAAACAAGACTGAAAGTGAAAGTAACTTTCAGGGAACATTCTAGAGGAGGGAGTGGTGCCCCAACTGACTCACAGACTTCTTGTTTGAGCGATTTGTTTTTCAGCTTCACTTTGAGAAAATGTCCTCCAGACCAGAGGAGGATCTCTCCTGTATCATCTGCTGTGACATCTTTAAAGATCCTGTCATCCTCCCATGTAGCCACAGCTTCTGTAAAGCCTGTCTGCAGAGCTGGTGGACAGAGAAACAAATACGTGAGTGTCCAATTTGTAAGGAAATATCTTCACAGAGTAAACCACCTCGTAACTTGGCGTTAAAGAACCTGTGTGAGGGTTTCTTACTGGAGAGAGATCAGAGAGCTTCAGCAGGATCTGAGCTTCTCTGCAGTCTGCACTCTGAGAAACTCAAGCTCTTCTGTCTAGAACATCTGCAGCCAGTGTGTCTTGTCTGTCGAGATTCAAAAACACACACAAACCACAGATTCAAACCCATCAATGAAGCTGCACTGGATTACAAGGAGGAACTTCGGGAATCACTGAAGTCCTTAGAGGAGAAACTGGAGCTCTTTAATGAAGTTAAAGGAAACTGTGATCAAACCGCAAAACACATTAAGGTCCAGGCTCAGCGCACAGAGAGGCAGATTAAGGAGGAGTTTAAGAAGCTAAAGCAGTTTCTACAAAGGGAAGAGGAGGCCAGGATCGCTGCACTGAAGAAGGAAGAGAAGCGGAAGAGTCAGACGATGAAGCAGAAGATTGAGGGTCTGAGCAGAAATATAGCAGCTCTTTCAGATACTCTCAGAGCCATAGAGAAAGAGCTGAGAGTGGAAGATGTCTCTTTCCTGCAGAACTACAAGGCTACAGTGGAAAGAGTCCAGCGTCCCCTGCTGGAGGATCCACAGCTGCTCACAGAAGCTCTGATAGACGAGGCCAAACACCTGGGCAACCTGAGGTTCACAGTCTGGGACAAGATGAAGAAGATTGTCTCCTACACTCCTGTGATTCTGGACCCAAACACTGCCCCTCCAGAATCCATCCTGTGTGAAGATCTGACCAGTGTGAGATATGGAGAGAGACAGCAGCTTCCTGAAAACCCAGAGAGGTTTGCTGGCTGCTGTGTCCTAGGATCTGAGGGCTTTAACTCAGGAACTCACAGCTGGGATGTTGAGGTTGGAGACAATACAGACTGGCAGCTGGGTGTGATATCGGAGTCTGTGGAGAGGAAGGGACCCATATGGTATGGGTTATGGAGAATATGGTTCTATGATGGTGAATACAGAGCAGTCTCCTCACCCGATCGATTCACCATTCTTCCAGTGGAGAAGAATCTCCAGAGGATCAGAGTGCACCTTGACTGGGACAGAGGAAAGCTGTCATTCTCTGATCCTGATACTAACACACACATACACACCTTCACACACACTTTCACTGACAGGCTGTTTCCATACATTAACAATGTGAATGAACTCTCTCTGAAGATTTTACCAGTGAAGGTCTCTGTACAGTGTGGGCAAACGGGGCAGAGTCATTTCTCTTTTCTCACGAATGTTCTCTTAATTTTGTTCGTATCCATGATTTGCTGGTTTTTTTACGAGGAATCACCGCAAATCCCATTTTGAAGCGAGATGATCTCGAGAACGGAAGACAAACACAAGTCAGTTTACACACACTACTGTGTATATCTACTGGGTTTGCACTAATTCAGATCAGCCTTTTTGTTGCCAATCCTTAAGACCACATCATTGTCTATTCTCTTGTGAGTTTTCAAAAACATGCTCTTACTCTTACTCTACTCACCTCTACTGAGGTGGGAGTTGTTGCTGCTTTCCATTTGCCCTATCTAAATCCTCAGCTCATTGATCTTTTGCATCAGCTGTCTCTGGAGCGCTATGATACATAATTTTAGATATAAACATTTGTATTTAACATTTCATTGATACAGAGTCGCCCGACAGGATTAGCATTGCAGGGGAATATCAAACACTTATGAATGCAAATTAAATTTTAGAGTTAAAATTGAGTTTATTGTATTATCGTAACTGAGTACGAAGCTAAATTGTTAAGGCTTTGTGAGTAAGGAAACAACAGCAACACTCGCCAGTAATTCCAGTAGTATTCATATGTGTGACCTTCTCCCGCAATATATTCACCTCACTGGTGAGTGCAGCGGGCTGCAGAGCTAGATGTTTTTGGGGGGCATTTAGCATTAGCTTTTTAGTGGGTGACGGTGAATTTATAATAAGCAATATATATGCCATATTGATATGTGCTGGGAAATAAATGAGAAATGGTTGCATCATTTTGTGTTTTGCTCTGACTTTAGTTTAACGCAGGAATGTGTTGCTATCGGACGTCTCCAGCAACTGGTTTATCTTGTTATGCAGTTGGGCATGAAACCCTGCCAATTAAAGGTACATTGCAACATTCATTATGTCTAGTCCAAGCGTATTTCCTCTTTCTTTACAACTTGATGGCTTACAGTCAATTATAGTTGCCGTCGCACGGCATGTTTGTCCCAAGATTCAGTTTCAATAGCCTCACTTCACTCCTTAGGCCCAAATGCCTTTTCATAAGAAAATGTAGTAGTTTATATTAGAGCAACTCTAAGCCCACCAGTCTGGGGTTTCTCCAGTGGTTTTTTCCCTCAGGTCCCATGTCATGTGGTCTGTATAGGTGATAGAGATGTTAGCTGGCCCTGAATTTGTATAGGAATGAATACTCACCCCGTTAATGGTTGCGAGTAGTCGCCTGCTGAAGCTACCCATTCAGCCATATTAGCTGTACCTGAGGAAGGCAAATCATGTTAAGGCAGCACAGCAACATAGACAGATTGATTTGCATAGTCTTACACGCAAATATCTACATGATGTAGATATGACTGATGTAACATCAGTCTATGCAGTGAGCATATCTGACAGCTCGAAGAGCTTCACTTTCCTCATCACTCAATCAATAGAGCTGAGGCTAAATTACTCACCTTAATAGTCTTTTAGTATGTTCTGGTTTACATTAGATAACAGTAGGCCTCTCTGGGACTTTTCTCCCTCTAAGTCCCTGTTTTTAAATGTATTTTAAATTTATATAAACTAATTAAAGACTTTGCTATTGTTGTATAATGCGTAGTTGTTTCTCTTTCTTTTGTTGTTACATGCTGTCTATCTAAGTGCAGGTAATTATGGTCATGGTCTATTTTGCGCATACATTACCTACACTGCTTACTTTGAGTAGATTTATATATTTCCTTAGGTTTGCATTTATATTATATATATTGTCAGTCTTCAGAAGTGAAGGTCTATGCACTCTGTACTTACGTATATACTGTACTTACATGTATAATGCATTGGTGATTTGTATGATCCCTGATTTACACAAATGTATACACCTGGTTGTTTTCTCTCTCCACCAATCAGTGTTGAGTCTTTGATGTATATGAGTGCCCCTCCTACTTCCTTCTTTATTCTGATGAAGACCTCTGTGTCAAAATGTCAAATAAACTGACCTGGGAGCTCATTTTCAGCGTGCGGACATTACTTTTCTTTTGAGTTTACTTTGTGCGTTGTCCTGCACCTGACCTGACCTGCTGAAGCTGCTGGATGTGCGCGCCCTACTTCTTTCTAAATGACTCAATCCCTACAGAGAAAGTTTTGTACACAAGATAAATAAATATACATTGCTCAATTTGTTACAGCTGCTTAGAGTTTTCCCAGTATTATTTTATTGTACCTTTATTTGACAAGGTAGTCACTTGAGATCAAAGATCTCTTTTACGAGCAAGACCTGACAAGGTCAATTATCATTATCAATATAAATGATTTATTTTGCATGCACATGCACAAGGCTCACCGACACAAGATTTGATTGTGATAGAAGAGGAGAAATAGATCAAATGTAATTACTCAACACCAATACAGGAACTGAATAAAAATGATACTCAAACTCTTAATGCGTTAAAATGTTAACGTTGATGATGTCATAGTAATAACAAAATAACAAGCTACAAGTGCTGTAGCTATACCATTGCATTTACATTCTTGGGATAAATTCCTTTCTGGTAGGATTATCTGGGGCCAAGAGAGAAAAATTAGTGTATCAATATTAGGACTGTCCTGTCAGGAAGGATGGACAAAAACTTGGGATTAACTAGATTTACATGCATTACTTCATCCATCCATTGTTTTTTAGAAATTTAATTTATGTGTCAAATCAACTAATCCGATAAATCACAGTCTTGAGGACTCACTGGGAGCTGTGAAATAATCCAGTCTACATCTGAATGTACCATGTAAAAGAGATTGTAGTTTTCACATAGGATGGACTGAGAAGACCACACATTTTTTTAATTGTGACAGTTTAAAATAAATTATTTATAGCGTTCTATTTACTGTACAGACTGGTATTTAGGGACATATTTATGTATTTATTTTATTTAGCTAGACATATTCTCTGTAAAGCCCCCTGGAACACTTGTGAATTAGGGTGTACAAATAAACTTGACTTGACTTGACTTCTATAATAGAGACAGTCTGCATGTCTGGGAACGCCCACAAAATGTTAAATGGCTGGCGCGGAGTGGGGTAAAACCGCCCATATATCTCATGGGCTGACTCACCAAAAGACGGTGCTGCGGCTCTAAACTACAGGTTTGAGGATTCTAGAGCAGAACACAAGAAGTCTGCTCAGATGTGCCTTTACTGTGGTGGTTAAATCCCCGATTGTCTCTGCCTGCCTGGGCTGGGCTATCAGCTAAATTCTAACTTTGCTGAATGGATAGAATGGGGGTTTTTACCACGCCCTGACCACGCCCCCAGCCAGGCTAAGCCAGCTAAACCAGCGTCTATGACGAGACGTGGCCTCAACCTATGGCACAATGTAATTTGGGAGCTTTTCACTTTGTAGTTTTTTAAGTGCTGATAAAGCAGATGGATTGAAAATACTGTGTAGAGCTGTCAATTAGTTTTCTCAAAATGTTCCATATTTTTTTATTCATAAAAGCATTTTTATCAGTTATAAGAACACTATCAAGAGTAATGAGATTATGAATGGCAAACGATCATCTATCAATACTAAGTGTAAACTCAACTAGTGTGCCAGGTTTTTGCTGGTGTATGACCTTTTACCTTTGGCATTTAAGATTTATTTGACAGTTCAAAGTATGATACACAGGAAAGATTTTGGATGACATACAAAGGTCAAAGTAAGGCCGGATTCAAAGCCAACTTGGCTTTTACATGGTACGCCTTGGCCCAGCAGGGCTACTCCTTCTATGACATTTTTAATGGAAAATAAGGGAAATATCAAATTCTTGCACAAGATTGTTTTTGTTGTTGTTGTTTTAAACATCCATGCACCCATGTTTCTAGTATTTCCTTTTATGTGTACAGGCTTACCAATTTTAGTGCATGGATAATGATTAACAACATGCTTTCTAGCCAGGTCATTTTTGGTAATGGGGTATTACCAGAAGCCTGAAGGTTACAAAATTGGACCAATCCCCAGACTGTTTGGAAATGTCTGCAAGGCAAAAGTAAACAAGATTGAGTCCAATGTCGACACTCAACAATCAGTTAACAAAACTTAACTTTCCAATTTGCTGCCTCTCTTATGTGTTTTATATCAAATTTTCCACATTGGTCATATGGTCTCAGAGCTTCGCCTCTTCAGGACACTCAAGAGTAAATCACCTACAGTGATGTGTCTGATTAAAAGCAAACTGTTCAGTAGCCTATTCAGCACAGCACACAATTATTTCCCCTCATTCTCATGATATTTGATTTAAGAATTCAAACTGCACACATATGCCTTTAGATCATCGAAAGGCCTATGTATGTGCAGTTTGAATGTTAGATGTTAGCAAGACGTATCAATTGATATCTCGCATTTATAGCTATTAATAATTTATGGCAGGTCACCTTATATTATAATTAAAACTATTTAAAAAAATCTGTCTGTTTAAAAATGAAAAACTGCTTTTCAAAAGCTGCACAGAAGCCATTGTCAAATGCATTACAATTAAAACTTTTTGTAGAAAAGGCCCTCTCATACCGACCAATGAGACCATATACATTGGAACACCCATGGGCCGGATTCGAACATGTGACCTAATGAGCTGATGTCATGGACTGGACCACCATCATCACAGTCACTCAACTGTGAGGTCATCGATGATATCACTGCAACTATGAGGCCATCAATGATGTCACTGCAACTGGGAAGTCATCAATGATGTCATACATGCCAAGAAATAAGCGATGTTTCAGACTGTTCTGGGCTGTGTTCTTCGACTGCTGAGTAGGCTACTTGATCGGCTGCCTTACCTCAGCCTGAATGCCCCAATAAAAGCAGCTCCGTGATTCTGATCAACACCTGTGGCAAGTTCCAATTTAAATAATCCAGCACATAATAAGTGTAAGCTACTTCCCTAGACTTTTATTTATTTATTTTAACTGCAGCCTACTGGGAAATGTTCTTGTGATATTCCTGTGGGAGTTTATTTATAGTAATGCAAATCAAATCCTGTGGGAGTGTATTTATAGTAATGCAAATCAAATTCTGTTTTAGCTAAATAGCCTAGGCTTAATTGTCCCTATTAAGAGGGGGCATCCCCAGACTACATTTAAATTAATGTTATTGTCTTCTTTTAATAGCCTACATGCATGGTCTCTCACCACCACAACACATGACGCTCTCCAGAAGCGAACATTTCTCAGCAGCCTTCGTTCAAATGAATGGGTGGGCGTGTCCTACCGGGGATCCGTAGGCGGAAGTAGCTACTAGATACTCTCGCTTCTTATCGCGATATCACTGTAGACGATGGGGAGGTGTGTGGTGGTGTTTTTATGAATGTCATCTGTGGTTGTATCATTCTTGCAGCAGTATGAACAGCGAGCACTGCTTGTGAAACAATACATGTGATCGGCCGGGTTTCTTCTGAAGTTATCTGCGCAGAAGGATTTGAGAAGTGGCCTAACCAAAGTCTTTGCTATTGAAAAAGGTAATTTATCTTTGTTGAACGCGGTCGAGACTTTCCAATTTTGGTCACGTTATTTAACGCTAGATAGCCTACTTTTCGTTTTCAAAGGTTTGCCTGATCTAAATGTGGTTTGCTCATCCATCCTGATACAGGCTAACTACACAATTAGCCTACTGCTTCTGACTCGTGTAAGGGTCTATTGGAAATGTTTTCTTATTAGCCTAATTAAAAATCACTATAGTGAGTTTTGACGACTATCACATTATTTCATATTATGGCATTATATTCCTGTTGTGCTGTCTGTCTTGTGCAGTATTCATCTAAAATGTGTTGGATTACTGATGTTTTCTTTTGTAAGGATGGCGTGGCACTCTTCATTTTCACATTCATCCCAGTTTATCAGTGACAACTAACTGTACACGCCTGTAGCTGAATAACAATGACCTAATCTATTGCGTAACACACACACACACACGCACACACACACACACACACACACACACAATTGCAAAGTGGACTATGGACATTGGGTGGCGATAGATAGCGCACCATTTCACTTTTCTCCTCCAAGGATCTCCATTCAACCTAACTGCTTTTAGGTGGTGTGTGTCTGAGTAATCTGCTGTCTTCTCCGCTCCAGACCAGAACATGTCCCTCAGTGGCTGGGTGTGTGTGGTGACCGGGGCCTCCAGGGGTATTGGCAGGGGAATCGCTCTGCAGCTGTCTGAAGCTGGAGCCACAGTCTACATCACCGGCCGCCAGGAGAAGACTCTGAAACAGACCGCTTCCGAGGTAAAATACAGGCCCTTTTTTATCTATAGGCTACTATTGACCGCTGGCATTCTCCTGTTAACCTCCATTAGGGGTGTTAGACTTCTAAAAATGGCAAACTTTCCCTTCCCCTTTTTGGTGGATGTATTGGCCAATTCTGGGTGTGTTTGTGGTCGTAGTATTTTCAGCTGATTTGTGTTTTTCCTCAATGCAGGTGAAGGAGAGGGGTGGCAATTGTGTGACAGTTGTCTGCGACTCTTCAAAGGAGGAAGACATCAAAGATCTGTTTGAGCGGATCAAGCGTGAGCAGAACGGCAGGCTGGATATCCTTGTTAACAATGCCTATGCAGGGGTTCAGGTGGGTGCCATCACACATTATGTAGTGTTTACTGTGTATAATAAGGCTATGCAGGGAACATCAGGGATGGAGCACCAACCATAAACTACCCACTAGCCATGTTCGGAATAGTTCACTCATTCATTCACTCACTCACTATTCCCCATGTAGTGTTTAACATTATAGTGAACTACATGGGGAACGATCAAACGAGTTTCAGACACTACTACCTCACTCTTCTTGTAAGGTACATTTGCTGTTCACTAGAAATTGCAGTGCATTGTGGGTAATTTTATAGTGGACTATGCAGTGAATTAAATTAACAGATGAGAATTCAGACACACACAAGATGATTATTTCTGTATTAGGGAAGGGTTTCAAACAGGGCTGCTGTGATTTACCTGAGAGCAAACGGTCATCATCATGACATTTTATTCTAGGCTATCTTTGAGAATATGGGAAAGAAGTTCTGGGAAATGGATCCATCCATATGGGACACCATAAATAACACGGGCCTCAGGTGAGTTTCTGTGCATAGTCATGTCTGATTAGTCATGTATTCATCATGGTCAGCAGACTGCTTAGTCATTTCCTCTTATCTACTGCCAGTTTCTCAGACTTGTTATGCAAGATTCTTTAGTTCAGCAGGAATTCACTCTCTCACTACTAGTTCATACAGGTAGCTGACATTTGTTTTGATATATTTACTGCCAGGGGCCACTATTTCTGCTCAGTGTATGCCTCCCGGCTTATGGTGGCGCAGGGCCGGGGTTTGATCGTTGTCATCTCATCTATGGGAGGGCTGCGATATTTGTTCAACGTGCCGTACGGCGTCGGCAAAGCCGCAGTAAGTTCTCTGCTCGTTAAGTCCTAGATGTATGTAATCAAGAGCCAAGTTGGGCCACAAACACAGCGAATCTAAATATTCTACTTCACCATATCTCTCTGTGTTATAAGTCCATTTTCTTTCCAGTGTGACAGGCTTGCGGCAGACACAGCGGTCGAGCTGAAAAGCAGAGGGGTGGTGTCTGTCAGCCTGTGGCCGGGGGCGGTTCAGACAGAGCTGGTCTCCCAATTCATCACGGAGAAAGACACGCCACAGGGCATAGATCCTAAGGTAGACTCTTGTTGACAACATGCCGTTACCCAAAGTTATAGCTATTTCCGCCTCTCCATGTTTGCTAATGTACGGGATTCCCTTTTCCTCAGTTCAAGGAATATTTTGCCAGTGGAGAAACCACGGAGCTGAGTGGGAAGTGCATTGTCGGCCTGGCAACAGGTAGGATTTTAAGAGATGGCCTTCATATCACAATCAGTTTGTTAAAAGTAGACTGCAATGAAATGCAACTCCTGGAGTCTGCTTCACTTTAGTCACAAGGGCTTTGCAAAAGAGGATTTGAGTTACTGTGTGGATAAGATTGGTCTGCACATGCCATGCATTGTAATGAGCCTTAGGAAACCGACGTCCTTGTTGAGAAACATTTGTCTGTTTAGCTGCTTATTTTACAGGTTTGACTCGTACCAAGTTTTATTTGCAAAGTAGGCGTAATCGTAATCATCTACTCATGACACAAATTGGCTTGTGTGTGGTTTCTCTCTCTGCCTGAAAGATAAAAGTCTGATGTCGCTGACTGGGAAAGTCCTGATGAGTTGTGACCTGGCGAGGCGCTATGGGATAAAAGATATTGATGGTAAATGTATAAATGTTTCCTGGAGATTTGAACGTAACCATTGTGTGCGATCACTTCATTCTAATATTTTGTTTGCCGTTTTACTCCCAGGTCGGAGTGTGACTGATTACACCTCCCTGAAGTTCCTGGTGACCCAGGTCCCGTACCTCTCCTGGCTCTCTGTCGTTTTGCCCTCGTTCCTGCACGTGCCACGCTTTATGCTCACCCTTGCGGGTGGGCGATTCTAAACATGTCTGATGTATATCAATGCTTCAGTGGCAGTAATCATAGTGTTTCTACTGACTCTTATGGAGTTAATTCTATCTAAATCTATATCAGCCTAAAATGGGATAATAGCATTATATATATATATATATATATATATATATATATATATATATATATATATATATATATATATATATATACAGTATATATATATGGGATAATAACACTAAGACTGACTGACCTAGATATGAAGGAAGGGCTCTTATTTCAATTACATTTTCATTCACACTTGTGTGATTACAAATTAATGTGATTCTATACTATGTAAACATGAAGGATGGTCTCTATCATTTTTTGAGGAAACCCCTAGCACTAATGTCAGCTGTGGGTGAAGCCACAGAATGTGAAAGTGGGAATGTATTTAGTGTAATTATTTTCTAAAGCAGTATTTCTATCTGTATCCGAATCACTATGTACGGTACTGTAAAGGTGTTTGAATAAAGTTAATCAAGACAGATTTCAGAGAAATAGCCACAGAATGTGAAAATGTGAATGTATGTTGTGTAATCTATTTTCTAAAGCAGTCTTTCTGTATATCCAGATTCACTCTAAAGATTTTTGAATAAAGCTAATAGACAGATTTCAGCTAAATAAGACTCAGATTTGTTTTGATTTCCCCCCCTGGAATTTTGTGCTTTCAATTTAAATATTTGTGTCTAATGTTTGATAAAATGCCATTAAGGTGCATTCTGTCACTGCATGTTATAAAGTGGAGGATAAAATCCCATGCAGATGTGTAATATCTACATCTTCTACATGTCTTATTGTGCAGGATGCATTCAATGTTATGATAAAGCACACAGCTGATATGTAAATTACTCCGATAATTCAGATAAAACCACATGCTTAAAGCTACTTGTATAATTTTACGAAGAAAACCTGAACCTCTGACATAATAATGTGATACTTTATAAATCCCCATAGGGAAATCATCTTTTTTCGCTTGTCCCCCTCCACTGGGAGGTCAAAACAACATGCCGGAAGCTGGTAGGCATTCAGTATTGCTCAAGGACAGGGCTTTGAACCCATGTCCTCTAGTTGAAGGGCAGCCTCCTTGCTCGCGTCACCCCAAAAAAGGTTTGAAATAAGCTATTGAACTACATCAGAAACTCACTGGAACACTGGTGGTTCTACTCTTCTCCCTTTGTTACAAAACATTCTTTTCTTGGTTTACTGTTGGTTGACTTTGCCAAAAAGGTGATATGTATTCAGATTTGAAATCAGTTATAAATATAAGTTTGATGTTTTATTCTTGTTAAACTTCGATGATGTATTAGCGTTAAACTCTCTCTGAGAAGAGTTACTTTTTTTTAAGCTCAGTGATTCTCCAGGGTGAGGAGGCTCCAGTGGGTCCCTAGGAAAATGAGAAATAGCCTAGTTTCATTCATTTGATAAGTTGGAGCAGAATGTTTATTTCGGATCAGATGATTCACTGGCCCCACCTAGACAGTTATGGACAAAACCATATCAAATCATGGCCCTATTTTGGGGGAAGGGGGGCATGGAAATGTTTGGGACCACCCGACCGACCCCTGCAAGCCTACTGCCATAATACTACTGCCATAGCTTTATAATACAGACGCCTCCTTCATCCAATCCCTGGCCTGCTTTCCGGGCTGGCACACCCTCCCTGGCTGCCGTCACTGTGGAGAGTCACTGGGGCCTGCTGGGTTTCCTGGTCCTCTCAGCTCCGCCTAGCCTCGCTCTGGCCGGACAGGGGAAACACTTCTCAGTTTCAGAACAAAAGCGACAACGGACGGACCGAGGAGGACGAAGTCAACGGCGACCCAAGTAGAGACCTCACCCCCGTGGATTAAACTCTTCGGCCCCTCTACGACGAGAACCCGTCCCGCGACTCAACTCGACAAACTTGGATGCCTCGCATCTTTGTATCCCGACGATAATCCCGTCGAGGTGCTTGATAAATAAGACAAGGGTCAAACAGGCAGACGGCATTGTTTCCCTGGGCTTTCTCTTAACTTCAGCCATAAAATACGGACTGGAGGAGGGGTAAACTGGATTTATTTTCGTTTAATTCTCGCTTTTGCGGATCGCCCGAATAAAAGATCGCTTTGGCATTTTCGGTAAGTTTATTTTTATGTTCCAGTGAAGCGTGTCTGACGGCGAAGTGCGCCTGTGCAGTGGGAACCGTTTTAGTTAGTACGCCACAAAGGGGGAGACACTGGACTGTTATTGTCACGTACTGGCATAGTGAGCAACTTTTGAGCTTTTTGTTACATTGTAGCACTGATACATAAACATTTATTGTACTGTATGCGAAAATACAAACGGGCGAGGAAATTATCTCTGATATCTTACCCGTCGTAAATTAATCGTAATTGAACTTGTTGATGGTGATTATTAGCCAATGGCCCTTTTGCACACTTGCGTGGCACAAATGTCCCTAAATAATCGGCCATGGTGTAGCTAATCTATTCGCTGAATGTGCAACATTTCCTCTGGTGTCCCAAAATAAATAATAATTAACCAAATTAAATAAAACCCCCAAACAGACAACAGACTTATGTGACTTAGCTATTTGTAAGGCACTGCTGTTAAACACCTGATTCATATAGCCAATTAGCTACTGACTGCAGTGGGGCAGAAATAGCCATAAACATTACGTTCAGTTGGATTATACATTATTTGGATTTACTAACACACAATTTGACATTTGATTTGGGATATGTTCAAGTGTTGGCTATACTACACCTGTTGCA
The DNA here is from genome assembly GCF_964638095.1 of Poromitra crassiceps. NCBI lineage: Eukaryota > Metazoa > Chordata > Actinopteri > Beryciformes > Melamphaidae > Poromitra > Poromitra crassiceps. The sequence continues at coordinate 18,264,215 of NC_139639.1, forward strand.
TAACACACATCAGACAACAGTGTTTGTTTTTCACTGGGCATTTTTCCACCAGGAATATTTCACAATATTCACTGAATGTGCTTTAATTCTGTTGCATGCTTGACTCAATTCCTTGCCTATAGAGAATGACTAATATGCCATCATTGTCTCTTTCTGTAGGTTTCTTATCTAGTAGTTTGCCTTGGTGAAGAGGCTACACTTGAAACTTTGAGGACTGAGAACTTGGAAGTGGAACAAAGCCTGGACTGAGGAGGGGTGAGAAAGTAGACTGTGATGGATTTCTTATGGACCCCCATTCCCCAAGTCCCCCACCCCACCCTACCCTACCCTACCCCACCCTTTGCCACCACTCCCCCACTCTCACAAAACAAAAGTCAGTCACCACAGTGTGGTTCCAGGGGGGAGGGGAACTCAATCTGGACAGAGAGTATACGACTGGTTTCATTGCGAGGTTCAGAATAAGGAGTGCAAAGTAGGGGGGGAAGGGGGAAACAGCTGTCAGATAATTGACTTTGAGAATACAAGAGAACAGAAAGTTTGCAAAACATCAACATCATTGGTTGAACTCTTCAGTATCAATTTTCCTGTTATTTTTTTAATTGTGTGCTGATAGAGTTCACATGACGGGCTGGTTTACCAGGCTACCAGACTGCATGGATGACATCTCAGTTTGACCATGAGATCCAGTACAATAAATGAGCCTCATTGAAAGTGGATGTAATTGTGGGAAGTTAAAGACAACAAAGAATGCAATATTTGCAAACTAATCTTATCTCAGGTATATTTTTCCCTGTGTGTGTGTGTGTGTGTGTGTGTGTTTAGTTCATATAGTGGCTAATGTTAAAAATCAAAACAACTTGGCATTTGAGACAGCAAAACACATCAAGAGCCAAATCAGTGATTTTCTTGTTTGTTTTTGTTTTCTAGGTAAAAGAGACCCGACTTTTATATCCCAGATGGCAGCCTACATTGAACAAAATGGTAGAACAGGGCTAGTCGTGGACATGAAGCAGACGTTTGAAGGCATAGTGACAAAGACGGAACGTGAAGGAAAGCGTGTGGTTCAGCGCTCCTCCAAGGATGTGCGCCACTCTGCCAGCGCAGCTGATAGCAACACAAGCGGTGCGGCTAGTTTCAGCACAAACAACAACTCTGTCGTGTGCCTGCCTCTAGTGTCAGAGGGACTGAAGCTGGTGTGGACGCAGTCTGATCAGACTCGTGAACTCGACAACATCCCAGAGCTGGTCCAAGCCTTTAACTTGTTTCCGTACCCCACGTCCCGTGAGGTGAATGCCTTGGCCCGGGTGTGTGCCTTGCCACTGGACAAAGTCAAGGTGTGGTTTATGGTGCAAAGAATTAAATATGGTATCAGCTGGGCCTCAGAGGAGATAGAGGAGACACGACGGAAGCTGGCAGTACCTGAGCTTTCCGCTGATGATACTGAAACAAAGGAGGAAGCCAAGATGAAGAGCAAGAGGAAAAGTTGTGAGGAACCTATTATCGAGGACATGGATAACATTACTGATCCAATAGAAGATGCTGTCTCCACCTTGTTGCCCCAGAAGAAACCAAGTGCTCTCTCCACCTTGACCCCCCAAAAGAAACCAAAGTATGAGTCACCAGAATCCTACAAACCAGCCAAACCCACTGTCCCATGTTTCAGCTCCTCGCTCCCTCCACCTCAGGATTCATACTACTACCGCCCCCCAGTGGACATGCCAGCAACTACTCCGGCAGACATTTCCCTAGACCTCTCGGAGCCGTCCTCACAACAGCGGCGTCACGGACGTTACAAAAAGTCCAAAGCTCAGCTCGCTGTCCTCCGCAGCAGCTTCCTGGTAGAGAACTGGCCCGCGGAGGCGGAACTTAGACGTTTGCAGGAAGAAACGGGGCTGAGCCGCAACGACATCCGTAAATGGTTCAGTGACAGCCGCTACCAGCTTAGGGTCGGCCGAGGGACCCTCGCGGCAGCCCAGGTCTACTCTCACCATACTGCAGCTGGAGTAAAAGATGATCAGCAGCTTCAGCCTCTTCCACTCACGACTCAAAAGACTCGTCAACAACAGCCTAACGGTGCGAAGGTACAGGAGGCAGCCCGCAGCAATGGGATTAAAGACTCACATTTCTTTCAGACCTTTCTGTCAAACAGCCTGGAAGCCTTTGGGGAAAGAGTGGTAGATGTGGAGGCAGAAGGCGATGAGGCTGTAGAGGAGGTTTCTGGCAATGGGGATGATTTTAAAGAGGAGGAACATGAAGAAATACCCTTACAGTTGACCAAGACCAGCAAGACTGATCCAGATGTTCCACAGCAACCATCAGGTATATTAAAAGTGTCCCCGTGCTCTTCCCCCTCTGGCACACCACCACCACCAACAGCAGCCTCCACATCAAAGAAGTCTGCCCACTCTGCCAAAGCTGGTTCATCAGGGGCTTCCTCGTCCACATCCCCTGCCCTCACGCCTGCTGGACGACCACGCAAGACCAAGGAACAATTGGATGTGCTAAAGCAGAACTTCTTACTCTGCCAGTGGCCAAAGAGCGAAGAGTACACTGAACTTGTTAAGCTTACAGGCTTACCGCGGGCGGACGTTATTCAGTGGTTTGGGGACACGCGCTACGCTGTTAAAAACGGTCAGTTGCGCTGGGTGCAGGGGGTCCGCGAGCAGTTCTTGGCTGAACTCGCTACCCAGCAAAGTGGCAGTGGTTTAACTAATGGCAGTGGCTCTGGGGCGACCCCGAGAGGTGGCGGAAGCCGCAAACGTAAATCTCAAGTGAACGCATCAAGTGCCCCAACAGATTCCCCTGATCTCCAACCGCTGGTAGCGTATCACCGTTTGACGGGGACACTACACGAAAAAGACCTTGACACCCTATGCAACAAGTCAAGAATGAGCTACCAGCAAGTGCGAGATTGGTTTGCATCTCAGGAGAGTGAGGAGATTGAGCAGGAACCTAATGTCACTGATTGAGTAAAAGACACTGGAACCAAACTTACTGAGATTTTTTGGAAGTTAGTGGGGTGTTCCTTTTTTCATGGCAACAGCTGTAGTTATTACTTTGGTTAGCATTGCTTTAATTGGAGCAGTTACATTTCCTGCTTATCCTAATATATTTGGACTTGAATAAATACTTGTGCTGCCTATGTTGCTGTAAATAGGACAGTACCTTGTACACTGGTTTGATATATTTTTGGCTTATTTCTGTTTAGATTATCACTACTACAGATGTTTTTTTTTTAGTATGTTATAGTAGCAGTATAATTTATATTGGTTGTACTTCTGGTACTTCAGTGTAGCAGGCAAGAAACTGCTCTGGGAAAATGATGACTATGATGATGAAACTGTTGACTGATCACTGTGTATAATCATTCCTTTACAGCCAATAATTCCTTTTCATGAAAAGCACACTGGACATCTACACTTTAATTTGGCATGTTGCACTTGGGCTTTAGAGCCTGCAGCCATTATCGTCATTAAATACATTTCTTTCACAAAATATGGATTCCTAACTATACAGTGTCATTCATTGATCCATTAATATTTAAACCTTTTGCCATGCTGTTTTCAAAAGGTTTGGCGCAACCAGCAAATACTGTTAAAACTAATTGTAATTCAAGTTGATGCAAGCATATTCCTGAAATGTATTTCTTGATTGTGTTTAGAATAGATGCTATGCCGAAATACTTGATTTACACGTAGTTAGCATTGACCTGCACCGTTCAACAGTAAAAGTAGTCATAACTAACAAATAGACACAAGTTGTCAACCTTAAATTGAATTTGCTTTGAGTGATTCAATCCATGTCAGTATTTTAGTGTCTCTGCCTTGATTTTTAATCTGTGTAGGTATGGGGGGGGGGGGTGAGGTGATGCTTATGGCTTCAACACATCCACCTACTGTAGAAGCTGTCATAGTGGAGGAACGTGACCTAGGTTTGAGGTTTGAGTTCTGGCAACAGCAAGTGTATAATCTCTAGATAAATGAAAATAGTGAGGGCCCACAAGTAACCAAGTAAAACATGCTTTTTTTATCAACACAGAAAGCACAAATGTGTCACATTCAGGTATGTCAGCACATGTATTTAACAGAATTATTTCTACCTTGCTGTTTGTTATTCTATTAGCCATGAAAAGTTAATGCAAGTATTATGTGTGGAAAAAGTCCAAAAGACTTAAACGTCTTCCTTTGCCTCAGTTGTCGATATCTATACACTACAGTAGTTGATCTCAACTTAGTTTCTTCTTATTTGTAAAAGAAAAAAGGGCACTCATTTAATGTTACTCTGTCTCATTTGAACAATTGTGTCACTAGAAACAGTAAAGGATTTGCCTTTATAACCATATGTGCGAGCTATTTCTTTGTGTACCTTTAATGAATCCCCCTTTTTTTTATTGAACTGATTTTGATTCATCAAACTTAATATTCAAGAGAAGATGACTATTGATTCTTGTAAACAAGCAAAAAGCAACTGGCTGTGAAATCATTCAAACAGAAACATTTCCAAAGTGTTCAAATTGCTGCTAAAATGTATCGGCAGAAAAAAGGATTAAGAAATGAATTCAGGAAATGCATTCATTCAAAGGCCCTGTTCAAACTAGGATCATATGGCAGTTTAACTCCTCATAACATCAATACACACTATCCATATCAGCAAAACGGATACAAACCATCGTAAGTCGACAACACTGCAGAACATACCGAACCTTGTGTGTACTGTTTCTGGGCAAGAACAAGTCAAGAATGTGTTTACTACAAAGGCTTGACGGCCCTAATGGCCAATGACCCCTAACATGAGGAAAAAATCATCCAATCACTGGTGGCCATTTCTTAACCTGGGTGACTGCAGTCCACATCCAGTGGTGAACTGCATGTGGAAGATGTTTGGAGTCCGAGTCCTGAGAATGAGACAAATGGACAAATTCCGCAATTACACAGGAAGCAACCCACCAGTACAATGTACAAATATCATAAAATGGTTTATGGCAGAAGGTACTTGGGAAGTATTTCTCACCTGGTTGGAGGAGTGATATAGGCCGTGGACGTGGGTGTTGTTCCTTGTTAAAATAAGGAGGCAACAGGATTTTCAAGATGAAGCCCATTTCCTTTCCAAGTTGATGTATCTACTATCTAGTGTAATTATTACATGCATTATGTGCTGAAGATACAATGTTTGCAACAACACTTACTCAGTCCACGAACAGAACTATGGCTGGACAATGTGGACATAGAGGCAGCTGATCCAGGTGGAGTCTGAGGGGAACAGAAAGAAAAGACGGCAAATGTTTCATTCATCTTGTACAAGAAAAGTTCAACCCAAACAGGGAGAGATCTATCCAAAAATGCTAAATACCCTATGTATTGTGGACAAGAATAATGACCGGATGTTATGCTTTCATAGATTCATCACTTAATGTGTTTAACATATAGAGGGGTCCAGTTGATGTATGTGGAACTTTGAACACAAAATACTTGGAAAGTAGCACTATTGTTCAAATGTAAATGAATCAATTACAGTTCCTAAATCATTAAAAAAATAAGTTGGGCCTGAAAACAAAACGTGTAGCCAATGAATGCTTACTGTGAGGGAGACTCTCGGACCTCTGCTGGCCCTCCCCTGGGATTCAGCTGAGCCTGGGTGACTGAGGCACAGACGGCATGTTCAAATATTCAAGCAACAGATGTTCTGCAATATCAGTGTTTTGATGTAGCGTGTAGATATGTGATGATGCAGAAAACAAGGAATGCAATCCATGTCAACATGACTTTGCTCCTATCATACCTCATCATACTCCGTGAGCGAGGGGTGACTGGTGAATGAAAACATGCATGATATATGGCACAAGTAAGTTCACAAGCCTTGAATCAAAAGATATGAAATGGACCATCCGGTAGGAAAAATAGATAATCACAGAAAATCTGCATTACACGCATCTCACCTGGGGAGGTGATAGCCACAGGGAGTGTCATCCTTTGAGCACTAGATATGTGGGGAAATAATTACTTCTCAGGCTTACTTTTAGTCATTCTAACATTAATACTGGAAAGTTTGACATGAAACAGGATGTACTGAAATGTAGGTTGGCCTTTACCCGTGTGCTGGGAATTGTGCTGGTGAAACCTGTGGTGGAGCAGGATATGTGCAGGTCAAATTACATACCATGTATTATCTGAACACTGGCATTTTTAGGCAGTATCAACTTGTTTTTTTTTATTTTTTTATTTTTTAAAATAAAATAAAACTTGTTGTCATGCAGCCTCTTGCAACACGTACCCTCCTCTGAGAAAGGGGCCTATTTAATTCAGCATTCTCTCTTCTCAGATCTGAAATTTGCCTAGCGGAAACAGAAGTGGGGAGAAGTAGCTTTGCCGTGCAGGGTAATGTATGTATACACACAGGGACAGAGAGAGGAACAGCGATGAGCGTTGAAATGTCACCTGTAAGCCTGCTCAGTGACCTCCTTCAGACGCCTCTCCGACTCCACTGATTTATGCCTGAAGTAGGCGTTGACTCTCTCCTTCTGAGTCCGCTGAAAATTTGTAATCTGTGTGGGAGACGGAGGAGGGCTCACTGTTAAATGTATTTTCAGTGAAAATAAGTATGAGCCTACAAGAAATCACCTCTGGGGCTATTGGATAATAACTCAGGTCTTCACAATGACATGGTGATGCTTTCAGTGTTGTTGATCACACCAATTGGAGCAATACAGTGTAGATTGATAAGCGACTGACTGGCTCATCTGAAGTTAACTTGGGCATAGTAGTGCAGTGAATATGACCCCAGGAGAGCTTGGGGTGGGTGAATGCTGGAAGGAACACGCACCTGTGCTATGTGCTCCAGACGTGACTGAATGAGCTTCACAGGGTCTTTGAAAAACAGCTTTTCCTGAGGCTTCATCTGAAACAGAAATTTGAGAAGATGTTGACTATCATGTATAAAATAGGAGGGGCATTTCTGTTGGCAGCATCCAGGGTTGCCACTCTTTTGTAATGATACATTTCAAGGACTTTTCAAGCCGTTTTCAAGGACAAATATTATTAAAGCTGCAAGCAGCAATGATCGGACCCTTGCACCTTTGTGCACGTCGGGGTGTGCCGCAGCCATGGTGGGGAGTAATCATCAAGGTCTTAAGACTTTAAACAATCGAAACAATGCGGGTTACTAGGCAACCAGCCACATATTTGAGTTAAGAACCCTACGAGAGGGCAGAACAGCCAATGACAGGCCGGCCATCCGTAAATTGCTGTTTGCTTGTAGCCTACGTGGAGAGTAATACGTTAGATAGGAAGAAAGTGTATCAAGCTTGGCCCAGCACTCTAGACATATAATAAGAATTGTATCATAGGTGAATTTTGAGATGACAGGTATTGATTTTTTTTTTTTATCCAAACACTTTCCAGACCAGTGGTAACCCTGAGCATCATAACCACCAATGAATATGCTACAAACAGACCAACCTCATCTGTGATGGGCAGATAATTGCAGCTGGCTCCACATATGTTGCACTGTTCTGTGGGAAAGGGCAAATGGGAAATGTTGCAGTGTCAAATAAAAGATAGTCGATGCTAAAGAATCAAAGTTAACGTTAGCAGGGTTTTAGGCACAAAAGTAAAGTAATGTTATGGCAAGTGGAGCAGATATAACTGTCATACTAGGGTTGACGCATCCTTCACAGCAGATATGGCCACAGCTGGTTACAGCAAACCTCTTCCCTTTCGTCCTGAAGCAATGGTTACAGTGGAACCACCAATCCATCTTCTTGCTTCTCAGCCTGCAATTAGACAAGATTTTTAAGTGTTGGCCTACACAAATCAGATTAGGCCACAAAAAATACTTAGGCCAATTTCTTAGCAAATGGATTCTAGATGTGTTTCAGTAGCTATTATCTTCCGTGCTGGGGCTTCAGAATGATTTCTGTGGGTCATAGCCTACTTACAAACAGAGACCTAGCTAACATTAGAAGTTCAAAGTTTAGGTCACCTGTTAGCTCCAAAATGCTACAGGAGAGAAGAAACAGAGCTACTTACATGGCATGGTGGGCAAAACAATAACATTTGTGTTCTTATCAGAACTAACTTGCTAAAATTACCTGCTGCCCCCCTGCTCAGATATTGCTGTGCTGTGATGACTGTGGTCAGTGGCGCGGGACCTTTCAGCAGTGCTGCGTCCACGTCTCACGCGCTTCACAACTACAGAGAACAGAAGCGGCCGCTCGATTGCAACTTGGGGAGCACTCTTTGCCTGTCATGGTTCTGTGCTGTTATGGTTCTGTGCTGTTGTCCCATTGGCGCTAACCACATTGGCGCAAGGACGCGAAAATTCAGGCAAAAATGGCGGCAGCGTTGTTGCAACAAAAAAAACGAAAACAAACGAGTAGTCCTTCTCTTGCCTTCAATACTCTTTGGTAGTTCTGATTGGATTCACCATTCACACCTCATAACAGTAAAATTAAAAACGGACTGAGCTTTTTTTGTTTAAAGGGACAATCCCATTGGCCAAGGGCCAGCGTGCTCTAATGCTAACCGGGCTGACGTGTAGTCACACTACCACCTCCCCGTTCGTGCGGAAAGGGGGAATCGAACCCAAGTTCAGATGAGTTCCTGCATTCCAACTCGAACACGCTAACCAGTCGGCCAAGAAGACTGTCCCAATTAACAAGTGAACTGACGCGACCAAGAACGATGCTGATTGGGGCAGGGTGTAGTGGCGAATACAGGTGCATTCCAGTTCTACCCAAGGTTGATAGTTCCCCTCATTGATTGATTGATTGATTGATTGATTGATTGATTGATTGATTGATTGATTGAGTTGATCTGGTGACCCTAACCCATATCTCAATGGGCTGACTCACCAAATGAGTTGTGCTGTGGTGCTGTGGCTCTACACTACAGGATTGGGGATTCAAAAGCAGGTCTGTTTGGATGTTATGTTCACTGCGGGGGTTGAATCCCTGATCCTGTCTGCCTGGGCTGGGCTAGCAGCTAAATGCTAACTCTGCTGCATTTGAACAACGGGAGGATTTACCCCACGCTGATCCATTGAATACGCGTCTATGACGAGACACTGACTGAATCTATAGTGGGTAAAGTTTATTTGGGTTTACACTATGCCTGCCATATTTGATTAAAGTCCACGTTTTTTAAAGTGTAGCCCTATTTGCTACTTATATCAATGATGATGTTGACTGATAGAGGTCTTTCTCAACACAATCCATCCTGCTCCTCATAGTATAGCTCTGGAAAGTTGGGAGGAAACAAATATAAGGTCAATGGGGTCACGCTCCTGTATGTACAAGCTGACTGAAGCTCACTGAAATGTACTTTGTGTGCACTGTGTGTGTGTGTGTGTGTGTGTGTGTGTGTGTGTGTGTGTGTGTGTGTGTGTGTGTGTGTGTGTGTGTGTGTGTGTGTGTGTGCACACTGTGGATGAAATTTTAGTGAGCCTCATTCAGCTTATACATACGTGACCCCATTGACCTTATCATTTTTGCCAAACTTTCCAGAGCTACTATGAGGAACAGCATGGATTGTGCTGATAAATCACTCTACAAATCAACATCATCATTGGTAAGTAACAAATAGGGCTAGATTTTGAAAAATGTGAACTATCCCTTTAACATTAGCATTGTCAGTTTTCCAATTAGGCTACATGTTATGTTATTGAACATATTTTTTTTATTTAGGCCTATTAGTTTGTTTAAAAAAAAAGCCCATTATTGGACAGTTCACAGCAGAGAGAACTTGAACATATTTTCAAATACAGTGGCCTGGCCTTCATCTAACAACACTTAGGCCTATTAGTAACTTACTACAGTAATATCAAGTCTCAGATCTCACACAAACATGGACTGTTTGTTGTTGGTTAGCTGAGGAATGCTTGAAACTTAAACATTTTGGCCACGCTAAATCAAATGTTGCCCGTTGATTTGAAGTTACTTCTGCAATTGATCTTCAGATTTGTAAAAATGGTTTGGATTTCATTTGGCCAAACAGACCTTTCCCACACCATGTGATAGGCCCGCCCAGCATCTCTGACTGTGTTGGAACTGGAATGTCGGCATTTGGACACTGAAGGACGATGACATCAAAACCATGACCTGTCTTTTAGGTTAGCAAAGCTGATCCTTCCCAGCACCCTATATCTGCCAGTATGTGTAGGCCCTACTCAAGATCCAACATGTATCAGTCAAGAAAGAGTGGAAAAACACCATGTTCACTTGTTCCACTCCATGGCCAATAATAATGCATGTCATTTCGTGTTAGATAGTGAAAGATCAACTATATGCGCATCAACAGTCGGTGCTGGGTTAAGTGCAGAACATTTGAAGGTAGAACAAGCCACCCACAAACCCGAGGTATACTTTTGAATCCTTTATTATTCAGAGAACATTTCCATCCATGAGGTATCTAATAATAAATAATTAAAAAATGTCAAAATTATTTCTGTGTGGGTTCTACCTTCCAATCAATTAGATCCAATTTAAAACTATCTGAATCATTAAACATAGGCCATCTCTGTGCATGTCGGATGTCAAAGATACAGAATTGGTGTTGTTCTCTGCCTACATTTTTTATGGTCGTGATTTCTGGAGGCTATTTGCTGCTTTGATGGAGCAGAATGGATGGATGGATAAAGAGGGGGATACAGCTCAGGATCAGCAGGCATTTGAGCAATAAGGCACCGGCTTGACATCAGGAATGAGCTGAAAGATTGGAGAGATTTGTCGGTTGACCTAAGAAATTAACTGATAAAGACCGAGTTTGTTGATATGGTCAGGCTGAGGACCAGTGCATGACATTATGTAGACTACATTTGAAAGGTAATCCAATGAGTGTCCTCTCGTTCAGACTCCCTTGTGATCAGGTTGAACCTTAATCTTGATTCATAACTCATGTTTATGTGGAAAATGTTTGTTAGTTGTTTTGATATATTGATCGGGGTAATTTTCAGCGATATCCTCCGAGACCGTAGTGAAGGCCAGCGAGAGGCAGGACAACACTGTCCATATAGGAAGCCAAATTAAATTACTTTAACCTTTGAATTATTTAAATTAGATTCTGCCAATTACTTATGTTCAGAGAGAATCCTTATTTTAACCGGCCAAGTGTTCTACAGAAAATGGTCGGTACAATCAGTCCCTCACTGAATGTTCAATCAGGACGAGGTTTATTTGTGAAGACTGACCCAGTAACTGACTGTTCGTCTTGATCTGTGAGAAAGGGCCTACTTTCAAAATAAAGCTCTGGATTACTCATCCAGTGCAGCTGGATGTGGGAGATGTTTACAGAAACATCCCACTGTGCCTCAAAGTCAGCAAAGAATGGTCAATATACTTGTCTGATGTCCTTTGAGTCCAGCAGAACAGTGCAAATTAGTTCTGACAGGAGCCTCTTTCTACTTTTGAACAGACAAGCAGGGTTCGGTCACTCACTATTCCCCATATGGGGGGGGATGATCAAACCAGTTTACCTCAATTCTCCTTTGGTAAACGCATTGCGGTATATGGGAGAAAATAGGTACAGTCACTGTTAGTAGAAATTGCAGTGCATTGTGGTTATTTTATATTGACTAGTGAATCAAATGAAAGTTGATAATTCAGACAAAAATGGCACACACTATATTCCACTTTCTTGTAGGTAACAGTTATGAACAGGGCTTGAGTGTCTCACTTCCATATGTTCATTATGGACAGGTATGTCATTAGCAATGTTTAGAGCTGCCATAAATCCCTTAGTAACAGCCAGTGTTGGGCAAGTTACTTTCAAAATGTAGTATACTACATTTTACTACGGTAGTTACTTTCATTTGATAGTAATAAGTTACTTTACAATATTACTTTGTGTAGAGTAACTCGTTACTTATTACACTAATTTGTAGTGAGTTACCCCCAACACTGGTAACAGCCCAGCCACCAATGGCCACATTGATCAGAAACAAGGGAGCCTGAGCCTTATGAATTTCCAGAGTAAAGCATTTTATTGCCAAACCAGAGTAAAAGTCAAGACTGAAGTAATGCGGGAACCAGACCACCAACTGATGGATCCATCCTGAAACAAAATAATTTGAGAAAGTTATTGTCAAATGTTGAGACAAATTGACAAAAACCACAATGAAATATGTTGCTTACTTGAGTCATCTTCCAAAGTCAGTGATAGTAAGTGGCCCAAGGACTGCATTGTGTTCTACTCCGCCAATATCTGAAAAACATTAGTCCATTAGTATGAGACAGTTTAAGATGGCTGACAAGTAGCAAGTCATTTTGAAGAGCATTTCAATACCTGATGAAACACTCCTCCGCCTCCTGGACGTGCAGCTGGACTCGCAGCAGTCACACAGACCGCTGTATGAAGGGTCATCTAGCAGCTCCCAGCTGTGTGCATGCAAGAATAGCATCAGTCCTAAGTTTGACATACTTAGCAAGGCAGACTGACAAGCAAAAGTTCCAAATGATCTTTTTACCCTTGTTCGACATAGTGGCAGGCCTTCTTACTGTTGTCAAGACCACTGGGATCCCAGGCCACAAGCGTGCAGTGGATGAACACCTGTTGCAGGGAAATTCAAGAATTTAATCCCTCATGTTCTCCTGATCACACATTGGGCAATGCAAGAACTAGAACGTAATGACATTACCTCCTCTCCCAGACCAAACCTAAAGGCTTGGAGGGACATGTGAAGCTCAGAGGATTTTTGTCTTGGTTCAAATTTTGAGCGCGTTGTCTTGCTGTCCACAAGACATCTAGATTGTAAAAAAAGAGAACATATTATCAAGCCCATGAAGTTCACTGCATCACCAAAATGCCAATCGCCCCCGCTGACATTTACATAGTATTAATACCCTTTATTGGCGATGATGGTGAACACTTTGCTTTCAGGCTGCAGCTCGGGTGTATTCGTGGCCACGCATTCCTCGAGAAGCAGCAGCAACGGCTGATGGGACATCTGCTCCACACTAGCCATGATGGGGATGAGGGAGCCGAGAGTGAAGGCAGTGGATGGGGCCGGGCCTGAGAAGTCATCTAAAGCAGCAAACACAGATACGGAAAGCTATAGGTGTGCTTCTCATTTTCAGTGAAGGGGTTAGTACACACGAGTAGTAAAGCGTTACACCCACCATTCATAAGTTCCAAGTGGAATACCAGATCTCCTAGGCCGAATGTTTCAGTCAAAACTGGGTCATACATGGGAGGGTACCAATCACTGGGTCTGGATGAAATCAAAGAAGAAATTGCTGCAACACCTGACATGTTGCCATAGTTCCATAGACTGGAATCATTATAAGTGTTAATTAACACAACTCAAATTCACCTCTCATAGGCACAGACAACCTGCTCAGTGAAGGGCAGGATGAGGGAACCGGGAGCAGAAATGTAGGTCAGGTCATTGGTGTACACAAGCTCATCCCCAGTCACCTATAGAGAGATTATGTGAATATCAGCTGGAGGAAACACATTGACTATAGACGACAATGCTAAGTATGCTACTTACCAATCTCCTGAAATGACAGTCAGTGAGCTCCACATTGAAGGTGGCCTCGTTAGCAGAGACGGTGGGAAAACAGTTACCCAGACGCACAAGCGAGGGATCAGCCTGGGGCCTGGTGTCCGTCCATGACAAGAAGAGAGAGTCACGCCTGCAGTCCAGCTCCATACCTGTTAAAGGACAGTGTTAAAAAGTCAAGTTTCCACTGATGAGAAAGGACTTGACTGACTACAATTCCCCCACATGGCGATGTATCAACGTTACCTGCATGGACTGACATGGCAGCTGCCAGGATCAAAAGCGCTGCTCCTTGCCAAAAGAAAGCCATCGTGACTGTGCTGAGAGTTTCAGCTGCAACTGCTTTTTATTCCCTCTGACTGGAAGACAGCAATCAAGCAAATCTTTTTCACCTGGCCCACGTCAACGACCTGCACCTGCCTAATTATAACAAGCTTCAAACAATCACCCTTGAATTCTTATTACATCATATATCTATTAGATCTTACTACATGCATCTCTTTTCAATATTTATCTAGTTTGATCTGCAGCAGCATACATCTAGGCCTAAATGTGTAAGGATTATCCGAATATCACTTATCATTGTGAAGTGATGCATTTAAATTACAGTTTTCTGTAGCCTAATGCAAAATGGAAAAATGCCCAGCTAGAAAACCCAAATATATTTTTCTAAACCACAATCCACTAAACCACTATGTTGTCGAATTAATCCAGTAATGATGTGGGTCAACCTCTCACTAACTGTCTGCAACAAAACCAAACTCAATGGATTTTGTGTGCTCGAAATGTTCTAAAAGTTTTGAAAATCATCTAAATATGATCCTACCAAAAGCCTCACCACTGTGATAAGTGTGAGGTGTCCCATGCTTTTTGGTTCTGCCCTTCACTATCTGGATTCTGGGCCAAAATATTTGATTGGTACTCTAAGCCCTGACATTAGAGCCAAAGGTTGTATCAAGGGGGGTAAAAAAACGACATTTGTTTTTCAATGACTGTCGACAGTATTTGAGTGACAATATCAGTGATAAAAAGGCCCTAATTATGTCAACAAAATGAAACAAGAAGTTTGAACCTGGCTTTATCCAATGTTCAGATTTCTGTTGTGCACTAATTTGTGCATATTTATGCCTCATTTGCACACATACAATATGTCTTAATATACGGTAAGTAATCAACTGGGTAAGTGTCATTGTGATATCTATTAACCCCCCCCCTATTCACCTAGTGTCTGTAGGATCATATTTAGGTGATTTTCAAAACCCCTCATAGGCTTCCTTAAGATCCCCCTCATTTAGGACAGACACAATATCCATAGTTTGGTTTTGTTGCAATTAAGAGGTTGACCCAGATTTTGTGGTAAAATCCTGGCCTGTCTATGGAAGTAGTTTTGAGAATTGTCACACAAAAAAGCTGCATTATAATCAGAGCTGTATGTCAATGTGTAACTGCAGTTTTTGTCAAACACCATTCTTACGGCAAACCTGCAAATTCCCTTTCAGAAAACCACACAAACTAGAAGGCAATCAGAAGCGTAAACTTCAAACACTGAATAGAACTTGTCGACAGCAGCCATTTTGACAGGTCATATTTATATTATCATGGTTCCATTCCATTTAGGTGTTCCATCCATTGCCAGGCCTTGGTATTTCTGCATGCAAGCTCATTGGAATGGCACAGGAACGGTACAATCATTAATGTTATTAGTTATACCTGTGTTTCGCCATTATGACTGCTGTGAGAGGTCTATTCTCCAACTTGTCAAATGAACACACCCTTTGGATCTGCGGTAGTCTCTACAGCAGTTTTATCGTTGTGGCTAAACACCACTAATTCAATACAGAAACCCTAGCTCACTACAAAAATCAAATAATTTGTGCCTTGGCCCAAGGCCCGTCTGTACAAGTTTTAATTCGTTTGAAGTGTCCTGCAGACAAACAACCTAGGCCAGAGGTAAAATAAACTATTCAATTATAAGACTGTCATGACATCAAAGGAACAGAACATGACATGAGTTCAGGTTTATTTTTGCATCATAAAGTAAATGTATGGAATTAGCAATAAGCAGTGAATTCACTTTGGCTCTGCAAATGACTTTTATTAAAAAGACACAGATACAAGGTTGATGTTCCAAAGCCTTGCAAGTCAGGAGGTTGAGGCCATCACCTATTCTCCATAGGGCTTCCCACAGTAATCTTGGACTAGGCTTCTCCTGGAACAGATGAGAATGACCATGAGAACCACAAGTCCTTCTGTCGCATGCTTTTGGGACAAGGTGTACTTTATGACCTAGAGACCATTACACCATCCAGTCAGCTGTGGAAAAATATGATAAAATAGTCTTTGGCAAGGAATTCAAGTGCATCAGTAGACAAACAATTCAGACCACACCAACCTTGCTCTGAAGTCAAAGACTTGACAGACATGCTTATGTCAGAAGGATCCACTATGACCAGAGGGCCGAACACAGCATTTTTAATGAGGCCATGGGATTCTGAAAAGGGGGAAAAATAATTACTTCATTGATAAAAAGCACAATCAAAATATCCCAAGTTGGTGTGAATGTGATACCCGAGTCAACTGCTCTCTTGGACTTTGACCGAGACTTGCAACTGTCAGCCTTTTCACAGCAGCTACAAAGGTCATCCTGAGACGAGTCATCGAGGAGTTCCCATCTGAGAAAGGAGCCACGTTAGGGGATCATCATGTTAGCACGGTATCGACTGAATACTCACTCACCAGCGTTTGAAACGTTAAAAACGCGATTACCTTCCAATTTCACTTCCTTTAGCGTATCCACTTTCTTTAACGTAATTGCAGGCTTTCTTGCTTTGATCAAGATGATCAGGATCCCATGCCACTAGTTTGCAGTGGATGTACACCTGTGGGGACAAAGAAATTGTCAAAGACGATTGGATCAAAGACCATTGCTCAATGGAACAACTAGTGACCCTCACCTCTACTCCGAGACCAGAAGAGTTAAAGGACTGCAGGTTCAGGGTGATTGCAGAGGAATGGTACCGAGGCAAGAACCTGGAGTTAGAGTTTGGACTCTTGCCATCCACAAGACACCTGGAGAAATCATCCAAACCTTAAGTCGCAATAAAGCTTCTAGATTTCTTTGCCTTTAGTTTACCTGACCTAGCGTTCTTCCATGTAAAGACTCCGTATCATGAGAACCTTACCCCTTATTGGAGATGATGGGGTGAAACTGGCCACCCGGCTGCGGCTCCAGGGTGGATGCAGCCACACATTCCTCCATGAACAGAATCAAGGGTTGATGGAACGCCTGCTCCACTGCCGCCCATATTGGAATAAACGAGCCAAGGGGGATGACGTTTGTTGTTGCTAGGGCGGTGCGGTCCTCTGTAGGGTAGAGAGAACAACCATGGAAATTTGTCTTTGAAGGTCAATCTGCATTGCATCTTCTGCAGCTTTGGCAACAAAAGTGAGAACTCACCATTGAGGAGAGCCATGTGGAAGACCAGCCCGCCATGACCTTCTACCATGCCCGATCCTGGGGTCAGAAACGGAGGAACCCACCCGTCTGGTCTGAAATATACAAGTTCGTTCCATTGTTTCTCACATTTCAGCAAGAATGGGCTGGAATTTCAAGTCCAATGTGAGACTTTACCTTGGATAAGCACACTCAATTGGATGTGTGAAAACTGGAGGTTTTTTTGCTCGTGGCCTGAAAGTCAACTCATTTTGATAGAGGACTCGTTTTCCTTTCGCCTGTGGGACATTAGGTCATTAGGACACTGAAGTGGCTGAATGTTATTGTGATCAGGTAAAGCATTTACATTACCAGTCTTCTGAATTTGCAGTCCTTGAACTTGTAGCTGAATTTGACTACCCCCTCTTCAGTGTCCAGTTCAATCAATTGGGAGGGCATGCAGCTTCCAAGGAAGAGACGAGATGCATACGGCACCACCTCCCGGCTGACCTTCCATGTGATGTTTACCGAGTCTTTCAAACACTCACATCGCACACCGATAGCAGCATCTGCAAACAAAATGTCACAATTCCAGTTTCTGTCAATTAAATTACAATTTGAAAAAGTACATAATATGGTTGACAAATGTCTATTTCGACATATACCTGAATTAGATCGGTTCCCACCCTTAACATTTGCAGCTACAACAGCCAAGATTGTCACACATAGGCAAAGATGAATCAACATGACTAACTCCTGATCCAGAACTCAATGGAACTGACTCATTTTATAGACTCATCAAGTAGGCTAATTAACTGAATGAGCAACATCTGTGTGGAATTTGGAGTTTTGGACAAACACAAACCATCTGAGTAGAGGTCGCAGACACCCATAGATAATTTGTATGTGTTTTGAAAATTGCACACACCTTTATCGCGTTTTTTTATTATATATATACAGTTTCCAAATGATAGCTGCCTTTAGAATAAGGTTCATTTGTACCGGAATACGTTTCTCATGCAGCACGACGTCACACGGACAGTTGAATATGTTACACAGGAAGTAGCTGTTTGCTAGTTCACAGGTTAGCTCCAGTGTGTATAGTTTAATAAATAGAATAAATACATATCGTCTTGAATCGTATTGTATGCTTAATTCAACATGCTGATTAAAGTTAAGGTGAGACACGTTTTTTAACACACATGCTAGCTAACGTTAGCCTAACGTTACCTGCAGTGCAGCGCCGGTTAGGCTTATGTTGTTGGTAGCGTTACGTTAGCTTGCTAACATTGTTACATGGCTCATTAATTCAGGGCCAGCCAATCATGTATTTCATCTTTATCTCAAACAAAAACAATTGTGAGTTTCTGTTCTTTCTTGGCTCATCATGAATGTGAGCTGTCGAGTCCGTCCATGCTGCTCTTTGGGAACTCATACAGAGTAACGTGTATTCTATTATGTGTGATGTGGAACAGAAACCAAACCTGGCGAGGATGTGATCGTGTTAACCTTGTGTTTCAGACTCTCACTGGGAAAGAAATAGAGATCGACATTGAGCCCACAGACAAGGTGAGGGCACGACATGAATCCAGTATTTCACGAGATGAAAAATCTATATAAAAAAGGGGAAAGTGTGCAATCTCTGTCTGTGTTCTCTGTTTCGATTTTTGTCCCACTGATGTCATAAGCGCAAAATCATTTTATGACATCACTGATTGTCATAGGCACTGATGTCATAGTGATGTCATAATCGCAAAAATATCCTATGACATCACTGATGATGTCATAGGTGCTGATGATGTCATAGGCATTGTGACATCATCACTGATCATATACATTGTGAACCTATTGTGATGTCATCAGTGAGTGATGTCATCAGAGCAGGCGAGGCGACTACACATTTTCAATAAAATAAAAACCTATACTGTTTCTAGACCTTCATTTGTTTTGAAGATCTTGTCTGGTCATGGACTTCTTGCCCCTGCTAATTAGATCATATAGATGAGGATTGTTCTTCACAGCAACAAATAATAGAATATGTGAGATGAATGGCAGGGTTCCCACAGTTACAATTTAAAAGCTTTTGGTCGGTATTTGATATAATGTAGCAGCTGGGTACTAAGAGCATCCTTCTATCTGAACATTATTCTTCACATCCTCAAAAACTGGACTCAAAAGTGAGTCTACAACAACATAAAAGCTATAATGTGTGTATCGCACCTGAACCAGAACATTTTCCATACTTTTCCAGACATTATTTTCTTAATTCCCAAACTATTCAAGACCTGTCTGGAAATGATCAAATACACTTCGTTAGAATAATGCTTTTCCAGAGTTTCCTGTGTAGGAACCCTGCATTTCTGACTGTTGTCTCTGTTCCAACCTCCTGCCTTTTGCATGTTGTAAATCAAGGTGGAGCGAATCAAAGAAAGGGTGGAGGAGAAGGAGGGGATCCCACCTCAGCAGCAAAGACTCATCTATAGTGGAAAACAGATGTGAGTCCCTCGACACTAACTGAACCCTCTCAGCCTGCAGAATGTGTCTATTTCTACTCTTTGACATGAAAATTTTCTCTAAATGGTCTTCCCCAGGAACGATGAGAAGACGGCGGCGGACTACAAGATCCAGGGCGGCTCGGTGCTTCATCTGGTGCTGGCGCTAAGAGGAGGACTAATGTTCCACAGTCCCTGCATACCCCTCGCCTCCTAGTCCAGTAGTCCCTGCATACCCCTCGCCTCCTAGTCCAGTAGTCCCTGTTGTGGTGCGGGCCAGCCCAGCGTCAACTCTTTCGGGCGTCAGTCACTGTCTCACCATGTTAACAGCACAGCCTCCCGGGCCGAAGCAAACCCCCCACCACCACCACCAACGACAAAAAAGGACTTTCTGCTGATTCCTTTGTAGATGTTTTTGTAACCCGCCTATGCTTTATTTTGCGTTTCACCAATAGACCCACCCAGTACAAGAGAGCAAGTTCGAGAACACTGGTTATTTTTGCTTGTGAATAAATGGTGAAGTTGATTTGAAAGTGTTCTGGATGCTTGTAGCTCAGGTATGAAGGCAAGTCACTGCTGAGGAGTTTGAAAACATGTTTTTTAATTAGAAAATGACATGAGACAGGATTCAAAGACAACATTCACAACAAACTGAATTCTTATGGTATTTTCCCATTTACTTTCTTATAAGAGTAGTGTTCTGGAAATGGTTGGTACTGACGAGTCAGTGATGGTGACACTCCTGTTTAATAAATTAGATATCAATTTACTGATAAGGTAATATACTGTCTTCATCTGGAGGTGTTTTTTCTTGCAAGAATACATCAAAGTGTGGAATTTGGTCAACAAAGGGTTTCATAGGGCATTTTTCAAAGACCTAGACTCTATTCACATTGTGCTTACTGTATATACTGAACAGCTCAAATATGTTTTGGAGACAGTAATATCAATTATTCCTCCTGTATCACTATACACAGTATACAGGCTTCAGACCAGAATAATACAAATAAAAAAATCATCCGATAACCCAATAAGAAGGGCACTGTAAACAACAGACGAGATACTGGTCAGGACGAGTGAGTGTCGCTTGGTTTGGAAACACAACACGTCTATTCATAGGTAAAACAATTCTTTGACCTAAAAAAAACAAAACAAAATTAAAATCTTGTATGTGAAAATACCTCAGCTAATGAAGGGACAAGCAGCTGAGAAGATTAGTGGATAAGAGGTAGGAAGAAGAGAGGAGCAAAGAATTGACACATACAAGGTCCTGCTTGAAGTCCAACACGCTTCACTCTCAGGGCCACCTCATGTTTCCCCAATAAATCCAAAAGCATTGGATCAGGATAAACCATTTCATGGTAGCTCGACTGTGGTCCTCATTCGTTAAACCGATCCAGTGATTAAAAAAAATACAGGGTGAGCGTGAAGGCCACGTCAGGGAGGAGAGCTGGAAAATAAGATTGAAGGGAGTGTGCATGGAGTAGTGTTAGCCCTTGTTCACACAGGACGCCGAACGTAGAACTGAAGCTTGAAGCAGGCACAAGCTGAACGTACGCCAAACCGTTCACACAAGAAGCCTTCTCTTTTCCTCTTAGCGCCTACTCTCGCGCCCACAAAACCCGACCACCCACAACTCCCATTGACATGCCTGGCTTCACGCATCACGCTTGGAAAATAGGCGTGAATCCTGAACGATCGCTTGAGCAAGGCGTGAGCGTGGCTTCGGCGAGCGCGCGCGTGGGTGGTGTGAACAGCCTCGCCTGTTAACAAGGATGCCTAAATGAAACTTGTGGGTTCAGCGTAGGTAGAGCGTTGCTCCAGCGTCCTGTGTGAACGGGGGCTTAGATGAAAGCTGATAAGGTGGTTCATAATTGACACAGAGGAGCCAAAATGAGCCACATGAAAGGTACATATTTCAGGAGTGAAAGGTTATTTATCAAAATTCAGGGATGCAAACGAGTCACCTTTTTGATCCCAAAATAGGATGATTTCGGAGTCGTTTTGTGTCTGCCCTGGTATCTGTCAACCTTTTTCACTACACATGACGTTGCATCCCTCTCAAATAACAATCAGCAACAGTCGCTTGTTAGAGAAAACAAAAACTACTCACTGGATGGTTCTTACTGGGCAACGTTTGTATGATTGCACAATTCCCAGAAGGAAAAAATGGCTATGTAGATATTTCAATATGATACCTGCAGACAGGTGACAAGCTGATCAAATTGCTGACCACCTGAACTTGATTCCAAAGCATGTGCCATATCGAATAATGCCATCGATCTCAGTTATACTCTGGGGGCTTCAGAAGAGGGCGGAAATCTATGGGGAATAATGTCTAGCCGAGGTCACACACAAGGCTTTGGGGCTCCTGTGAAAGAACAGTGTCCTCCAGCCATATAAACAGCAACAAAATCAGTTGTTTGAGAAACATCAGCTCGGACTGACGAGAACGTCGTACTGTAGTGTGGCTGATGTAGTGTAGCAGGGGGCTGACGGGGCGATGCCTGCCCATTCATCCACAGACTTAGACCTTTGCCGTAGTCTTGTCGGACCGACTGATGGCTGTCAGTGGCAGGCGGGACCAGGGAAGGAGTCGATCTGGATAGTATCCTGAAAAGCCGCTCCTTGGCTGGTGTAAGACATGCGGACCCTCATCTTCAGGTTCACCTGGGAGAGGAAGCAGGATATAGATGGCATGTTACAGCTAGAATGGACTCTCCATCTACATAGTGATGGGAAGAAAAAAACAAGTACAGATTCTCTCCCGGCCTATTCTGCATTTGTGGCGAATTGAAGAAGAGTGGGAGTGGTTTGAAAATGTGCAGCTAAGGTGTATAGATTCAGGTTATATTTTCACAGAAATCTAGCATTTACTTCCTTCCCAACTGCAGACCCACCTTGTTTGGGTTGTTGAGGAGCACCGTCTGGGTCACTTTAGCCATGCTGCGCGCAGGAAGAAAGTCGCCACTGGGGGCCTTCATGTGTAACTGCACACTCTGGGGGTGGGGGGGTTGTCAAAGGTCAAAAGCAATTCCAAAGTTAAGAGTATCCAAACACACACAGCCTGGTTACTGCCGTAACACCTACCACTGACAACCTGACGGGGGCTGAAATTAACACCTGCCAAGCACCAAATGCTGGTAAAAGTAGTTTTCGGTGGGTCAAGGGCAGACATGGGACCAAGTAATTTGGTCCAAGTCTCAAGCGAGTCCGAAATCATTTTGTTTTGGGCAAGTCAAGTCAACAAGTCATCACGTCTCAAGTCAAGTCATTTATTTTTTGTCAAGTCATCAAAACAGGTTACTCGAGTCCAAGTCACCAAGTCTCAAGTCCCCATCTTTGGTCAAGAGTGAGCTTACTGAGATGATGACACTTGAACCCCTCGGTTACACACAGTCTTTAGTCTTTGCCCGTTCTCAAACTTTGTCCCTGCTGACCACCGTATACAAACTTTTCTCTCGTACTCTGCTTCCTGGTTGATTACCAAGCCTTACATGAGTTGAAACGCAACTTTATTCCCCACGTAGCGAGGTGGTTCATGATGAATTACAAACTTGATATATTGTGCGAGTGAGTGAGTGAGTGAGCCAGTTTGCTCTGCTCCTGTCTCTGTACTGGATGCTTCACACCAACGCATGGAAAATGGGTAGGACGATGTATTAGAATGAAAAATGTATAATAAAGAATGAAAAATTTATAATAATTATTTTTGCTCAGTAAAAATTATTCTTGGCAGGTGAACTCTTTCGGTGCACCATTAATGTTAATTTCAGACATTGGAAGCTGAGCAAGAAAGCTGGCTTGGCAGTGGACTTATCTTTGGAGAATTAATTTAACAGTGTGCATGCATAGAGTGTTCCGTTTAGATGTGGCTGGTAGCCGGGCAAACCTTTGGCACTGCTGCCTGCAGGGTGAAGCTGCTGATATCCGACTCGGTGGCGTTGGAGGCTGTGAGTGTGACCGTCAGGCCCGAGTCCTTCTCTTTTTCACACTGGAGTGTCAGAGTCACACCGTTCTTCTCGTACACCGTCACTGTGGGTGCTATGGAGAATACACACAGATTGTTTGTTTGAAATCCCATATTACACCCAAAAATATGTGGCATTTTTCTGATGCCCTTATCCAGAGCATCTTATTCTGCACACTCTCCCAAATCTCACATCCTCTGACTGACTGACCTGGTGCGAGCGGTGTGGGCTCCAGCCCCCCCAGCAGGTCCAGCAGGTCTCCCCCTGCGGTGCTGCTGCCCGGGCCGGGTGCCATGCTGCCCTGGGCCGGGCTGGGTCGCAGAGGCTCCTCAGAGCCACCCAGCAGGTCCAAAAGGTCACAAACCTTCAGCAAAACCACAGACGAGAGGGCGAAACTTCAACTTGATTCATCCAGTTTAGACTGGTGCATTTTTAAATCAGCAGCAAGCAAATCTGCCCACAAAATAAGACATGAAAGAACAAAATAAGTGCGCTAGTGCTTTTTAGGTGTTTGGGTGGGAAGGTATGCACGATTGGAGTGAGTAGATCTATGCTGACTTTCAATTGATATGGTGGTGCGTAGATAATGCATTTTAATTTTGGGGTGAACTATTAATTTAAAAGTTATCAGTGAAACCTTAAAATCAACAGGTAATTGATGAAGAGAAGCCAGAATCAGAAAGGTCAAGGTGTGATAGGTAAACATATTCACATGAGGTATCATTTGAGTCTTGACAAGAAGTTATTGCCAAATATCTCAATGTATTTCCATCATCATCATCATCCTCATGTACCTGGTTAGCAGGCTCTTGGGCCGTCACTGGCTCTCCCTGCTTGAGTTTGGTTGGCTCGATCTCCTTGAGCATCCCCCCTGCTGACTCTCCGTTGGTATGACCCGGGGAGTTCTTGTCCATCACAGGCATCCTCTCCAGCACCGCCGCCCTGGGTACAGAACAAACATCTCTCAGCTGGATGCATAGCTGTCACTGTCACTGCTAAAACAGCTCACAGCTGTAGTCACAAAAATGCACATAACAATTGCAATTCTAATTTTCTCTGAGGAAAACACACATATTGCCTGTGTTTTCAGTGCATGATGTTGCGTACCTCATGTGGTCATATTTTTTGAACAGAGCGTTGTATTCAACTGCCCTCTGCTGGAGCTCCACGTCTATACAGCTGCCGTAGATGCTGACGATGCTCCTGATCCGACTGAGAAGAGGTGGAGAGATGGGGGGGAGAGAGAGAACAGTAGTTATGGGATGGATGGATGAGGGGGCTGTAGCCACTTAAATGTTGTCTCTATCAGCAATATAGAGAGCTCATAAATGCAAGAAAGAAACAAAAAAACACAGCAAGCAGCTTTGTAGTTGTATGATATCTCCTGGACTCAAGCCCCTGGTGTCAGCTTTAGCTGTGACCAGCAGCTCTATAGGTCGCTCTGTCAGTTGGTCCCCTAAAAAAATTCACCACCCACAGTTTTTACCCTAGGAGGCTGAAATTTGGCATGGAGGTCAAGTGTGTGTGTGTGTGTGTGTGTGTGTGTGTGTGTGTGTGTGTGTGTGTGTGTGTGTGTGTGTGTGTATAAACGTGTGTGTTTGTGTTCACGCCAACCAGCTAAAAGGGGGCGGTAGGGCGGCAAATTTCCGAAATGCAGGGTGGCAGAGGCAGAGTAGGGTGAGCTGCCCCTGCCATCCTGCATTTCAGAAATTTGCATATTGTGGTCACAGCTATTGCGAATTTGCGCTTGTATATGTATATGTTTGTACAGTCTGGAGAGTGAGTTTTAAAAGCCTCAGCACTTGGGCAAAGTAATCGTTGAGTCACTGATATTAATCAACATCCCTATCAACCCCCACAGATAAGTTATAGTCATCTTGTGCTCTGCGGCAGAAAGACGCGCGACGGAGGTGATGCTTACTCCACATTCTCAGTGATGCGTGTGCTCAGCTTCATGGTGGCCGTGAGAGCGAAGCCTCTGGTCGCCGGGGACGACATGTGGGACTGTAGCACCGTTTCCAAGGCGTCCAGGACATCGTCATCAGTGAGCTGAATGACAGGTGGGAGAAGTTGTGTGATTTGTCTAACATTACGTTTTTCCAGACTACAACTAGGAATGTAGCAACGCCACCCTGCCATTACTAATTAGGAGTACTTTAAGCATCAGCAGATATGGAGTGCTGAGATAAACATGTAGGCGTTTGTTTTGGGGTCACTGATCTAAAAGCACTTAGGAGTTAATGCGTGTTTAATCTGACAGGGTTTTTCTTTCACGTATAAAAGAGACCAAAAAAAAAAAACAAGGCACTGCATTTATTTCTGCCATGTCATACGGGACTCTTGGTATCGGGTTTTAGCACTGTGGAAATCCCCTCATATCTCAACCTGCTTTCAAACAGGTATCAAATCCCAGATTAAAGCAAGCTGGACCTTTGCCATCAGGACATGTACTCTTTAAACAACCTTCGACAGGACGGACTTCTCAGAAGGTGCTACATGCTGTCATCATGTAGTGATGTTTCTCTTTGCGCTATATTCGGTTCTAACCTTACCCTCCTGCTCCCCTTTCTGGAATCACAGCCTCTACCCGCCCCCCCCTCAACCCTTATAACTACGTCTCTGTTTTGACGCTGTCCTCTTCTCTTCTTGGCTAACCTCATTTCTTTGTCTCTCGTCTTCATTGTGGAGCTCAGTCAGTGTACACTGCTGCACATTTGTTTAAAGAAAAGTGCTGGACAAAGGACGTCTTTAATTAACCGTATGCAGCTGCATCCCTGACAGACACTCTGAAATGATATGAAGTGAAAAGGGGCATTGCTGTACATACAGTACGTAGCTAATGAGATAACTCCTTTATGTATCGATCAGTATAAAGAGCAGCAAAACAGATATTTACTACTAAAATGTGGCAGATTTGTACTTGAACTCGATCGTTAATGTGTACCTGAACTGGCTCTGTCTCGTCACACTCTCCTCTCAGCAGCAGGTCTCCGTACTCTCCTATACACCAGCACGCCACCTGCACCAGAGATTGCTGCAGAAGGCACACACAGAGCAAAGAATGACACTTACACAGCTGTGTATGCCTATTAAACTCACGCTGAAACTCTTAAAGGATTACAGCAAGTCTTTGGTAGACCAGCGTACTCGTTAAGTGATGGGAACACGGACAACAAAAATACCCATGGGTCCTCAGTTAGATCATCCGCTTCACTGCTCCATGCTAACACTTTACAATACACTATGCTGGAGGATAGTAGCAGGGTTCGCACATCTTTTTAAGAGTAAAATTCAAGCACTTTCAGGGTACCTAAACCACAAACGTACAGACTCTCTGCTTTATCATCACATCTAAATTGTTACTATGAATGCATACAGTATTGCTTTATACCCACAGCAATCGATGTCTATTGTCACCTTGTGTGTCTTGTGTGAGACGCCAGGAGACAACAAACAAATCATGACGATGGGATTGTTTCATTTCAACTATTAAAATATTTCTGGTGTACATGAGTGATTGTGTAGAAGAAACACCAGATTGTGTTGAAAATCAAGCATTTTTCAAGGAGTATATTAAAATAAATCCAAGCATATTCCTAACCTTGAAAACGTAGACATTTCCCAGTAGCAGTATGTCAAAAATGAGAACTAATGGTAAATGGTAATGGCGCACGCACGCGCATACACACACACACACACACACACACCGCGTGTCACACACGCGCACACGCACACACACACGCACACACGCGCACACACACACACACCTGAGAGATGTCAGTGACCAGCGCCCGGTAGAGCTTGTGGACGGTGTAGCAGTGCAGGTCCGAGGCGGTGGTGATGAGCTGAATCAAGTTAGGCACCGTCTCGTCTCTCACGTCACCCCCTGCCTGGCAGAGAGGGAATCTAAGTCACACACACGCACACGCTAGTACACACACACACACACACACACACACACAGAACTACAGCAGCTAGACAGCTGGGGCAAGTATTTGGGTCATCCTACATTTCCACCCAGACACCATGACCTAACTTAAGGCAGGGTAAATTCCATCACAATGACTGGAATTCATAAGGGGCCATTTACCGATGTGGATTAAGCCTGAATTTGTCCCACATCTGTACCCTTACCCTTTCTCTACACTTGTCCATCCCTCTGAGAGTAAAGCAAGGGATTAGTGTAAGCATTAACGTTTACACCCATCATGTGCTTTTGTATGTAGTAGTCCCTTACCTAGAGGGAGTGGGGAATGAACGGAGAATGGTACGGAGTGCCAAATGGAAAGCACTAGTCTGGGATAGAAGGCTGAATCAGGACCTGGTACATCCACTGCACTGTGGCACAGTGCATCTACGATAGCTTAGGAGCGCTCTAAAAAGGGCAGGGTGGGTGGTGGCACACAGTGGCAGTCTGTATTTACCGTGGTGAGGACATGCAGGATGGTGTCAATGTGCCAGCGCTGGGAGGGCGCATACCTGACAGAGACACAGAGACACACGCACTCAGTGGCGCTCGCAGGGGGAACGGATCGGAGACATACACACAAAACACCAACCCGAACCCCCGTCCTCTCCCTGCTAACATACACATACACATACACACACACACACACATACACACACACACACACACACACACACACACACACACACACACACACACACACACACACACACACACACACATAGAGCGGCGCATCCAGTGCTAAAGTGCTAGACAGTAATAGACAGTGAAACAGAGAAGGCTATTTATACTCACATGGCCATTGAACTAAACATGGGTGTCATTGAGAGTGGAGACAGACACAGAGCGAGACGTATACACACAAGCTTCCAGGAAAGACACTTCCTTGTTATGGCCTTGTCACATGGAAATAGCCTTGTCACACTTTTTCACGTCCCCCCTGCCCCCCACTGTCAATGGCGGAAGAGTGTGCCCAATGCACTCCTATGCACATTAATATATGTGTGCTAGCATGTGTGGATATGTGTTAACGCGGCGCAGTCATGCATGTGTCTGTGTCCCCCGCCCCCTCCCCCTCCCCCCCACCCCCCCGTTACCTCTCGGCGGCATTGAAGATGCCGCTGGTGGCATGGGACTTCAGCTCGGTGGGGCAGGAGGAGAGGAAGAGGAGCAGCTCCTTCATCATGGAGCGAATGTTGACGGCCGACACCAGGGCCAGGGAAAGCTCCAACGCACGACTGGACGGTGGAACACAGGGCAGAGGAGACTACCGTTAGTGACTTGACACACAGTGTGACACCGCCTGCCATTACTGTGAATGTGAGACCGCTCAAAACACACGTTAAAGCGTCAAGCTTATTCAGCACCAGTGGGGTAACTGTGCTTGACGAGCAGAGAGAGGTGAGAGGGGCTCCGTTACCGTTTGACAGAGGCATCCTGGTCCTTCAGACAGTCCACTATGGTGCCCCGGTGGCGCTGCACTGCATTGTGGTCTGTCACCACGATCTTCTGAAGAGAGGTCATGGAAATATACCTGGACATGGGAACAATAACAGCCAGAAAATGAGCACATCAGCATTCCAATTTCATCCAGCACTGTTACAATGAAGCAAAATTCATCAAGGTCTACTTTGGTCAATTATGTTTGTTACATTCCAAGTGCGTAGTACCATTTCAAATAAACAGAAGCAGATGAAATTGGATTTTCACAATCAGCAGCTAACAATTTCACACAAGTTCACCTTGAGTTTTGCACAAATATAGCTTTCTTAACTTGACGAGCCAAACCGCTTTCCTGCCGCATGAAATGTCTTTGCTTCATGAGCAGATCAACTATGTCTCTGTGCACAGGGGAGATCACATGTAATCAATCCAGGCCTGGCAGCAGCAGGTCTCCTGAGAGATAAACCCATCATATCACCATCACTAATCCACAGGGAGAGAGCGAGGCAGCCTGCAGGTAAAACCAGACGAGCCTGCCAGGCAACATAGCCCCTATGGACGCAACCCCGAGAAATAGTGCCATAACAAAGCCCCAAGGACCAGTAGGAGGCCTTCAAACTGCCTGATGGCAACAAAAAAAAAAACGACATGGCCTGTAATTGAGAGGTCAGCGCTTTACAGACAGGCGAGGGGCGTCTGTGGTGGCTCTGGAGGAACATTTCCAGAGGAAGTGATTACTGAGCCCTGACTGATAACAGCCTGTCTAGAGAGGGTTCTCCCTCGCTGTCTCTGGCGACACTGAGGAATGGAAACGGTAAAATGACCCTGAGCGATAAAAGAGAAGGGAAGGGGGGGGGGGGGGGGGGGGGGGAGGGTAGTGAGAGACGTAGCGGCGGAAAGAGGAACAGACATTCAGGGATGCAGACAGAGTAAGGGAAACGCGCCACTAACCGAATGTTCCTGTCGTTGTTGAGGAGAAATCTTCCCAGGATGTTCACAGCCAGGACCTGTGACATACAGACACGAGAAGTGCATTCAGACTGTATGTAATATGGTCAATCTATATTAACATTGAAGATGTGGATATAAAGAGTGACAAGTGATGCTAGCTCCTCACCCTGAGGCCGCTCTCTGACTTGATGTCCATCACAGTGAGAACAGTCTCATACAGCACAGCGCTGCCCGCAGTCTTACTGCTGTCTGTGTTAGTAGCCACCTGTATGGCAAGCCACAGACACACTCAGTACATCACTTACAGTACAGTACAGTACAGTACAGTACAGTACAGTACAGTACAGTATACAGTGTTGTAGTACTCGAGTCCAGGACTCAGCCTTCAGTCTGACTCGAGTCCAGTTTTCAGGACTTGTGACTCAGACTTGGACTTGAGGCACTGATGACTCAGACTTGGACTTGAGGCACTGATGACTCAGACTTGGACTTGAGGCACTGATGACTCAGACTTGGACTCGAGCCTTCATGCATTGGGACTCGGAAGTTGGAGACGAGGACTCGGACTTGCTAATTGATAAAGACTGTTTTTTGTTTTGTTTTGTTAGTTTTTCTAATAAAGTCTCTGCTTGGTTAGGCAGACTTCTCCGCTGTGGCGTCAGACGGGAGTGATCGCCTCGCATCACCGTGGCAAGATTCAAGGCTCCTAGTGGTCACTAATAGTATTGCCGCCCCCCCCCCCCCCCCCCCCCCCCAAAAAAAGAAAAGAAAAAGCAGCCATGGTATACACATGGCACCACTAATGGCCTGATTGTTGACACGGGAGGTCAGATTTATGATCTGATGTGCGTTATTTCTATTCCCACATTACTGTACAATATGATGACAATATGGAAACATATTTACTCCGTTGGTATAGATACAAGGCTGGCAGAAAAAGGATGTTACACACATTCTCTCTCTCTCTCTCTCTCTCTGCATGTTTGTGTGTGTTGTGTGTGTGCCTGTTCATCTCTCTGGTTAGACCATCGACATAGCTCAATGGTTTAGACACAGACTGTAAAAGTTTAGATACAACTAACAAATATGTAAAGGCTGGACAGCCAATGCCATCATTGATCAGCATAACATTAAGGAGGCATATGACAACTTCAAATGTTCAAGCGAACAATTTATGTTTTTCATGTCACTTTGTATTACGCTTTTGCAACCCAAATTGCCCTTTTGGGACACTTAACAAATCTTGAATCTTCATTGGAAAGTCAAGTTATTTATTTGTAGGCTCTAAATCCTCTTATTTCACTCATGGCCTTTGTGTCCTAAAAAAAATGTGTGACACCGAAGGCCAATTGGCCTTGCCCCTAAAATGGTGAAATTCCAAGCGTGCAGACTCAACTTTGATGGCTCAGGGTAATGGGCACTCTTCTCAGACTCTCCTGGGGGTCGGGACCGGGTCGCGAGATTATTTTTGGGGTCGCGGGATGAGAAAAGATGGGGGGGGGGGGAATAAATGATTTTCTCCCATGATGATTAAATCTCCCATGCCAATGGTTTAATGTATCATAAAGCTATTTCAACGATAAAAACGATTTCAGTGAGTGAGTGAAATCAGTGTGTGAATGCGTGCACACTGTCGTTGGGTTGGGTAGCAGCGGGAGGGGGGTCACGAACCCCAGCCTAAGTTTTTTTTTGGGGTCGCAGCTCAAAAAGGTTGAGAACCGCTGTTCTAAACACCCGGCGTCTGTTTGGGAACATGTTCATTCAATGTTGGCAGCCTGGCAGGTATTACAAAAGGGCTTCTCTGAGTAAGTGAATATCGGACCTGGGCGAGTAAGTCGTTCATGGCGTCACTGGCTGCGTCGTTGTTGCGGCCGAGAATTCTCAGCAACCTCAGGATGCGCACCTAGAGATGGAGAGGAGGAGGGAGGGAGGGAGGACACAGACAATGGGATGGCAGTTATTTTGGTACTCTGAGTCAGCAACCCCAAAAAGGAGAGACGGTGGCGCAGAAACAAAGGTTGATTGTTGTCATACATTAAGGGAAATGGGCAGCAAAACTGAATGAATAATAACAGTGTAGATAATCAGTTGTTATTTCATTCTTATCGTTTCATAGTGAATGTAATTACCTCCGCCAAGGAGGTTATGTTTTTGGTGCCGTTTGTCTGTCTGTCAGCAGGATTACGGAAGAAATCTACTGGCCAGATTTTCATAAAACGTGGAATGGTGTAGCATGGGCCCCATTCAATTTCGGAGCGGATCCAGATGTGACTCACGCGGAGGTCTGTGCTCTCCGGGTGCCCTTCTAGTTACTTGTGGAATCCCTGAGTCATGCCAATAAAGCAGCCATTGAAATGGAAAAACAAAAGAAAATTCCTATTTGAAGTGAGTGCAGCTGCAGTGGACGCCAGACTGACCTGTAGGAAGGGGTCACTGATTCCTGCCACGTTGTGTTCCGGGGAGTAACCCGACGTTACCAGACCTTTCATGATCTGGACCAGATCTGGCACCGTCTGAGATACACACACACAACACAAACACTTATGTTGTGGCATACACAACACAAACAATTACATTGTAGCGTACATTTAGTAACGCTGAATTGACATGATGTGTGTGTGTGTGTGTGTGTGTGTGTGCGTGTGTGTGCGTGTGTGTGTGTGTGTGTGTGTGTGTGTGCGCGTGCGCGTGTGTGTGTGTGTGTGTGTGTGCGTGTGTGTGTGTGTGTGTGTGTGTGCGTGCGTGTGCGTGTGTGTGCGTGTGTGCGTGCGTGCGTGCGTGCGTGCGTGCGTGCGTCTCCCACCTTCCGGAACTGCTCCAGTGTCTCTGGATTCCGCTCACACAACTCAGTGATCAGCACCACAGCACCGTGCAGCACACCTACAGTAGGAGCGAGCAGAATCACAATCGCGATGAACAGTTGGGAAACGTCAGTGGGAAGACGTGCTTACTGGTATTCAACATACTGCTAAAACATAGTAGAAACAAAGATGGTTGACGTAATAGTAAATTCAACTTGGTGAAGAGTCAGAACGAAAAAAAAACTGCTAAAAACATGTTCTAATGGATCTACTGACCGTGGTTCTTCTCTGAGAGGAGGGACCGAGCAGCGGGGGTGAAAAGCTCCCCCAGCTCCGGGACTTTTCTCACAATGTGAACGGCACACAGGGCGGCCTGGAATGGCAACGGGGGACATCATCAGCACCGTAAAACATCACTACAACTACAGTGAGCTGTAGCAACAGTGGGATCTCTGGTTAGATCTACTGCTGTCCACACTGATCCAAAAGTGTCTGAGAATAGTGTTTGATAGACTGTAAACAGGTTAATAAGTGATATTACACCATACTGAGATGGTGAGATCAAATTGGACAGATGAATGAATGGATGTGAAAAAGATCAAATGAATAAAGTGCAGTGTTTCCCCTAGAAAGATTTTCAGGCCTGGAGGGATTTCGAAACGTACCCCGACCGCAACGGTGGGGGCCCTCGCTGGCGGCGACGGTAAACTTTTAGCTAACCTGTTCACATCTATGTTCGCAAAGGCATCCCAAGTTAAGTATCATCATACTATCATGGGATGCGATGCGAACAGTTGTATTATGGGTTGTGCGTTTCCCAGGCAACGACACACATTGACATGTTTTGGAACAGATCAAATAAATAAAGTGTGGTAGTCCTGACCAAAAGATCAAATAAATAAAGTGTGGTAGTCCGGATCAAAAGATCAAATAAATAAAGTGTGGTAGTCCTGACCAAAAGATCAAATAAATAAAGTGTGGTAGTCCTGATCAAAAGATCAAATAAATAAAGTGTGGTAGTCCTGACCAAAAGATCAAATAAATAAAGTGTGGTAGTCCTGATCAAAAGATCAAATAAATAAAGTGTGGTAGTCCTGACCAAAAGATCAAATAAATAAAGTGTGGTAGTCCTGATCAAAAGATCAAATAAATAAAGTGTGGTAGTCCTGACCAAAAGATCAAATAAATAAAGTGTGGTAGTCCTGACCAAAAGATCAAATAAATAAAGTGTGGTAGTCCTGACCAAAAGATCAAATAAATAAAGTGTGGTAGTCCTGATCAAAAGATCAAATAAATAAAGTGTGGTAGTCCTGACCTTCTTCTTGATGTAGGAGTTGGAGGCTCGCAGCAGCCGGTCGATCTCCGGCGCCAGATCCCTGCACATCTCAGATGAGCCCATACAGGCCAGAGTGCACAGAGCCAGGGACTGCACATACTGGCTGCTGTTGGACAGGTCACTGAAAAACACACAGAGATGAGCTCAGACCGCTGTGTTGGCTTAATGATGTGTTATCATGTAACCTGTCGAATGTAAGGTGTAGTATTCTTCTTTTAGCACTGACACGATGCATGTACATTCTGTCTGAGTTTTGCTGTAATTTTGATGTCTGTAATGTTGTGGTATCTCTTGCGATGACACGTTACATGTATATCGGTTTGTACGTTGAATGATTGTAATGAGTGATTGTTTTGATATCTATTGGGGACTACGGATGTAAATTAGCATTAGCTAACTCCGGCATATTTACATGTTTTCGTATATAGAGGCTTCTGTATTTCTGAACATGTCCATTAATGTGCATTGTCCCGTCACAATAAACCAATAAAGTAAAGTAAGTAAGTAAGCCAAAAGTTACAATCATATTAGAATATTCAACACATATTCTGTCTTTTATCCCACTCTGTCTTACTAGAATATCTCTATTTCTCTAATTCTACATAATTATCTCAGAATTCAATCCGTCTAAAGTCCATGTCAAACTGGATTAGATGAATTTGGGGGGAGCTGTCATTGTAGCTGTTACCCATGGCATACAGAATTCTAATACAGTACAAATCTGCCATGTCCGTAATTTCCACACGTCTGCCCAGAAAGATATCGAGAGCAAAAGACCTAACTGTTGATAGTCATTTGAATCCACTCTGTATTGACATTTACATAACATAATATTGTGTTATGTTTTTGGCAGCCTGCAGATTGTCATAAAATGTAAACATGATGGTTATGTTTGTTTGTTTCTTACATCTGTTACACACTGTGATCTGAGGGAGATCACATGGATAACTTGATCCTGCACAAATGGTGCTCTGGAATTACACACGTAGCATGTAAAAGTTAAATTACAGGCCATCCCAGCCCAATAAAATGAATCCAGTTGGAATAGCACTTAAGAATTACAATAGTGGTTTGGACTGTCCTTACTTCTTGATGGAGTTAGTGATGAGCAGGCTGGCATCCTGCTTCTCATCCAGCAGCATCATGGCTCCCAGGTATCCCACACGCTTCTCATTGTAGCGAGGGCTGGCTATCAGACGCACACACTCCATCTGACAGGAGGAGAGATAACACGCTTACATGTGAAGCTCTTTGAACAACATGGCTGTGTTGGTGTGGGGAGTAAGGCCAGAAATACAGCAGCAAACTTTATTCATCTCTATCTCTAAGGTCAGGCTAAGCTACAGAACAGAAACCTGGAGCTGGTAGGGATTCAGTGTCTTGCTCAAGGACACTTCAGCAGTGCAGGTGCTTGAACAAGGGCCCTCTAAGCCAAACGACTCATGACAAGCGTAATGAAAACTCCCTCACCTGACCGAAGTGAGCGGGGTAGCCTAGCATGTGCACGTAGAGCAGCTTGGCCAGGTTGTGAGAGCGCCCCCCGTTGTCGGCTTGTCTGAACTGCGCCCGGATAGCAGCACACTCCCTCTGGATCACGCCCCGCTCCTCGCCCTGCGTCCTGGCTGACCTGATGACCCGGATCATCTCCTGCAGACGTACTGATGGAGACATGGCTGTGTGTGTGTGTGTGTGTGTGTGTGTGTGTGTGTGTGTGTGTGTGTGTGTGTGTGTGTGTGTGTGTGTGTGTGTGTGTGTGTGTGTGTGTGTGTGTGTGTGTGTGTGGGTGTGGGTGTTGAGTGGGTGGGGATGGAATGGGGCAATCAAGGAAATGTAAAAAACAACAACAGTTTATTAACACAGAGAACAAAACCTACTTGAATTATATTCACAGTTCAGCTACATTACCGCATGGCCATCTTGGTCGGGTAATAACAGATGATTGGAATTGTAATCATTTAACAGGTGGTTATAACCAAATGAGCAACACCCAGTGAGCTGTAGGGCTGGGTTAAAAGTAATAATAATATATCAATATTGAATCCATATTAATTTGAAGGAACTGATATGGATTCAGAACTCCCAGTATCGATCTTTGAATATAATGCCTTTTCTTGTGGAACAGGCATTATCCAGTTGAAGCTTTAAATCCGTTAGACTTGCGTGGTTTGGTTCTTAGCACAACAAGATCTCGTAAACATCTGTAAACATTAATATTATACCCAGCCCTAGTGAGCTGTATATAATGGTGAAGCAGCATACAGTATTGGTAGGAAATGCATGTGACAACATGGGAATATGGTAGGCTATTATGAATTGTGTAGGTACCAGTATTTTGCTTCCTGGATAGGGAAACCCAGACAGGTAAGAGTGTGTGTGTGTGTGTGTGTGTGTGTGTGTGTGTGTGTGTGTGTGTGTGGTGTGTGTGTGTGTGTGTGTGTGTGTGTGTGTGTCTTTAGAGCTGTTTAAAGAAAGTCATTTTAATGCTAAAGCTCTTCTGAAGCTGTATTGAAGTAGGCTAGCTGTATTTAAGTAGGCTAACTGCGCCCAAGTTAATCACTTTACCTGCATATTTCTTCTAGTTTTCCAAGTTGAACAGCGATTAATGGCTGTTCATTTGTTGACAAGTCTGTAGTGACGTTATTCATTCATAAAAGAGCTGGTTCAATAGCAAGCTCTCTTGACAATGACATTTGTATATTTGACAGAATATATTTCAATTACCTAGTTTACCAACTAGTGAGCATTAGCCACCTCCTGGTGATGCAGGAGAAACAGCAGTGAAATCAACCAGAGGCTAGTCAGCTAGCCCAATGTAGCTAACCTTGCAGATGCTGTCAAGCCTGCTCTGTACTAGGCTGCCTAGCTAAAGAGCTAGCTAACATGACAGTTTATTTATGCGGATGTTTCAGCCTCCGAAGAAGAAAAACAACCTACCTGTTCACTGTACAGTGACTTGCCAATATTCAAATCTTCAAACGAATTCAACCGACCCCCCACAGATACTCGGCAATAATCTGTTGGCTAGAAACCAAACTACTGTATGCAGTCCATAGGGTTGCTATCAGTGTCAAGTTAGCCAGAATAAAAAGAGAACCTCCTGTCGAACTTTCCAAAATAAAACACTTGTTACTAGCAAGTAAATTGTTACAGAAGGGAATACAGAATGCAAAATTACAGACAAAACAGACACGCAAATTAGATTCCTAGATTAGATTAACTTCTTCTGTACTACACGTCCAAATAGCTTTTTAACAGGTGTATGCTTTTATTTTGAAGGCGTACTCGCACATTTTCCTTTCTTATTTTGGTTTATTCTGGCTATCTTGGTAACGCTACCAATCACTTCCGTAATTAGATCTGTCACTGGGCGTGGACTCCGCCTCCTCTACGTCAGGTATCCCAACAGGTGGATAAAATATGCATGAAGGATGCAGTCTGCAGCCCGAAGAACTCGCCACCGTACAAGGCAGTGCAAGGCAGCGTGACCTTTAAGGATAACTAGTCAGTTGTAGAGGGGCACCACACAAATACCACAGCAAAAGTTTCAAATTACATGCAAATACTGAAGGTAAATGTTGCCACACAAAATCCTACAGTAATAATAAATAAATAAAAACATACTATGATAAGGTCACTATACAGTAACGCACACTGACTACTGCAGACTATAGTATTAAAGATGATACAGTAGGGATATTTTTTTAAATAGGGGGAATTGCTGTTTACAAAGAACTGCATTGATGGTGCAATGGAGGATGGATGTTGCAGTATCATATCATTCAATCAATAGGATATATTTTAAAAAGATATTGACAAATATTTCAGAGGAATGGTACACCTGCAGTCAGTGTCAGAATTTGAACTGATGTGGTCTGGCTGAGGTGCCAAGTCAATGTGAGCTTGAAGAGGGAAATAAAATATAACATTCACTTATCAACCAATGAGCAACTCGTCATGATCATTATAGCATTTAGAGATCTACACTCAATAAAAACAGAAACAAACACGCCATTTGCTCTCAAAAGCCTATTCTGGCTGCATGTATTTCAAAATGAGACATTTTGACATAATTATCAATAACATTTTACTTAAATTACAAAGATGTGATGAATCCAATGAGAATAAAACAAACCAATAGGAAAAGTCATTTCATGTTAGTGTTACGAAAATGACATAATAATATGCACAATACATAGAACTTGAACATTAAAAGTTGTTTTCCAGTCCCCCCCCACCAAAATCATAAACAACAGACAAACAACAACACAATATCAAACACAATACAAAATTCAAACTTTTAAATCCAAATTTGAAGACAGGAAAAATGACCATGTGGGTCATAACTTCTGTTCAAAATAAGTGATATTGCATCTCAAAACGCCTGTTGCCAGGCAGAGTTACACTGAGGCAGTGGTGTTCAGGATTAAGGCCAGTCAAAGAACACCTCAAGAGACAGACAATCCAGTGCTACAGAATATATTCCTTGAGTGTTTATGTTAGGTGAATGTGTTGCATTTCCTCTTTCTGGGAGTCTTCTCCGGGCCTCTTCTTCCAGCCCCTGTGGGGTGTGAGCAAAATGTCTGCATCTGTTTGTGCAAGTGTTCAATCAGCTGTTTATGGGCTTTTCTTCCTCCCCTTCTCCATCTTTCCCTGCAGGCACACAGGGCTCCGGCCTCTGCGCCATGAGGGGGTAAACCACCAAACAGAACTTCTGGCACAGATGGGTCATCTTACCTGGGAGGCAATGGCAAAGACAGGTGAAATAATTTTGTACCGGCAATGGAATTCCTCATTTGAAGGACACTTGTTGGCATTCATCCCGACTAAAACATCCTTTCCACCAATCGTCTGTGCCTAGATCCAGGGTACTTACCTATCATAATTTCTGAATCCACTTCACTGCTGGAAAAGTTTACTTTGTTGTATTTGGTTTGTTTAGCTTCAAACGGCCCAATCACAAGCCAACGAGGGCTTGTAATTAAAGTCACACGGTTCATCTAGTTCTTACTAAAATCTTCCATAACCTTTTTATTTATTTATAATGCTCAAAAGACAGCGGAGATGATTGTGGATTACAGGAGGAACACAGTCCCACCCTCCCCATCACCCTGGGTCCCCAGTTAACACTGGAGTCCTCCTGCTACTTGGGGTCCATCATCAGGACCTGAAAGGGGAGCTGAACATCAGAGCTCTCTCCAAAAAGGCACAACAGAGGATGTACTTTGTACAGCAGCTGAAGAAATTCAAAATACCAAAGGAAAAGATGGTGCACTTCTACACCTCCATCGTTTAGTCCATCCTTACCGCCTCCATCACAGTCTGGTACGCTGCTGCCACTCTCAAGGACATTAACAAATTGCAGTGCATCATCCACTGTGCTGAGAAAGTGGTCGGATGCAGCCTGCCATTCCTTCAGGACCTGCACACCGCCAGGGCGCTGAAGCGGTCTCGTAAAATCATGACCGACCCCTCCCACCCCTATTCATGTACAGTATATATTGTTTAGGACTGCACTTGCAATTTTGTCATTTTGTCTTTTAGATATCTTCTTTTTATCTCTGAATATTGATATGACCGCTACGCTGCATACTTTTTAAGACAAATTCGTTGTATGTAATCTTGCATATTGTGGCAATAAAAGTGATTCTGATTCTGATTTAAAATAACTGGACTGTTCCTTACCAATGGTACTGTCAAAGCACTCTGGCTTGTTTTCCCAGTAGACTCCAAAGAAGTATACAGGGACGCCGGTCATCATGATGGCCAGACCAATGCCACAGACCACCGGCTCAGAGTAGAGGGAGAAGACCAACAGGAAGGCCCAGAACAGCAGGTAGATCACAGGCCAGATGAGGCTCACCTGAAGGATGGGGAACGGTCAGGGCACTAATGAAGTCATGGAGCTTTAATAGTTCCACACAAGTTTCAATGTAGTCCTGACATCCTGTATACTTCACCAAGCTCCAGGATTCACTTTTTCATTCTAGATAGTTTATTTGAATTCAATTAAATTGTATTTTTACAATACAAAAGAGACCCCAAACAAAAGCGAAACATGTTGTAAGTCACATGCAAAATATATCTAAATATTGAAACTTTGGATTGCTGATAAACCAGTCAAAAGCCCTAACTAACGAATAAGCTGGTCTGAGAGTGTCTTTACCTTGATAGGTCGATACATGTTGGGCTGTTGGAAGCGCAGCACAATCTGCCCGGCGACAGTGACGCCATAGAATAGGTAGTTGATGAAGCCCACGTAGTTGATGAGGGTGTAAATGTCACTGGTGCACAGCATCAGCAGAGTGGAGATACACTGAATGGGGTGAGACATGGGGGGGTAGTAATGATTTCTTCACAGCAAGAAGACTTGGGGCACATAGAGGACAAAGAGTAAACAAGTATTGTGTGTGTGTGTGTGTGTGTGTGTGTGTGTGTGTGTGTGTGTGTGTGTGTGTGTGTGTGTGTGTGTGTGTGTGTGTGTGGTAGGACTCACAGTGAACAGCAGGGCCGGGATGGGGGTGCAGCGGCCGACATGAATCATGGCCAGCAGGCGTGGAAGATGGCCTTCCCTCGCTCCAGCAAAGAACAGCCTGAGAGAGAGAGAGAGAGACAGAGAGAAATACTAAACATATTGTCCCCCGCCGGCCACCAGTGATGCTTGGATCAGTCAGTGATTGCCGAGTGTACTTGATATGAGTGCAATCGTATAAGCATTCTCGTATGGGACAACGACAGGACAGATTTACCATATTACCGTATTTCTGTTGCCTACTCTTCTAGGCTTTGCCACCAGGGGGTAAGAGAGACCTCTTAGTCATAACCTGGTCATAACTAGCATAGCCGCTGCATTGTCTGCTTTCGCGCGTTGCTGCGATATGTCAATGTCGCCGCCATAGTGGTCCGGGCAAGCCTGCCCTGTAAACAAATGGAAGTAAACGGGAGAGCTAACATTTATTTCTCAACCGATTTCAATTACCGGTAGTCATTTTTAATATCCAAGGATTTCTGATCATATGCTCATTTACTTTGAAATACTAATAAATAATTATATATATATATATATATATATATATATATATATATATATATATATATATATATATATATATATATATATAAATATATAAAGAGATTATTTTTTTTACTTTTAAGTAGTAATAATTGACCATCATTGAGAAAAATGGTACAACGGTAAATACAATGCTTTCTATATTTTTATAGCAGTGAAAGGATACAGATATAATGTTACTCGAAGACAGACAAGACAAAAATAGAATGGAGTAGTGTTGGTATGGCACTGTTAAATTCATACTTTTTCCCCTTTGTGGAATGGCTGTCCGTTTCAGTCTCTCAATGAAATATAGTGGTGATAATGCTGTCAGAAACTGTGAATTGTACAGTATGAGTTCTGTTTTCATCAATAAAGAGGTCTGTCAAAAGGGAGTATGAGTGCAGATTTACACTAAGGTGATGGATGGGCAGATCCGGAGTAAAGCTGAGTCAGCAGAGTGGGACTGGGATCTGCTGTCAAATATCCTTTGAGACAATATAATTTTCCAACTTCCCATAATCAAACTTCTCTCTAGAGACCAGTGATCCTCACTATTTTCTCCATGAGAGCCTCACTGGCAGGACAAAGTCAATAGGAAAGCCACTTTTACCGCAAAACAAAAGCCACCCTAACCAACCATATCTGCCTACTAATTTGTCATCTAGGGCCCTATGAAATCCGTAACCCCCCCCCCCCCCCCCCCCGTTTTAATGTTTCTGACTTCTGTGTTTTATGGTTCATGCTAATTTTAATCATCAGACAGGGTACACACTACACACCAAAACCGCTGCTGCTCTCTACACATGAAAGTTGACCTAGGTTCTGACAGAGGGGCGGGGCTTAGGAAAGGTCAATTAATGCACAATGACCACAACACTGCACTAGACCAGGGATTTTCAAAGTGGGAGGCGGGCCTCCCCAGGGGAACTCCAAGCAGTTTCAGGGGAGGCTCAGTGAATGGAAGTGAAAAAATATTACATTTGTTATCAAAAGGAGATCACATAGAACAGCCTAAATGTTAAAGAGCTAGTCCAGAGATACAGTAGTTTTGTGGAATTTTACTATTTCCCCCAAAAAATGTATGCATTTGGTGTAGGCCGGCAGCAATATTGTTGTTGACTGCTTATGGGATCAATAACATAATCACGATGCCACAGGCATCCAGGAGTTGAGCGAGGGGGGTGCCTTTTTCCAATCTTTGTCTTGGGGGAGGCCCACAGTCTCAGACTTTGAAAACCACTGCACTAGACAATATAATTTTCCAATGGAGGACATAGACAAAAATGTATGCATGGAAAATGAGATATCTGAAAAAGCACAGTACGCACAGAAGCTGCAAAGAGAGGGAAACAAGAGAGGATGGAGGAGGAGACATGGGGGGGGGGGGGCACAAACTGACCGCGAGGATGTGAAGAGGGAGCCATTGACCCCCCCGAAGGTGGAGAGCGCCACAGAGATGGGCATGATCCATGATACAGCCTCCCATAGCAGCTTCTCTCCAAATGTCTGGGAGTGAGAGTGTTAGGAGCAGAGAGACAGAGAGAAGAGGAGGAGAAAATGGCAAACACCTACTAAAATAGTAGCAACTAATCAAGACATTTCAGAATGACATGTAACAGACAGAGACTATGCGTTACAAGCATTATGCGACAATGATGGGCTCTACATGCATAAATGGCTCATTCGTTCTGATGCTGTGGTTGACTGTGTGTCTGTTCTCACCACTGCCACAGCGTTGGAGGCCAGCAGCTCCTGGGGGCTCATGGCCGTGATGTAGGCCATGTTGGCGAAGACGTAGACGAAGGTGACCAGGGGGATGGAGATAAAGATGGCCCGGGGCAGGTTCCTGGAGGACGAAGGACGAGGTAGACAAAAAATCACTACAACATGGCAGCGCTTTCATCTCGCCTTGTCCCATCTGCTGGGGTGCTACATGCCATACAGTGGTGCACCGTATGGGCCTTTTTCACCAGCAGCCATTTTGTGTCTAAAAGGCAGGAAGTAACATTGGTGCAAGCAAACATTAATGAGGGTTTCCAACTTCCAATCCATTTAGGTGTTCCAGTGCCGGGGCCCTTGTTAATGTTTTGCTTGCACTTGCGGCTGAGGTGAAAAAAGCTAATGGGAACAAATTCTGCGGCTGGAGGGCTTCAGTCAGTATGATGGTCTAAAGCAGGGGCACTCAATTAAAATTCAAAGAGGTCCAGTTCGAGAAAATTTCCTTAAGCAAAGGTCCGGAACATTGTAACGTAGCTTGCATTATGATTCAGTGCCATTGAACTCAATGACTAAAGTAGCTTAATGGTACAATGTCTGTATACAACTGACTGTTAAATCAAGCCAACGTCCTCTACACAGCGGCGATACACACATTCCAGCTCCACCTTTTCTCTTTAGAGAAGTGAGCTATCTATCTATCTATCTATCTATCTATCTATCTGTCTATCTATCTATCTATCCATCCATCCATATATATATCAATCTATCCGTCTGCCCCCTCTGTCTGTCTGTGTCTGTCTGTCGAGCGTTCCCAATGCAAACTTCTCCGTCGGGCAAGTGAATGTGTGTGCGCGCTGGTGTGTGTGTGCTTGCTCATGTGTGGCGCTTCCATAGACAGGTCAGGATCGGATCGCACTTCAACCGAGACATACTGGTTTTGAACTGCCCGTAAGAACAATGAATGGACATGTAAGA
Source organism: Poromitra crassiceps (assembly GCF_964638095.1). Lineage (NCBI taxonomy): Eukaryota > Metazoa > Chordata > Actinopteri > Beryciformes > Melamphaidae > Poromitra > Poromitra crassiceps. The sequence goes on from NC_139639.1 coordinate 18,307,848, forward strand.
GTCATTTGTTTTGACCACGCCATATGAAATTACTTCTATCATCCCCTCCGTCCATGTGTCACTCTCACAGCAGCACTAGGAAACGACAGGGAGAAACGATTCGCTTATTTGATTGGCCGAGTAGCATCACGGTGCGATGATTTACAGCGCATTCATTGGTCTGTGAGCTTCCTGGCAGATGAACCAGTATTACCGTAAAGATTAGAAAAGCATGTGCCGGTTAAAATAGAAAAGCTCCGTGAAAATGTAAGTTATCAATGATTGTAGGTTATAGGGCTCGGTCCGGATAGGACGGCGTCTCGGTCCGGATGCGGACCGGAGTCCGGACTTTGAGGATCGCCGGTCTAAAGTTTAGACCATTTTTAGACCAGTCTAGACTCTAAACTGTGTCAGTTAAGGGGTCCTTGACATGAAGAAGTTTCAGAACCTCTCAAACCATAACTTTTTGTTTGGATTTAGTTGCAAGCACAAAAATTGTGCACAAGAACCCTATGTGCAACTGGCAGAAGTCACATGAGCAAAAGCTTCCAGACAGTGTGTGTGTGCGTGTGTGTGTGTGTGTGTGTGTGTGTGTGTGTGTGTGTGTGTGTGTGTGTGTGTGTGTGTTTCACCTGTATGGGTCGACCAGCTCCTCCGTGACGTAATTGAGGAAGTTCCAGCCTCCGTATGCAAAGGAACCTTGGAGGAAGGCCAGCGCGATCAGGCCGACATCGTAGTCTCGGAAGGTCTCGAAGGCGTGCACTGGCTCCAACCAGTAATAGTGACCTGAGACCAAAACATGACCCAGCTTCATCTATAGCACCTGCTGTCATGCACCACCACAACCTGAGCAGCAGATGGCACCAGATGCCATCTGCTTTTACAGTGTCTGAAGGTCCTTCAACAGTCTCACACTGAACTATCTACATTCAGTCAAAGCATTTAAAATGTCTTAAATACAATTAAACTGTAGCCTTTTAAGTCTTAATTACAGTTGCAGAAGTCTTAAAAAATACCATCTACCAGGAAAACCACCTGGTTACGGAGACTTATATTCCGAATGGTCGGGTGTTTTTCTTTAGTTTTGAGATGTATTTATGTTGAACAATTGTTGAAGTTTTATTCCAACTACATTAAGATGGTCTTAAAAGGGATTCAAATCGCTGAAAGCTACGATTACCCTGTTATAGTCAACTCAGCTATAAACATCCTACTGATATTGACTGAATTGGATTTTAACAAGCTCTGTCATGTTCCCCATGCTTTGAACCACAAATCCTCATCTTGGGTTTCATTATTGATACAGCAGTGGTTCCAAAACTGGGGTACGTGTACCCCTAGCGGTATGTGGAGGTACCACATGGGGTATTTGGAAATGGAAAAATGTAAGACTAAATCATGAAAATAAATTCAATGTTAAAATAAATCTGCTCACGGGGCACTAATTGCAACTCTTTCACTCCATTTCTTATTTTGTAATGTTATAGTCTTCAAAAGGTGGGTTATTAGCATTCATTCATTGCATCATTATGCTATAGTTTTCTCTTGCAGTTTTCTAAGCAAAATGTTGTAGTCGGGTAAATGGGGTACTTGGATTCAGAAATCAGGGAATGGGGGGCTTTGTGAAGCCAAACAAGTTTGAGGATCACTGTGATACAGTATGTTTAACTGGGCACAGATAAGAAGTGAGAATCAACACAAGATCACATCAAAGGGCAGACAAAGTGCCTGTGATGGGCTGCATGTCCAGCTCTCTTCCCACATAAAGCAGGATGTGAGGCGGCTAAGTCGTACGAGTGAGCACGGCTTGGTTGGCTGGGTTTGGCACTGTAGCTGTGTAGAGTGTGGCTGTGTAGAGTGTCGCTGGGGATTATGAGCGGGATGAAGAGCTATGAGTTACTCTAATCCCTCTTTCACGTTGGGATCACTGAAATCCCGTGGGAGGCACAAGGGGGACTGTATTGTGATGGTAGCTAAAGCATTTCCTCTCCAACGGCAACAGTCCGCCGTCCATTTTTTGCCATTTTGGAATCGTGTCTTGCGAGATAAAAGACATCGACGGAGAGAGAGATGGAGAGAGAAGTTGAGAGCGAGTGAGAGAGACAGACTGGACCAGCCAAGTCAATCTACCTTTGCAGACCTGGACGATTCCCATGACTATGATGAGGCCCAACGCCAGAAGCTTGCCAGTGGTGAAGACATCCTGGACCCGCGTGGCCCAGCGCACGCTGTGGCAGTTCACCCACGTCAACAGCACTGAGGACAGGAAGAGGACACATGATAAACCAACAATAGGTTCCCATTATACCAGAAGTTACAGTCACATTTGTGTGATCTACAAGGTGGGCGAAGGATTCAATAGACATGACAGACATCACTTGTACCAGAGGCCTGCAGAATGCTGCCAGGTTCACCTGCTGCTCTCTCTCTCCGTCTCTCTATTGGGCCCTTTTCACAGCGGCCATTTTGTGTTGAAAAGGCCGGGTAAACATAGATGCAAGCAAATCATTTTACGTGCGATCGGCCTGAAACTTTTAGGACGTGTAAAGAGCACCTGTGCGGGTGACCTGACTGAGCCTGATTTTTTAATTAGGTAATTGCCCTAATTACGTATTGATGTGATGTATCATGTCACTCGAGCAGTGAAACCTGGTCAAATGGCCCCGAGTACCTATAACTACGCTATAATCTACACTAATGGGACTGTTCAGAAGCTGCCAGAGTGAGCTGCAGAACATCTCATGCTGACACTGACTAGCTCGTCTCTGTGGGCTGCAGGTTGAAACAGGGAGATGTGACACAAACATGTCAGGTAAAATTATGCTTCGGTGTGTTCAATAGATTTCCACAGGGAAGCACTGCAGGAGACAGATGTTTTCAGAGGATTGCTTTTAAAGCCAAAGTTATTTTTCTTCTCTTTCACAGCTGTCTAGGGCGGCTCATGTAAATTCTGCGCATTTTAATATCAAGACAATACATTATGTGATAGCGTTTATGACAATACTAAAAACACTCATTCGCACAGAGAGATTTTGCAGGCTATTGTGCTCTACAACAATATTGTGTTCAACAACCCTTAACAATGGATAGGCAAGAGTTTAATGTAAAAAAGACAGATGTTCATCACAAAGTGCAGCTGCAACACAGAAGAGCATGTCATCCCCCTAATTGAGACACTGTAGATGCCAAAATGAAATTCTGGTTTTAGGCAAAACAAATCAAAACGTTAACAGCAAAATATAAAACGCTCTCCTAAATGACCATCCAGGGAAAGCTGGTCTCACTGGATGCTTGTCTCTCTCATCCCTCTAAGCACCACAGACCTGCCAGGTTGATAAGCGCGTGTGTGCCGTTTATTGACGTCACATCATTTCCGTTTGTTTTTCAAACAGCCATCTCTCGCTGCCATCTGTGCAAATTTGAAAATGGGCTCAACGTTCACCAGGGCCTCACTACGCTGTATCATGGCATGGACTGTATCTGTCGCCATACTGAAGACTTCAGCAGGCAAAATGCAATCACTGCAATCTAATCTTACAAAATGCGGCTCAATTTTCTGACTCACGCAGGCAGACGGCGGCCAGCAGGCGGAGGGCGGGGCCCGGGGGGAGGCAGGTGGGGAAGAGCGGCTGCAGGATGTAGTTTGAGAAGGTGAGGGCGATCACAGCCTGGTTGGTGGGGTAGATAACCAGCACCGCGATCCACAGACGCAGGAACCTGGGCGACAACGCAGGAAGCACGTTAATGAGACATAGCAACACACTCATGTCACACGCACGCAAGCGCACGCACGCGCACACACACACACACACACACACACACACACTAAAGCAAAATGGAGTAGGACAACAAAAAGCACTAATTGCCACATTAGCATATCGACTAAATGTTGCATTACTCTATAATGTAATGTGCACTAGTGCATTGTTGTGAAAGACAAGAGAGATGAGCAGAACTGGGTCAGTGACGTCCTGGGGTTGTTGGGAATACACAACTACACTACAAGGGGTTGTTATTGTAATGTGTGCATGGCTATTTAGGAGGCAGTGTTACAATGTGACTGTGCGTGCGTGCGTGCGTGCGTGTGTGTGTGCGTGTGGTGTGTGTGTGTGTGTGTGTGTGCACACGTGTGTGCGTGCGTGTGTGTGTGTGTGTGTGTGTGTGTGTGTGTGTGTGTGTGTGAGTGAGATTAATTACAAAAGGCTCACTAGAACTTTGTCAATTTCTGAGGGTGCTTTCATGTAGCATAATCCCCATAGGCTGCGGAACCGGTAGTGCCGGGGGGCCTACCTACTTTTGAATATCAAACCAGTAAAAAGAAAGAATCTGATTCTTTGCGCATAATTGCACAAACGGGGCGCTCTCTTCCCCTCCTCTCTCTGTCTCACAGCCTGCTGTCATGGAGCAGCGTTCAGGTGCGTCTCTCAGAGGAACGCACATCCTGGGAATACTGAGAGAATGCGACTGCGCTCGCGAGGTTGTGGAACAGGTCGGTTCGGTAAGGCCACCGTCAATCTGTTCGCCTCAACGGAAAATGTGCACTCTCTTATGGTCTTCTCGCTACAGGAAGGGACCCCCCTCCCCCCGGGTCGAGATGCACTGGCTCCTCAGTGGCTGCAGACACTCCTGTACACGTTTCTTCCGGTGGCGCTGATCCTCCTGACCACACTGGGGCATGTGCACGTAGGGATATTAACTATGATTCTGGTCGGCCCACGTTGGCCCAAGAAAGCATGATTCACAGAGATAATTTCTCTTCTGAATGGGAGACCGTAGCGCCTACCAATGTGCAGAGCTCTGCCATCAGATTGGGCACCTTTGGGGGGGGGGGGGGGGGGGGGTGATACCGCAAGAACCACATTCATTTGAGACATATTTTAAAATCTATCTCATGTAATCTCAAACATTCATTAATCTGGGAACCCAACCAATTTCTGCATTGGTATCACAAGGGATAACATTTTCGTCTCATTTTTCTCTCACCCAGCCAGTCCGCCAAAGATATCCTTGACGTAGGCATAGTCTCCCCCCGACTTGGGGATGGTCACGCCCAGCTCGGCATAGCAGAGAGCACCGATAGCAGTGATGACTCCAGTGATGACCCACACGATGATGGCCAGACCCACTGAGCCGGCGTTCTCCAGAACCCCCTTAGGACTCACGAAGATCCCCGATCCAATTATGTTGCCTGGGAGAGTGAAAAACAAGAGAGGCACAGAGAGCAGATTAAGAAACAACGCTCATCCAGGAACTGATGCTGTCATTCAGTGGTTCTCAACGTGAGGTCCGGGGACCACCAGGGGCCCTTCAGGGGGTTCCAGGTGGTCCCTAGCAAATTGATGAATTGTTCAACGTGATTTAATTTACAAAGTTAACACGATTAGAGAATGTAGAAGAAAGACTGTTTTGATCTTATCTCTCTGCCTACAATACAGACAGTCATGGAGTTCTGGACAAAATCATAATTATCTGACAATACAAATATTCTCAGATTTGAGTTTTGAGACAAGAATCTCGTAAATGTAGGGGTCCATGGGTCTAATGCGGACTAAATTAGGGGTCCTTGATATGAAAAAGTTTGCGAATCACTACTGTAATTCATGCAATATTTCAAACAAACCCTAACAAAATAAGCACGGAAAGTTACATCATCAGTTATCTGTATCAGGAAGGGCGGTATTGCAGATATAACATGTTCATGAACAGGGAGAGAAAAACAAGGGCATGAAAAAACGAGCACAAGAAAACAAATGTGAAACGTCGGCAGAGCAGAAAGAGGACTATAACGGAACGTGACCATTTCCTGTCACTTATTCCCCAGCTTCCTGACTGCAGACCAATCGCATGAAACAACTCGAAAATCCCCTCTCATCTACTACTGCTCAGTGTGAAAGCTCTAGTTCCTGTTCTGGATCACCCTAGGAAAATTAATTTGCCCCTCTCGCTTGACTACTGTGAAGCACTGCCAGCATTAGTTGTGATATATCAAGTATACTAAATGGATGTTTCTCTCTCATAAAGGTCACATTCAGCAGCCCATATCAAAGCTATTGCGGTCAGGATCAAATTCAGGCTGGTGATAGTCTTGCCTGCCTGATAATGATTTTCCCCACATACAGCATTAACTCTCTCCCATACAGCATTAACTAACCCCCGCCCATACAGCATTAACTCAGCCCCCTTGAAAAAAGAGAAAGGGTAGTGTCCATAATTCAATAATTACCCCTTCCACTCAGTAAAAATCCATGTTCCGTTTTGGTTTGCGCAGTACAGCGATTCAATGAAAGAGATACAGCCGGAAGAAATGTGAAACGCCAAACAAAAGAATGAAATTAAAATGTTTAGAAATGGATTAACCTGTGCTGTGCTGAGTTATGATGAGTCGTTGCACTCTTTTATCCATAAAGATCTATTAATCATATGTGGGTGAATGGAGAAAGTGTGCAGGGTCCGGGTGGTTTCCTGCTGAATGGTGCTTCATCCATGCTGCTACGGATTGTAATGGAAATTGCAATCGTGACACCGGCGGGCGAGCATTAGTGGGATTACTTTTTTATCGACTTTCGCTGCATGTGTGGGAGGCAAGGAGGGACCGAGGAAGTGTGATGGCAGCCAGCGAATCCCCCGCAAGCATGAAAGTGACATTGAATGAGCGAGAGCAAGATGTACGATGCTGCTTGTGCACTGGAGATTTGGCGAGCAATCAAGACAGAGAGACTCGATAGAGAGAGGCTGAGGGTAAAAATAAATATTCAATAGGGAAGAGATTTCACAGCCGGTAGTGTTCAGTGCAATGCAAATGTCGGTGATCACACTCGAATTCAGTAACATGCCTGACATCCCCAACAAGCAAATACCTTGTGAATGTTATATTCATTTCAAATACAATACTGGATAACAAATAAAATGAATGATTTGCATCATTCAAGTCAGTTTTGTGGCAACTAGGGCCCCCTAGGGTCGCCCGCTGTGCGGTCTTGCCCGCAGCTCGGCTGCTGCGTGGCCTCGCCTGATCTATTGGCATGTACAGCGCACAATCACCTGCTCTATTGGCATGTGCAGTGTACAATCCCATCACTGATGACTTCACTGTCACTGATGATGTCACAATGCATATAACATCACTGATGATGTCACAATGTCTATGCCATCATCAGTGCCTATGCCTTCATCAGTGATGTCATAAGATGTTTTCGTCAATAATGACGTCACTGATGATATCAATTGATGATTTCATAGACATCATCAGTGCTGTGACATCATCAGTGGGACAAAAATGTAAACAGACAGAACCCACTTACTCAATTTTATATAAGAAGAAAGAAGATATAACGAAAAAAGTCCGCACACAGTATATGCTGTCCCATGCTTTAATGATCCCCTCCAACCACAAACAACGTTTCGCCCAGCAAGGGCTTCGTCAGGTTTTTAGAAAGAAGATAACCATAAAACATGCCATGACAGCCCACAACTTGCAGGATTTTTCACTTGTGGTTGACACAGAATCAAGTTCATTATGCTACAACGCAGTTCTCAAAAACTCCTAGGTTTCCTTCAGGGTGCATGTTCCAGTGGGTCCCCAGCAAAAAGGGGAATCAATTATTTTCACTATAATTCCATCCATAAGTAACACAATGACAGAATGTACAGTATGACTATTTTGGTCATGTGTTTCATACACTTTCTGTAATAAGATGTCTAAAAGCAAACATCTTATCAGATGGGGGACCCTGGGACAAAATCTTATGAAATGGGGGTCCATGGTCTTGCGTCAGTTCAGGTCATAGAGACAGTCCGCATGTCTGGGAACGCCCACAAAATGTTAAATGGTTGGCGCACGAGTGGGGTAAAACCGCCGATATATCTCTCTCTCTCGTAACGGACAAGCCCGTCTTTTATTGTCACACGAACACCCCAATACATGCATGCAGCCACAACACACTCATGCTGACGGTGGCCGGTGAAAAGTGTCCTCTGCATTTAACCCATCCAGGCATGTCCTTTCCTCCGAGGGGCAGGCCAGGAGCAGTGGTCGCTTTCTCGTACAGCGCCCGGGGACCAACTTCGGATGTTGTCGTCACTGGTCGGATGACGATGACGATCTGATCTTCTGCATGTTTTTAGTGGGGGGGTTATATACGGAGGAAGCCCCTGGGGGGTACGGGGAGAACATGCAAACTCCACACAGAGAGAAAGGCCCTTACGACGAGATACCCCACCTGGGCAGTAGGCACTGAAGATATGGGGGGGAACACAACCACAGCGCCCACAGTGTCCCAGGCGAGAATCAAACTCAGGACCTTCTGACTGTGAGGCGACAGCGCTACCGACTGCGCCATCTCATGGGCTGACTCACCAAAAGACGGTGCTGCGGCTCTAAACTACATGTTTGGGGGTTCTAGAGCAGAACACAAGACGTCTGCTCAGATGTGCGTTTACTGCGGTGGTTAAATCCCCGATCGTGTCTGCCTGGGCTGGGCTATCAGCTAAATTCTAACTTTGCTGAATGGATAGAACGGGGGAATTTACCCCACCCTGACCCCGCCCCCAGGCTAACCCAGCGTCTATTGTGGGCGTTCCTAGAGCCTGTATGGGCGTTCCCAGACATGCGGACTGTCTCTATGGACCTGAAAAAGGTTGAGACCCGCTCTATAAAGGATGCAAACCCAGGTTAACTCAGTTTATCAACCATTTTAGTCTGACAATTGTTCCAGAGATAAATAATTATTGTTTTTTCTTCAAATGTAATTTATTTTTCCTCAGACTGGTGGTTGCTTTGTGATGCTCGCTGACTGGAAGTCATGGCTCACCCACATTTTCTCACCACTAAACCTACTTACTGCATGGTGACATATTGGGAACAGGCCAGCACATGGCTGGATCGACTTACCCACTATAATACCACAGGCGCTACCCAGGCCGATCTCCTTCTTCAGAGCCACCCCGGAGCTGCCTGCCTCTTCCCCGGCATCAGACTGGGAGTCTCCGGGCTCCGACTGGCCGCTGCTGCTGCTCCGCTTCCTTGGACCCGCGGTCATCCTGAGTTCCTCCTCTCTCCAATATCCCCCCCTTTGACAGGTGACACCGCTCTGCCCACAAACCAGTAAACAAACTTACACGTTTACACAAATTTAAGGCTAAGGCAGGCTACCAGAGTTTTGTTGGAAGAAAAAACCCTGTTTCATTACTTTACTATCTGACACAGTATGAAAGATGCTATTCGAGTGACATTCTCAAAAAACACAATTCCCCCTTTGTCCTACAACTCTTGCTACTATAGCAACAATGCTTCTGAATGTCAAACGTGCTGATGCCAGTGCCCCCCCCCCCCCCCCTTCTTATGTTGGCTACAGCGGTGCTATAATTAGAAACGACATTACAGCATTAATAATTCAATGAGTGCAACGCCCACTGTCACCTAAGCGGATCTGAAATGAGCAGATAGGCCACAGACTTGAAACCATGTGAGTGTGTACAAAATGTGGCAACTAATTTTAAGAAACCAAACTGGTCAGTAATGGGTGAACTTCTGTGCTTTAACACTACAGTATTGTGGAGGGTTAACCCAGGATTTGCAATTACACCGAACAATATGACCCTCCAAAATGTAGTTACTTTTGTTTCTAAATTGAGGCAATTCATAAAACGGACACTCACCTGTCACCTTTTCAGTTGCGGCGACTTGGAAACAATGTATATATTTCCACTTGAGAAGTGCCTGCTAAGTGACGGACTGCATGTTCAGCATTATTTCTGTCGGCTCGGCTGTCCGCGAGCAGGATAACAAAAGACTCGCAGCTGACACCGTCTACGGGAAATGGAAAAGCTTGTTATTTACGACCAATCAGCGCGTCCCAAACTGTCAACATGCCTCAAGCCCCGCCCTCACAAACATAAAGTAAAGTGTTTGTAAATGCAGATTTAAAAATTGTAGTCATTTCAAAAGTCATTTATTTATTTGAGATCAAATACATTTAGGATATAAGCCTACTAATATGTAGCTACTATAGTATTAAAAAAAAATAGGCTACTTGAATGAAGGTCGTCACACACACACACACACACACACACACGCATTTTTTTTATTTCCTTTTGCAATTCAAATTCAAACAGAAGAATTTTATAACTAAATCTGTTATTATATAAAAGCCATAGCAAGTCACACTAAGGCACTGCACTCCGAGGAGCTGAGTACATATATTCAAATTATAATAGGCCTGTTTGGTAGCCTACATTTTCTGTCACATCCATGAGCTCACTATGCTGTGCAGCCCTTATTACATTTTATTTATGACATTTCCTTGTTGTAATGCTACAAATGCAAAGGCTGACAAAACATTTAAATCCTAATTTAGCTCGGTGGCTAGGCCTCTTCTTCAGCAACTGCAGCTTCTTAGATATGTGCCAAGAAGGGCGTGTTTCTACATGATAAGACGACATGGGGAGTGTTTGCGGGTCTTCAAGAGCAGACAAGTAATGTAGTGAACTATTTGTTCTAAATCTGGCAAGCAGGTTACGTGCTTATAAAGTGGGCCCAACGTTCAAATAAAACAGCACATTGGAGAATGAGAGGTTCTGGAGGAACCAGATATACTCATACTGTAATTACATCATGTTGAACAGGCCCCTGACAGCTGTGACTGAGAAGCATGTTAGGTGCTTTTGCAGCGTCTAGGAGAGCTGAATTGATTTTGACAGTTGCACTGATACAGAAACAAGTGTGTAGTGTAAATGTGTCCAGTTTGGATTTAGCCCATTAAATCTATGGCAATCACCTGTAAGGAGCTTTGTGCCTGAGCTAATAGAGCATCAGTCATTCCTATTTTCCTCTTGACAATGGGCTATGGCAATGTTCAGGACACAACTAATATAAATGACTTTTGATGGGATCTCTCCGGTGACATCTACTGGACAAATCCCATCTTTGCGTGTCAGGTGGCTGTCTCATTAAAGCAAACAGCTGTGAAGGTTGCTCATGCGGTCATCCTGATCAATCCACACGGCAATACGAAGGAAACCTACAGAACACAGTGGTACCAAATGAAGTGCCGGGCACGCAGTGTGTACCTTACAGTTTGTCTTTATTGACAACATGGTTCAAACATACAGAAACGAACCGTAACAAAAGGATGACAACATTGTGGTGTGTGACCTGAACAGCCTGACGTCCCTCTGACTCCCTCGAGCGTGTCGTCTGTGTGCGTCAGTGTGGAATGTGTGCTTGGTCAGGCAGAGGTCCTGTTGGATTGAATGTGTTTCTGTGACGCCTAAACTGTACAGTCAAAACAAAACAAAATAGAAACAAACAAAAAAAGCATGGTGACGCAATGGCAAGGAGTTTGACAGTGTCCCATTACACACCTAATCTGAATGAGCCAATCTCACTGGGTATGTCGACCCGTTTAACTGCTTAAAAACAAAACAAAGGACAACCTCGGTAAATGTGTGTGGATGATAGTCCGTGCCTGCTGAAAATTAACTCCTACAACAACAAACTCAATAACAAACGGACTCAAAAATCTGGTGTATCCTATTAACTATAACAAGTGCCCAGGCTGGTGGTTCTCAGAGCCAGTGCAGAACTTGAGGAGGGGGGGGGGGGGGTCCAGGTTAACCGTGTACAGAAAAAGAGCCAGGCTGCTTCCACTTCCAAATGCCACCAAGTGCCTGTAAAAAGTATGTGCGAGTATGCGTTTAGGTGGGTGTGCTGTTGTGTGTGAAGGTGTTAGTAGCAAAGCAACCTGAGAACTTGAAAGCTGGAATTTACACTCTGTGTGACCAATCAGAAAAGTCATTTAAGGCAGCTTTTTCCTGATGGTTCCTGGCTAAAAACAGTTTTCATCACACACACACCTCCATCTTGTTAAGTTACCCTCCTTATGATTCCCAAGAAGGAAGGAATGCTTTAATCACCTTTAAATATTTATAAGATTTCTCATCATATTGGATGTGGTTAGCTAAAAGTTGGCTGGCCCCTCATCATAGCTCATGCTATCAAAGTCTGACTCCAGCCAGTTACCCAAAGTTAGGAACCCTGATATAAGAGCAGCTATTGCTACGGTTTGGCTATGGTTTCAACTTAACAGCTAATGTTAGCTGGACACTCAACACCCAGTGTCTGCTCACTGATTTTCTGCAGTGAGGTTATCTGCTTTATGATTTCACAGCACACTGTGGGATATGTCACTAATCACAGTAACGTGGACATTGACAATCACGACCTGTCAATGCAGGGACATTTTCCACCACACCAGCATTGATGACTAAATAAATCGTTAATAATTTAATGACAATAGCCAATGAGCTGTATAGTCATTTTGGCAAGAAATGCATGGTGCATCATGACAATATGGTACTTTAATGGAATTAAACTAAATTGTAATGCATCAGAGATTAATCGAATCGTATTGAATAGGTGCTATATCGTTCTGTATCTAATTTTCATTGTGCCCCTAAAATTCTTTATGTGCTCCCAACTTTTTCAACTTCTCAACTTGGGAGCATAATGTGTTAAAGTGATAATCACACCACAGACACCCATATATATATATATATATATATTATACAATTGGTCTTTGGTGTGCTTATTCTGTTGTGTATTGCATGTTATTGTTTTAACTTGATTTTATTTGTATTGTATTTTTTTTTTTTACTTCTACAAGCACCTTGTAACCTTGTTAAGAGGTGCTATCCAAATACTTTTTAATTATTATAATGCGGATGTGGTGGACATATCCCACAGTGCAACATGGTCAGGCATAAGACAATGGGCAGTGTTCTGAATAAACACCTGCATCAGGTTAAGAGGGCCATGCTGACTTACATCAAGTAAGCGAAGGGCCACACATTGGAGATCATACCTGCCAAGTGCCAATGCTCCCGATTTTCGTGGGAGTCTCCTTATTTTTAACCCTCTCTCCCACTGTTATTGGTAATTTCTCGTTAATCTAGTATAATAGTGATACAAATCCAAGGGCTGTAGCAGCTGGAATTCACTAAAATAATTCTGCCTTTTATTGAGTTTTTGTTTTCCTTTGAGGACGTTGGGGGCCGGATTGAGATGGTCCAGGGGCCAGGTCCGGCCCTGGGGCCGTATTTTGTGTGGATTAGAGGCATGGGGAGAACAATGAATGACAACACCATCACCACCTGCCTCATGAGAATACTAAACATCTGGTGGAGAGTAAACAATGTAGACCTGTGGAAAAGAACAAGCCACGATCCCATTGACCTACAAATTCAAAGGACACGCTTAGATATATTGCATGTGCACCATTGAATTCACAGGCGTCAACACCTTTTTGCGTAGTTTTAAATGACAAATCGGAAAAATTGTAAAAAGGGAGTCCCGCATACCGTCCAAACTTGCAAATAAGAATTTATTAGTTCTAAACGTCACGCTACGATAAATGCGTGCAGGTTGGCAGGTCTGCTTAAGTCAAAGTTAGTCAAGTAGATGTTCTACAATGTGTGTCTCGTTTGCTGATAAATAAGACTACATTAACTTGTCGGACTTTTTAGTAGAGCCTGGTGAAACATCCTCTGTGAGAACGGAACATATTGGTCTAGTAGCCGGCCAACTTTTAACTTACCAAAAAAAACACGAGAAAAAAAAAAAGAAACGGAAGCAAATATACTACAAGTTTGCAGCTTCTATTTCATTCAATGAAATATTGACTTGCACATTTTGTAAATCTTCTCTGTGAATCCAAATTTCAGACACAGGTGTGAGTATTTTCTGAGTGTAAATTCCAATATGCAAGCTCACAGGTGTTTCGCTACTTTGAACAGCGTCATGGTCGAGTGTCGTCTTCACAGGCCGATGGTGTAGGAACGTCCGGCTGGGTTGTGGATGGCAGAGCAGGAAGGCTCGGTCACGGCCCACTCGTACCACACCTTCTTCCCATTGTTGCAGCGCCAGAATCGCACCGTGACGCTATCGTCCCGGGACAGGGGGATGGGTTGCTATAAGATGCAAGAGAAAGAGGGGGGTGAGTAGGATAAATCAAGGATTGTTTTAGATAACGGAGGGTTTTAATGAGATGACTGTAAAACTTACTTTAAGCGGGAAAAGGATTGGGAACCAAGAGAACATTCCAGGTGAATGTGTATCTGGCTTGATACCTGCAACACACACACAAAACCCCAAGCTTTTGACAGATCTGATTTTGCAATATAGAGATTAATTTTCAGGCTTTATCCCAGCATGCCGCCATGGCCCTCCTGTTTCTGAAGCAGACTTACTAAGGGTGACATCTTTGTAGAGCGTGGTCTCGAAGTAGCCGGCAAAGCCGTGGAGCACTGAGTTACAACCCACTGGGAATCTGAGGCACTGATAGCGGTTGTTGTTCATATCTGAGAGAAAGGAGAAAGCAGTGCATTATATCACGGTGTGCAGTGTGCTTGTTGAAGGATGTGTGATTAAAGTGTGTGTTGTGGCTACCTGTGGTGGGGTGTCTGAAGGTGAAGCAAGCCTTGGGCTCAGCCAACTGGTGGAAGTTGTGCAGGCGCACGACGTAGGGGGTCTCGAAGTGGCACTCGGGGTCTTTGTCACGCTCCCGGCACCCTCGCACCTCGTTGTACAGCTTGGAGGAGGACAGGGGAGCCAGGAAGGACGTGTAGGAACAGGGGATGCTCACTCCGCCATCTGGGAGTGTGACAGGAGAGACAGAGAGAAAGAGATAGCCCATGTGAGGTGAGTGTGAGAGGCGAGGACGCACGGAGCATAATGGAGCGTAACATGAATCATTTTCATATTGCTTGGTATGGGAAATATAAACAGGTCAGCGTTCACTAGGACTCTGGCTATAGTGTCGGCATATTATGTAAAGTACCTTTGAGGAAGTGCTGCGCTCCGTCTAGGCACTCAGGGGAGAGTTCGTTGTCACCGAACGATCCAAGCAGCTCGCTGACGATGATGTCAGCCTTCTCGGGCGCAGTCCACTCCCGCATGTCACATGACACCACGGTCACCTGATCGCCCCACTCCTCAAAGCGCCAGTTCTCCAGCCTGAGAGAGAGAAGGCTTGTCTGGGTCAGGTAAAGCTTCGCCACAGTGACTTGATCACACCCATCTAAGCACCACTAAAAGAGGGTCATCAGCATCACACACAGACTGATCAATGATTTTCTCCAAATACTAAATGATGCTTTGACTGTGCAGCAGTGGAAAAGGTTAGGTTAGGGGTTGCACACCTCGGGGTTAAACACCAAATTCAAGGACTTTCCGGGACCAATTCCCTCAAATTGGAAAGGACCCAACACAAGGCATGGTTTGAGACTCGGATCAAGGTCAATTACTGTTACAACACCTGTTACAACCCCTTTTATAATGAGAACTAGCAGGCTTTACAGAAGCTCACATACAACAATGAAGAAGAGTGTGTGAACACTTCTCAGCTGTGCTGTGTTACAGTGATGACAGACTATGTGGTCTCTTGCCTTCTATATAAATTCACGCATGTTTGTCTATTTTCAAAACCTTCAAGGCCTTATTTCTCAAATTCACAAACTTTCAAAGTTTTCAAGGACCCGTGGGAACCCGGACACCTGCACCCACTTCAACTAGTGGCAATCAGCTGTTACAGTGCTATTTTACCCCATAAACCAAGAGATTTGTTTTTATCATTGTTGGTGAGGTCACCGGAGGACCTAAAAAAAGCACCACTTGTACATGTCTTTTCAATGCAACTTTCATTATCTGATGACACCAGATTTAACCCATTCATTATCTGATGACACCAGGATGAACCCAAATCCCACTTTGCTCACATTGTGACCCAATGAGCTAGGGGTGCACCGATCACGTTTTTTGCTACCGATCACCGATTGCCGATCGCCTATGAGAAATATCTGCCCCACCGATCACTGATCACGGATCACCGATTAAATACACACACACGGAATAGTGAATTAACACATTTATTAACAGGCTGGAAAAAAGCAATTGGCTGTTTACTCATGGGCTAAACGTTATTAAAATAACCTTATGCAGCCTGGGAACATTAGCTCTAGTTGCATTATTGCAATGCAAAGAAATGTAAAAAAATATATATAAATAAGTTCAAAATTCAAATAAAAGACAATATGCCTTGGAACATTGGCTTGCAGAGATGTTGCATAGCAATTATGCAAAGTAACTACTGTTTAAAGAAATACAAATTAAATAGGTTAACCAATCTATATGGTGTATTCAAATAAAGCCAAACTCAAACCCTTCAAAATAAAATAAAATATAAGGCAATATATGCCTCAGATTTTGAGCTTGCAGAATTATTTCAAATAGCCTAACAATAATATCCGCCCTGCTGTTCAGGATATAGGCTAAACAATGACTTCTAAACAGAAAAACATGGCACTTGCAATATAGCCTATAGTCTACTCTACATCATGCCTACTTGCTTGTTCAGCAAGGTCGGGAGGTTTTTTTTCACAAAGAGCAGCATCTCTGCATTTATAGACAAGAGTCTGTTTCTGTGCTCATTCACAATGTTTGATGCAGCGCTGAACAAGCGCTCACTCTCCACGCTTGTGCAGGGTGCCGACAGGTACGCTCTTGCGACTTTGGCGAGGGCAGGAAAGTGATCCTGGTTGGTCTTCCAATATGCCAGGGGCTGTGCTGTCATGGAGATGGTTGGCTCAGAGAGGTACAGAGCGAGCTGTGCCTGCGCCGCGTTATCATCACGATGGGCTTGAGGCTCTGGGCCTGCTTCTTCCATGGTCTCACCAAGCATCGACGAGATGGAACCGGCTCGTGACACCTTCTCGGCTGGCTCATCTGTGTCTGACTCGGCTGAAGCTGTGGGTGCTTGGTCGGGGTCGGGGTCTGGTTCCGCCAGCAGATCCAACAGCTGTCCCTTGACTTCTGCCTTCAATTGGCTGGAATATAATCTGTCCTTGTATCTTTTATTTGAAGCAAAGAAAACATCACATTAATTTAGCAGCCTATGTTGTTATTTTAAACCAGCATAGAATAGGCAAAACATACCATTTTATTTATGTAGCCTAATCTTAAATAGGCCTAAAATAGTAATATTTTATTCCAAGCAATGAAAACATCACATTAATTTAGCAGCCTATGTTGTTATTTTAAACCAGCATAGAATAGGCAAAACATACCATTTTATTTATGTAGCCTAATCTTAAATAGGCCTAAAATAGTAATATTTTATTCGAAGCAAAGAAAACGTCACATTCATTTAGTAGCCTATGTTGTTGATTTAGACCAGCATAGAATAGGCAAAGGAGACTATTTTATACTATATCCTAATCTTAAATAGGCCTAAACTGATAGCCTATCTTTTATTTGAAGCAAAGAAAACATCGAATTAATTTAGTAGCCTATGGGGTGATTTAGACCTCCATAGAATAGGCAAAGAAGACTATTTATGTAGCCTAATCTTAAATAGGCCTAAACGGAATAGTAGCCTAATCTACTAATCTAATACATTAATTTAGTAGCCTATGGCGTTCATTTAGACGTTTATTTATTATATTTGGCTGATTTATTCTATACATATCTTTGCTGATTATTCTACAAATGTTTTTCTCACCTTGGGTCCATTATAGTTGCCAAACTGTAGAGAGGATCTTTTTCTATGTCAGCAAATCTGCGGGTGACAGCTTCCAGCAGTGTGGCTTTTGACGTCTTCACGCCATGATCCGAGGGGACGTCTTTGCCCAGGACACGTTTCAAAGCCATCACAGAAGGGATGGCATCAGCGGCAGTTGTGGAGACTTTGCTTATTTTCTGTGTGAGTTCTTCAAAGGGTTCCAGAATGGATATTATGTTTTCGATCAGTCCCCACTGGTTTGCAGTGAAGGAGGCAGGTAGCTCAAAGTCGGCTGCATAAGCACTCGATGTCCGTTTTTGTTCAAGGAGGCTTTGCAGCATGTAATAGCTGCTGTTCCACCTGGTGGCGACGTCTTGCTGCAACCTTTTGGGAGTCTGTTGGAGATCTTTCTGCACATTTTGAAGTCTGGAATATGCCAGGGGAGAGTGTTTAAAGTGGCCCACGATGCGTCTCCCTATAGCTAGGATGTCACCTATGCTGCGCTGTGACAGCACTCCTTCATTTACAGCAAGCTGCAGCGTGTGGGCCATGCATGCCAAACTTTTCCAGCCTGCATCTTGCATGGCTTTAACCATGTTTCGGGCATTATCTCGGAGTATGACATGCACCTTTTCTTTCGGGATATTCCATGTCTGGAACATGTTCTCAAATGCCGTTACCAGCGCTGCAGCAGTGTGAGAGCCAGAGAACTCTTGTGAATGGAGGATCACATTACGCAGTTGGAAGTCTGCATCAATCCACTGGGCTGTCAAACTCAGCATTGACATGGGGCTGACATCGGAGCTCCAGATGTCACTTGTAAAGCTGAATGAGGAAACGTTTTCCTTCAGAATGTCATCAATGTGCGAGTACACTGCCTGGTAGAGCTCGGGGAGGGCAACATCGGTGAAATACCTGCGACTTGGGAGGGTGTAGCGTGGCTCAATATGGCCGAGCAGCCGTCTGAATCCGATGTCTTCAACCACGCTAAATGGCTGGTCATCCAGCCCTATGAATTCCATAACTTTTCTTGTGATGGCCTTGGCCTTCCCACTATCACGGCTATATGCGTTGGTGCTCTCTAAAGTGGGTTGTGTCAGCAGCCGCTGTGATGTTTTTTTCTCCTGCTTTCTTTTTCTCATTCTCTGCGGTCAACTCGCCATGCTGCGCTGCGTGACGGGTCTTCAGGTGGCATATTAAATTTGTCGTGTTGAAACTTTTCACCTTGCTTCCTCCACGAGGTATTTTTTCCTGGCACACATTACATACAGCAAGTGAGGCATCAGTCTCACACACTGTGTGGAATTGCCACACCGCAGACATGTTTTGAGGCGAGTAAACTCCGCTGAGGGAAAGGGCTGAGCGCCACGTGTTTTACTTGCTGAGAACTGGGGTGTGCAGCTGTGCGCATGTGTAAGCTACTTGCTGAGAAGAGGTGCGCGCATGTGTTTTTTTTTTTTTGCACCAATTGACTCTGCGGATCGGCTATGCAATCGGCAACATTAAAGGAATATCGGAAACAGCAGATCGCATATTTGAGGTCACAATCGGCCGATACAGATTGCTTGCCGATCGATCGGTGCACCCCGACAATGAGCCAGACCTGCCCAGTTAATGCCTCCTGGTGTGATCAGATGATAACAGTCACAGTGAAAAGACAAGTGTCGCTGTATTTTACCATATGAGGCAAATGGATACATCAAATATGAGTATACAGTACAGCATGTGTCTATGAGCAGAAAGAGTCATACTCCACTCACGTGACCACAGCATTGGGGTTCTTCTCCACGGCGTAGATCCTCAGCTTCCTGTCCGCCTGCCTGGCAGCCTGCAGAGAGGCGTTGACCAGGGGACCCCTCCCTGCCCCCAGCACCATCAGCACCCTGAGGCAGAGACAAAACACAGCACCATCAGCACCCTGAGGCAGAGACAAAACACAGCACCATCAGCACCCTGAGGCAGAGACAAAACACCGTTTCACAAAATGCTTCATGGCCTAACGAAGCTCACAACTGAAAGGTTGGCATTATTTTTCCATTGTGTATTAGCCTATTCCAACATTGATTTGGAACTGGTGGTATCTTAATCTTTATCGGGGCAAGAGAGCTCTGAATGTGGGACGCAATTTCACGAACCATTATCGCTAACGGCAAAGGTGATTTCAACACCGTTTCAAAATCTGAATGCAAAAGAAGTTTTTCGCCATAGACATTCTGGGGACAAATCAAGTTCATACAGAGACTAGGGAACAGCTTACTCACTGAACGTTGGTGTCTTTCTGCTCATCTGGAACTCTGTCTAGTAGACACTTATACACAGCCTGTAGACACAAGACAAAGCAGTCTAATTACTTATACACAGCCTGTAGACACACAAGACAAGGCACACTTATACACAGCCTGTAGACACAAGACAAGGCACACTTATACACAGCCTGTAGACACACAAGACAAGGCACACTTATACACAGCCTGTAGACACAAAACAAGGCACACTTATACACAGCCTGTAGACACAAGACAAGGCACACTTATACACAGCCTGTAGACACAAGACAAGGCACACTTATACACAGCCTGTAGACACACAAGACAAGGCACACTTATACACAGCCTGTAGACACACAAGACAAGGCACACTTACACACAGCCTGTAGACACAAGACAAGGCACACTTATACACAGCCTGTAGACACACAAGACAAGGCACACTTATACACAGCCTTTAGACACAAGACAAGGCACACTTATACACAGCCTGTAGACACAAGACAAGGCACACTTATACACAGCCTGTAGACACACAAGACAAGGCACACTTATACACAGCCTGTAGACACACAAGACAAGGCACACTTATACACAGCCTGTAGACACACAAGACAAGGCACACTTATACACAGCCTGTAGACACACAAGACAAGGCACACTTATACACAGCCTGTAGACACAAGACAAGGCACACTTATACACAGCCTGTAGACACACAAGACAAGGCACACTTATACACAGCCTGTAGACACACAAGACAAGGCACACTTATACACAGCCTTTAGACACAAGACAAGGCACACTTATACACAGCCTGTAGACACACAAGACAAGGCACACTTATACACAGCCTGTAGACACACAAGACAAGGCACACTTATACACAGCCTGTAGACACAAGACAAGGCACACTTATACACAGCCTGTAGACACACAAGACAAGGCACACTTATACACAGCCTGTAGACACACAAGACAAGGCACACTTACACACAGCCTGTAGACACAAGACAAGGCACACTTATACACAGCCTGTAGACACACAAGACAAGGCACACTTATACACAGCCTTTAGACACAAGACAAGGCACACTTATACACAGCCTGTAGACACACAAGACAAGGCACACTTATACACAGCCTGTAGACACACAAGACAAGGCACACTTATACACAGCCTGTAGACACAAGACAAGGCACACTTATACACAGCCTGTAGACACACAAGACAAGGCACACTTATACACAGCCTGTAGACACACAAGACAAGGCACACTTATACACAGCCTGTAGACACAAGACAAGGCACACTTATACACAGCCTGTAGACACACAAGACAATGCACACTTATACACAGCCTGTAGACACACAAGACAAGGCACACTTATACACAGCCTGTAGACACACAAGACAAGGCACACTTATACACAGCCTGTAGACACAAGACAAAGCAGTCTAATTACTTATACACAGCCTGTAGACACACAAGACAAGGCACACTTATACACAGCCTGTAGACACACAAGACAAGGCACACTTATACACAGCCTTTAGACACAAGACAAGGCACACTTATACACAGCCTTTAGACACAAGACAAGGCACACTTATACACAGCCTGTAGACACACAAGACAAGGCACACTTATACACAGCCTGTAGACACACAAGACAAGGCACACTTATACACAGCCTGTAGACACAAGACAAGGCACACTTATACACAGCCTGTAGACACACAAGACAAGGCACACTTATACACAGCCTGTAGACACACAAGACAAGGCACACTTACACACAGCCTGTAGACACAAGACAAGGCACACTTATACACAGCCTGTAGACACACAAGACAAGGCACACTTATACACAGCCTTTAGACACAAGACAAGGCACACTTATACACAGCCTGTAGACACACAAGACAAGGCACACTTATACACAGCCTGTAGACACACAAGACAAGGCACACTTATACACAGCCTGTAGACACAAGACAAGGCACACTTATACACAGCCTGTAGACACACAAGACAAGGCACACTTATACACAGCCTGTAGACACACAAGACAAGGCACACTTATACACAGCCTGTAGACACAAGACAAGGCACACTTATACACAGCCTGTAGACACACAAGACAATGCACACTTATACACAGCCTGTAGACACACAAGACAAGGCACACTTATACACAGCCTGTAGACACACAAGACAAGGCACACTTATACACAGCCTGTAGACACAAGACAAAGCAGTCTAATTACTTATACACAGCCTGTAGACACACAAGACAAGGCACACTTATACACAGCCTGTAGACACACAAGACAAGGCACACTTATACACAGCCTGTAGACACAAGACAAGGCACACTTATACACAGCCTGTAGACACAAAACAAGGCACACTTATACACAGCCTGTAGACACACAAGACAAGGCACACTTATACACAGCCTGTAGACACAAGACAAGGCACACTCTTATACACAGCCTGTAGACACAAGACAAGGCACACTTATACACAGCCTGTAGACACACAAGACAAGGCACACTTATACACAGCCTGTAGACACACAAGACAAGGCACACTTATACACAGCCTGTAGACACAAGACAAGGCACACTTATACACAGCCTGTAGACACAAGACAATGCAGTCTAATTACTTATACACAGCCTGTAGACACACAAGACAAAGCACACTTATACACAGCCTGTAAACACAAGACAAGACACACTTATACACAGCCTGTACACACAAGACAAGGCACACTTATACACAGCCTGTAGACAGTAGACACACAAGACAAGGTACACTTATACACAGCCTGTACACTCAAGACAAGGCACACTTATACACAGCCTGTAGAGACACACAAGACAAGGCACACTTATACACAGACTGTACACACAAGACAAGACACACTTATACACAGCCTGTACACACAAGACAAGGCACACTTATACACAGCCTGTACACTAGGGATGTTCATCAATTATCGAAAATCGATAATTGATCGTTAAGGAATGGAATCGATCATGTGGAATTTTTATCGATTATTATTATATATATATATATATATATATATATATATATATATATATATATATATATATATATATATCTTTTTTTTTGCGGACTAGGTTTGGGTGGAATTCGTTCCTCCTCGCCCCACTCCATTGCACAGCCGACTAACGTGAGGTGGAGCTTCATATAGTCTCTAGTTTTCTGGCTGGGCACGGGCCTTTGTGCCAACAAAACTGTTTTAAACATAGGGAATTCACACCGGCATGCACCGGGGACAGCAGAGTGTTGGAGAGGAGACACATTGAAATAAAGAGTTCATTGAGGAGAACACGTTGTCTTTCGTATTTTCTGCCATAGGCATTCATTTTGTAAAAAATAATAATAATAATAATAATATTAAAAAAATATTATTATTAACTCATTGAGTGCCAATGACGACAATCGTCGTCAATTCAAATAGTAACGTTGAGTGCCAATGACGACGATTGTCGTCAATTGCGTTTTTTGACGGTGGGACGTGGATCAAAGCCAGATGCATCTCCTGTGAAAGTATGGTGGATGTTGAATGTGTAAAAGCTATTTTACAGACACATTAGGTGGCGACAGTGCTCTCCAGATTAGAGAAAGGTGAGGAAAAAAACAGAAGCAGCCGTGGGGACACGGAAACCGCATCGGTATGCATCGATATGCATGAAGCATAACGTTAGCTGTGCCTGCAGCAGCCAATCTGCTGCCACAATTGAGCCCCTCCGTCTCCGCTGCAATAGCCCCTCACATGATTAGTTGTGGAGTTGTTATTATTCTCAGTTGGAAGCGCTGGGAGCCGGTGACAAATACACGCAAAACGCTGTGAAAAAGCTGGGTTTTCAGTGCAGAGCAAACGCAGCACAGAGCCACCAGAGACACACCCACGGAGGAGGGGTTTGCAGTCGAGGGGGGTGGGGCACGCAGGGCAGCATACAACACCGACCCAGACAGCAGGCTCGATGGACAGATTGGTTGGCAAACACAAGCTAGAATATCTGATGCCCACCAGCAGTAAATCAAGACCAGCAAGAAAGTGTAGGGTCTGCACAGCAGGGGCCAGCGCTGCTGGTTGCAGCTAAAAAATATTATTTTGCCAAACAAAATTCCTTTGTTTTCGCTCTTTTATTGAAGGAAATTATTTTTGAGGTGTCACTACATCAGAAAATATTAGCTTCAGAGTCAGTGATGTGCTTGAAATGTTTCATTTCACAAAAGGCTGATTATCTCAGCTTCTAGTCTGAAACGTCTGTTTTTGCTGAAATCAACCTATCTTCTCTGGCTGATAACTAAAGAACGGAAAATGATTGATATCAATAAACTTTTTTTTGCTGATGATACAATAGACTCTCATCGTTCTTTTGGCGTGTTCGGTGTTTACATAGTAATATCACACAATATTCTGTGGGCCTCGAGAAAGCACTGAAAACGCTCTGAAACTCTGGCACTGGGAGCGTCCGTTCTCCAAAAGTGGCTGGCACTCAATGAGTTAATATGATCGATAATTGATCGTTAATTTTCCCGATTTTCGATTATGGAAATTTTTCAAAATGGACACCCCTAGTGTACACACAAGACAAGGCAGTCTATTCAATACGTGAAACCCTTCAACACAAGAAAAAGACCAGCATTTCTACAGCTATGGAACAAGATTGTCCCAGCTCGATGAAAAGAGAGCATGGCACACTGTTGGAGCAAGAGTTCACCACTCATGCAAATGTAAATGATGTCAAGTGGATGTAAAATGTATGTCTACATCAGATGGATTAGAATTGTGGTTTCTGGATGGACTTTCATGTAAGGGATGGAAAAAGAAGCACTGAAAGTATGCACTGTTTTTGTGCTGTGGCTCTTTCCGAAAGACAAAATCCCCCCTGTGGCTAATAAACTTCTAATCTAGTCTGCCCTACACACTGCTAAAGGGCATGATCTGCATAAAAGCAAAAAAAGAGTGAACGTGAGAAAAATGACTTCATTATCTCCTGTCATGGCGAAAGTGCATAATACAGTTTAGTAGGACCTATGGGCCTAGTTTTTGTTCAAATTAAATCTAAACTTGATGTATGACCTTTGTAAAACACAAAAAGTAGTTACTGCTGATTAACTTTGCAGGACAGTATTATGTTGTATAAAATATCAAATGTGTTTCAGTTGCCTCTGTCAGATAGTCTTACCTTCTGGTACTGTGAGTATTTAATAGGGTCCTTTTCAAACACTTCATACGTCTGAGACTCCAAGTTGTCCATAAGAGGCTAATGGGAAGGAGAACAGGCAGTCAGTCATCTGGGAAAAACAAACAAATAAAAACATATCCAAATACGTAAACAAAATGGAACACACACACACCTGGAGTGGGGACTGCAGGTAGTCTTCGTAGCCCTTGGCGAACATCTCGTAGGCGTTGGGTGTGGGCCGGTTCTGGTTGAGGTATTCCAGGTACTGCTGGTAGGAGCGGAAGTCCTTCTCACTATGGCGACTGGTGCCTGTGAAGATGAACTGGGCCTCCAACTGGGAAAGGAGATCGCTGAAGCTTTGGTCATTTAATCTCTTCAAAACAAACACTTCGGCATTTGGCTCCAAAACAACGGCTGGTGAAAATTATACATTTGCACTGAATCATAACGACTTGCAACTACTGCTCTATACCTTGAAAAGACGGAAGATTATTCGCTGATGAGCTTTTGACAAGACAGGGAAGCCCTTCTTATTGGTTAGGAAGATGCTGGTGGGAAGAATGGCTGCTTTGATCGGTTCCCCAAGCCACTTATCGATCACAGCATCGCAGGGCATGTCTGCCCCGACTTCAATAGCTTCAGGAATACAAAAAAATAAATAAAGTAAAAATACATTTTTAGCATCATAAATGTACCACAACCATTCAACCTTCATGGTATTTCTGACATGGCCCCAGGTTAGTGTTTCACAATGTGCTCGCTCACCGAGACAGACCCTCTTGTTGTAGTCACAAAGAGTTCTGAATGAGTGCCACCTAAAAGAGAAGAGGCAAGATAACAAAATGAGACAGGATTTTAAAAGGAAATCAGTAACATCTACTTTGGTGTGGAGCACAGGAAGTGTACTGGAAGTCAAACTAACCAGGCCCAGGTCTTCTCTTCGGTAGCGTCATCCATTAAATTGAGCCTGGCCATGGATGGCTCATTCTCAATGAGCTCGTCACACATGTCATCCGGGGCCATCAGCGGGACGCGGATCCAGAACTGACCAGACACAAATAAAGACAGCAGTTACTTAACTTCAGTTGTCCATGGGAAAGCTGGACAGCAAATAAAACATGAACTGTGATATTAATTCCCAATTTGGCTTTTCTGACATCTTACAGGCAATCTACACATGCATGTGGGATCTGTTTAGGGCTCTGTGCGTTACATTTGAGGTGTGGTGTCCAGTTTGGATGTGGTTTAGCAGCTGACGGGCTAGGTTGGCACAATGGGGGCCCTTCAGAGGGACCATGAAGACTGGCAGACCCAAGTAGGCTGAGAAGTTGAGCTCCTGCACCAGAGCCTGGGAAAGAAACAGGGCAAAGAATGGAGAGAGCATGGAAGGATGAGAGGAGGAGACGGATAATATGGATTAGACAAGGTAGGCTCATTCAAGACTATAAAAGCTTGTGATCAAAGAACTTTCTTCAAAATTAACAACCCAAAAATTGGGACGGTCAAACAAATGGGCCAAGAGCAATGTGCAACTTACAGCTTCTGAGTTCCGGCGTTCCGTCTCGATTTCGGAGTCTGCGTCGATCCATGGAGAAAGCTTTCCAACAATTAGAGTATTCCAATCTAGGCAAAGCAGGATGGATTAAGAATGAGAGAGCATTTGTTAACATGTTACAAATACTTTTGAATCCCTTGAATTACCTACTCTCACAATAAAGAGATTCAGTCTTACTGGCCTTGTCTTTTGCAAACCAAGTGCGAAAAAGGCTGGGGATGACATTTCACCAATACATTGGATCTGATGTAAAAATCCCTTGTATTACTGAATTGGATATTACAGGATAGGGAAGTGAGTTTGTCGGTGGGGTTGTCAGAATGATGTGCATTTACCATCCATCACAGATGTTATGTTAAATTAGCCTAACTCACAATGGCGCAATAAATACTGACAGAATCAACAATGATCAGGCCTAAACACCTGTAATCTAATTTGACATTGCACATACTGTACATCTAGGACTTACTTAGGGACAGCTATGTGCAATCAGATCAACCATGAAGGAAGAAGTTACCGTACTTTAAAAGTTCTGAAAGGAAACAGACGTATTGTCTTTCAACCTGGTAATCAGAGGGAATAGGTAGAAATGATCAATACTCCCACTTGAAAACCAGATTATTTAAAAACACTCTGGCTGGGAGAGCTATCTCAGGGACATAAATACATTATGTTCTCTCTTGTATAGAGACACCAAACTTCATTCATTAAAAAAAATCAGGCAATACTTATGTGTCAAGACATGATTTGGCACCAATTTTCTGAATGATAATCCCCACATCACCTTGGTGTGTGTGTGTGTGTGGGGGGGGGGGGGGTTAAAATTCAATCGAAATCGGTGTAGCTGGGTGGATTACTACTAGATCATGATTATTTGTCAAAGTCAATGTTTTACCAGGTGGGTACGTTTGCCGATAAGCAGGACATTCATTAAACCTTTTTTGAATGGAGTTTGGTGTGCAGCTCCCTCCATAAGAGACAACGGAACATACTGGACAGACAGCACTAACCTCTCCCACACAGCAGCAGGTCTGACCGGGTCTGGGCTCCGAGTCGGGATTTAGCGGGTTCCAACTCAAACTCTCTCCTGAACCTCGGGTGGAACAGGGGCATACACAGGAAGTCAAACCTAGAAAACAGAGACAGAAAGGTCCATGTGATTTAAAAGTGGTTCTTAATGTGGGGTAAGGGGACCACTAGCGATCCTTGAGGGGGTTCCTGGGGGTCCCCAGCAAGCAAACTAATGAATTGTTCAACTCCAGCATTATTTCATTTAGAACACAGATAGAGATTGTAGAAGAATGGCTATTTTGACCATAGCTTCTCTGTTATCTCTCTAACGGTACCTTAAATAGCTACAGATAGTCATGATCGGGTCTACTCTGGACAAAATCATATATCTAAGTAACAAAGATATTCTCAGACGTGGGTCCGAGACTCAAAATCTCGTCGGGAAGGGGGGGGATTCCATGGCCATGATGTGGACTAAAGATTTCCTTGATATGGAAAAAAAGCTGAGAATCACTGACATCAGCTAACGTTAACAGCTGTCTAAAAGCTAAACTGCGAGGCTGTCTCGTTGACGGTACCAGCTAGCAAACACAAGTGTGATAGAACAGCATGTGCAACGTTATGAGAAAAACTGCCTAGGTGGAAAATCTCAAGCATCATTGTGATTGGGCACGTGCTATTTAATTCACCGGTTAGCTTAGCGCAGAAATGATGCTAGCAAACCTGCGTGCCCGGCGTCGCATAAGCTCCGTTTTGTAGAAAAATAACTTGCAAAGTGCAGCACTCTTCTCACCCAAGTTTAGCGCAGGCGTCTAAAGTGTCTGCTACCTCCGGCACACAATTCAAATCTCTCCCGCAGGACACCCTGCCTCCTGTACTGACGGACGCCATGATGATTTCGCCTTCTTCTCCTTCTTCTTCTTCTCCTCCACTGTTCGGTTTACTGGCGGATCGCAAACAACATTATAAGGTGCATACCGCCACCTACTGTACAAGAGTGTAGAGTGTACGTGTTCAATCAAGAGTGTGTACTATTTATGTCGATGGTGTGTACCGGTAATTTATTGGATGGATGGATGGATGGATGGATGGATTGATTGATTGATTGATTGATTGATTGATTGATTGATTGATTGATTGATTGATTGATTGATTGATTATTACTGTCGTGTACTGATGACGTCACTAGCAGGAGACGATGCTGACTATTTACCACTATTTATTTATATTATGCTACCCTCCAACCTTGTGTAAAAACTGAATCTCGCCGACTGAGTAGTTGGACTGGGATGTCTCGACATCCTGGCTCTACGAAAAAACGTTTCACAACTCATCCAGCACCTGCAGCCGACACCCGAGGGTGTGTGTCTCTCCCACAGTAGACCCGACCTACTGAGTGTGAGTGCTAGTGTGGGATTCTCTCGCGAGATCTTGATGAGGGTTATGATGTTCATTTGTTGTCATCAGTTTGTTCATTTGTGTGGGCTTTGTGAGACCAGGCTTTTAATCACTTAAATTATCATAGGAAATACTGAAAAAGTATTTAAAGTGAATAATTGTATTTACCACCAGAATAGTCAATATTTTTATAGGTTGCAGACTTATTTTCCTTTAACAACAAAAATGTGTGTATGAAATTGCACATTAGTTAACAAGCTGATTCAGCAGAACTCTTAATGTTTGTAGAGAGTGGCTTCTCTGGATATCACTTTCACAGCAGCTGTTATCAAATATCGCTTATGTCCAGTCAAATGCCTTCAAGTGTACGTGTCTGTACGTCATGTGCATGTGTGTAAGCATTGTCACAAGCAAGCCGTGATGTTCTGGAGGATTATAAAAGGTTCACACCACTGAGGATGTTCACAGTACATGATGCCAATGTAAGGTTACACTGGGAGATTTTAATGAGACACCAATTCCTACGGAGGACATTTTTGGATTTGTGAATTTCTTTGATTTCCCAGAGGTGGGATTCTGGTTTATTCTGTGCTTTGTACCTCTCTGGTAAGAGGAAAGACATTTCATTTTGTGACTGACAAATCTCTCAGTATCCTCAGTATCCATTTCACTCACCTACCTATGGCTTTAGAAGACATTTGCAGCTTCAAGGCCCTACCTGTGCCTCACAAGCTGAATCCTGCTTCGTTTTTGGAAGGCACAACCTCAGCTTTTGACATGATGACTGACCAATACAACCTCGGATGGAAGACGCGGACATCATCTGAGAGGCATGGTGGGGTCCCGCTGCACTTTTTCATACCATCTCTGCCAAACTCTGCCCCTTTCCAGAGCAAACTCTCGACCCCCGTCTCCCCACGCACCAGCTCACTGACAGTCCGCAGGCCTTTCCCTCTGTCTCACGGCACCACGACCCTGGGCTTCATCTTCCAAGGTGGGGTCATCGCCGCTGCGGACACGCGGGCCAGCGCCGGGGGCCTTGTCGCCTGTCCAGCTGTCTCTAAAATCACTCCCATCCACTCCCACTTGGTGGTGACCTCCTCTGGCAGCGGTGCAGACTGCGTGCTGTGGGAACGCATTTTGGCAAGAGAGATCCGGCTCTACCAGTTACGGCACGGGCGCTGCCTGTCTGTAAGTGGCAGCGCCAAGCTCCTCTCCTTCATGCTGCACCCCTTTAAAGGGACGGATGTGTGTGTGGCCCTCACACTGTGTGGCTGGGATACCGAAGCGGGGCAGCATGTAGACTGGGCAGCGGGGTCAACGGGGTCAAATGATGATAGCTTCTCAGCTGCCGTCGGTAACCAAGATGACATTCCGATCCATTCTACCTCCTCTAACTGTGGCCCAAAGGTGATATACGTGTGCAGCGATGGCACCCGATTGCAGGGAGACGTCTTCTCCGTGGGCTCAGGTTCTCCGTATGCCTACGGGGTCCTGGACAGAGACTTGAGGTGGAGCCTGAGTAAGGAGGAGGCTGTCTCTCTGGCCAGAGAGGCTGTGTTCAGAGCCACTCACAGGGACGCCTACTCAGGAAATAACGTGGACCTCTTCCACATCACGGCCCGTGGATGGAGGCGCAGAGAGAGGGAGAACCTGAAAGAGGAATATTACAGAGACATGGAGAAGAGAGTGAAGATGGTGGAGGAAAGGAAGAGAGGGACAAATTAATTTGCCGGCTACCCCAGATCTCCTTCTTTCACCTTCATTGTAAATTTAGATCTGTCAAAAGCTTGGGTTTCATTTGAATGTATGTGTGTGTGTGTGTGTGTGTGTGTGTGTGTGTGTGTGTGTGTGTGTGTGTGTGTGTGTGTGTGTGTGTGTGTGTGTGTGTGTGTGTGTGTGTGTGTGTGTGTGTGTGGTGTGTGTGTGTGGGGTGTGTGTGTGTGTGTGTGTGTGTGTGTGTGTGTGTGTGTGTGTGTGTGTGTGTGTGTGTGTGTGTGTGTGTGGTGTGTGTGTGTGTGTGTGTGTGTGTGGGAGGGGGGGGGGGGGGGTTAGAGAATTGGTTGTAGTGAATGTTAAACCCACTGATCCAGTTTACCCACCGTATTATTTGCAGAACAGAGTTTATCCACCAACAAATATAAAATAAATCTGTATGGCTTTCATTCATCAGAATATGATGTACCATTATTGTTATGAGGTGAAGGTCTTTTGAAGGGTGGGCAAAACACCCAGTTGGGCGGTAATGCACAAAAAACGGTTTGCCAACCGCCATTAAACTCAAAGAAGAAGAAAAAGAAGAAACACCCAGTTGCTTATTTCTCTTGCGAGATCTGGCAACATTGCCCTCCATGGCCACAGAGGCGCTGTCAGAGAATTTACATTGTGATACTCTTTGGCGCTGTTATGGATTTTCCTGTCCATAAACGGCGGAAGTTGCTTGCTCTGCTCATGATCAGACAGTTTCCAAGATGGCGCTCGCTAGTGTGTTGAACAGTGATTCTGCGGATTTTTCATTTGATATTAATAAACGCATTGGTTTTGGCTGTGGACTCGGACAGAGCGACTTGGGATATGGGGCTACGCCGGGAGACGGTCTATGTTTTTCCGTTGACGCGTCCGTGAACCTGGCGGACGAGGAGGGCCTGGAGAGGAAAATAGAGTTTCTGCATGGAACCACCACCTTAGCATTCAAAGTAAGTAAGCTAACGGTAGCTAATTGGCGTTACAAAAACCCTCTAATGGATTAACACTTGTCGTCGTAGCCTTAATTGTCGCAGGGGACATTCGATACATCACGTTTTTCATGCTTTAAAAATGCGTTTCAGTGCATTACGCTACTCCATTCCTTAGGTTACTAGCTAGGTAAGCTAACATTAGCATTCCCAACACAACAAACTGCTTTCTCACCGTGAGTGTTTGTTTAGCCATTTGTCAGGGCTTTGTTTTGATATTTTGGATACAGAAGCAACCCAATTAGCCTACAGTGTCTACAAACTAGTTCTGGGATGTTCCACTTTGCCTTGGCAATAATGTCAGTAGTTGGCTAATGGCTAACATAAATGTCAGACAGTATTGTATTTGTGTCACGTGGAAACAGTAATAGCAATGCTGCATTCTGTCTCTATGAACCTGAAAGAAATGTAAAACGCCTTAATTGGTGACTCCTCCTATTGTACCTTCCTCTCCTCTCTCTCAGTTCGACCATGGTGTCATTGTTGCGGTGGACTCTAGGGCCACAGCAGGTGCCTACATCGCCTCCCAGACCGTGAAGAAAGTGATTGAGATCAACCCCTACCTGCTGGGTACCATGGCCGGAGGAGCTGCAGACTGTAGCTTCTGGGAGCGCCTGCTGGCCCGCCAGTGTCGCATCTACGAGCTTCGCAACAAGGAGAGGATCTCTGTGGCGGCAGCCTCGAAGCTGCTGGCCAACATGGTGTACCAGTACAAGGGCATGGGCCTCAGCATGGGAACCATGGTGTGTGGCTGGGACAAGAGAGGTCCAGGTAAATAAACGGCTCTACGACATATGACATGCACACCTGACCTGGGTCAATTAGCATTTATATCTACCTTTTATAGTTTGTTTTAGCCAAACTGGGTGATAGATATCGCTATATATTACAATAGAATCTGTGGCAGAGAGTTTAGATGAGCATATGGGGGGAATGGATGAAATAAAAATGTCATTCGGTTTTCTTAGTTGGTAAAGCATTGTGGAATTTGTTGCATCAGGCATTCTGCAAACAGCTGTACCAGGGGGGCACAGTGGTAGCGATGTCTCCTCACAGCAAGAAGGAACTGGGTTCGATTCCTGCCTGGGGCGCTCAGGGTGTGTCCCCATTCACATGTCCTCAGTGCCTTCGGCCCAGATGGGGTCGTCAAAAAGGGCCTTTCTCTGTGGAGTTTGCATGTTCTCCCTGTGCTCCCCTGGGGGTTTCTCCAGATACGAACCCCCCGCTAAAAACGTGCAAAAAAATAAAAACCATTCAGTCTCAGTGCTAGAAAAATACATCCATTGTGACTGAAGATGGTTTGCTCGTGCTGGTTTGAATTTAGTAAATTTAATTCCACATTTAATTGTCAAGAATAGCTTGGGTTAGGGATCTGTATGAAACTTCTGAGAAGTAATTCCAACTTCATGGAACCTGCAAGTTTGCACTGCAGCAGTCATCAGTGTTTCAAATTTGATTAGGTTTTCAGTTATGCAACTGTATTTGAAAGTTAATTTAGTGTGCTTTTCTGTGATCAACCACTTTGCAAAACTGCAAATGCACACAAACATACCCATCACATATTAATTACCGTAAATTCCGGACTATAAGACGCACCGGTCTATAAGCCGCGGGACCAAAATTGACTATTTTTTTCTTCTATAAGCCGCACCGGTCTATAAGCCGCGGGTGTTTTGATGTTTAATTACCATATGAAAGGGTTCGTGCACAGAGAGGAATGTCGGGAAAGAGATGGCTGTTTGGGGAAGCTCCCATTTATTAACATTTCAACAAAACAAAACAAAAGTCAGGTCACTAATCCCCAGACAAAATCACACAACAATAGGCTATATGTGCAGCAAACCTGTAACCAGAGAAGTCAAGTCACTAATCCTCGTCTTCCTCTTCTTCCTGCGTACTGAAACCACCAAAGTCCTCATCTTCAGTGTCGGAAACGAACAGGTTCAGGGTGGCTTCGTCAACCACTCTCCTCTCTCCTTCATTGTCACTCAAAACCAACGAACTCCTCTTCGTCACTGTCGGCATCGAACAGCCTCTGAAGCCTCTGACGGCCCTCAGCGCCAGCTGTGGCGGCGTCATCCTCTTCATCCCGCAGCAGTCCAGCGTTTTGGAACCCGTTGGTGATTGTGGATGTTTTCACACTCCTATAATATTCCGTGCTGAGACAGTTCCTCCTGCTGCACCGTCCAACGCCTCACCATTGACTCATCGATGCCCAGGTTACGCGCGGCTGCTCTGTTTCCCTCTTTTAATGCGAGATTGACTGCTTTCAACTTGAAAGCTGCGTCGTGTGAATTTCTGCGTACCTTCCCCATGGTAAGTGAGAGTGTTGCTTCTACTGCTCGTTCTCATGCTGTCGAGAACGAGCAAAGCTTTTTTTTGGTGAAAGAATCCTCCAGGGCGCTTCTTGTTAACAGTCCGAGTGAGTGGCAGGTCGAACGTCAAAGGCACTTCATCCATATTTATGATCTGCTCCGGTTCGATGGAATATTCCTTGATCTTCCTTTGTGTGAATTCGCCGAAGTTTGTGATTTTCTCCTGGTAGTCGGGGGAGGGAGTTGATGGCCGAGTGGCCGTTTGCTTACCGTAATTACCATATGTAAGTGGTCACGCACAGAGGGGATTGTCGGGAAAGAGATGGCTGTTTGAGGAAGCTCCCATTTACCGTATTACCGTAACATTTCAACAAAACAACATAACACAACACCACCGTTGTTTATTTTTACAGTGCACACAGTGTCCGCGGTGTGGTGAAAAGAGGGCAAGAGAGGAAATTAAAACAGAAGTGGATTTATAGTTAGAAAGAGTGCTAAAAAAGAGAGATTTTATTTGTATTTTTTTTTTTTTTTCTGAAAAAATCCATAGATAAGACGCACCGTTATATAAGCCGCAGGGGCCAAAAAACGGGAAGCCGCGGCTTATAGTCCGGAATTTACGGTACATAGTCTTGGGATTTGCTTTCCCTTCTGGTTTTTGGGTGGATTATATTAGGGCATACTAATTTTGATTTACTGCTCATCTGTGGAATAAAATAGAAAATAAGTTAATTTGTTGTTTAGGACAGATCACATGCTGGGATCAGTTTTCCTCGTTCTCCCATATTTTGCTGACCAGCTCTGATGCAGGTGTACACCCCCAGCAAATTCTCACATTTGAAGCCACTGATTTGTTTGTCAGACTCAGCACCTAATGTGTCTTGCTGTAAAACAGACTATCCCTATAATTCTACACATTTCCAAAAAAAAAAAAAAAATCTTTATTTCCGAACTATAAAATATATCCATATGCTCATGATGACATATACATTTTTATACACAGAAGACAGAACTGCCATGTAACAACCATCCCCACCTCACCCCCACCCCCCCTCGCCATTTAGGAATGTATCAAAATTCTATTGCATGGTACATGTACTGGTGCAGTCAGTAGAAACAGAATTGTAGTTACCATTGTCTCTCACTAGATGGTACTGCAACCACTCTCACTGCCCTCCCCTCTTTGTACTCGGGAGCCTCTGGGCTGTGGCTTTTGGATGGCATGCAGCGAGAGGCCGTACATCACAGGAGGTGTGCTTAAAGAGGGCGCCACAGTGACACAGTAATGGGAAATCGATGAGGCTGGGACTGCAGGCCAGCGAGAGAGCGGCGCGATGATGGACGTAGGGGTCTCAGCCGTGGACAATTGGGTCGCATGCATAATGCCCATACGCCCGCCAAGATCGATGCTGGCTTTGTTCGGAAAGCAAGAGAGGTCTGTGAGAACAATGATGGCCCCCGGTGTGCCAACAAACCTAAATGACACATGTTAAATCCTGGGCAATCAATTGGGCAAATAATGATCCCTGTATAAGTTCAATAGGAGCAGAGGACCCACTTGGCCTTACAATGCCTGTGATTGAACGGAGAGGTAAATGTCATGTAAATGAAATCAATCGCGATTAAGGGGGAAGCTCATTAGCCAGCTACAATCGTGTCAAGAGCACTTATTCCGCTGATGAAGTGTCTTAAGCTGCATGCAGAATAAATCTAATAAAAAGTAGGTTGAGGAGCTTGACAAATATGACTGTAAATAACGATGTTAAACATTATGACGCTGGCAATCAGGATGCAGTTAGTGCCTGGCAGCTTGTTGGTGGCTTGGCTGTGGGAGGAGGGAAGGCGACTTACTGCCTGTGCTCAGCGCCCTCTACTGCATGGACATGAAAAGGT
Organism: Poromitra crassiceps; assembly: GCF_964638095.1. Taxonomy (NCBI): domain Eukaryota; kingdom Metazoa; phylum Chordata; class Actinopteri; order Beryciformes; family Melamphaidae; genus Poromitra; species Poromitra crassiceps. The sequence goes on from NC_139639.1 coordinate 18,343,789, forward strand.
CTGTACAAGGTGTCAGGTGATTAAAGTGGGGGGAAACCGACTCGTAAAAAAGACTTACCGCCGTCACCGCGTGGGATATTACTGCGGTCAAATCTTTTCACTGATCCGCGACCGCATCGGAGAAGACCCATGGGGATAAACATGAGTAGTCAGGGGTTTACAGCTGCTCCCTTGTGAGTGACTGAGCATGCATTCACAGCCCAGGCACGCAGCATCTTGATGTAATGGGTCTCTCTTTATTTATTTTTACCTCCCTCCCCCCATCAACCGCTGCTCTCCCGTGTGTTTTCTAGCCACCCAGCTAGCCACCAGCCAGGCAGCTAGCCAGCTAGCCCCCCGTCCAACACACCATGCCCCTCTAAACCTACCTCTAAAAGCTGTCAATCCAGCCAGCTGCATAGGCTCCTTAACCAGCTGTCATTTGATTGATGGAGTGGAAGGAGCCTCTCTACCATCCAGGCAGCGTGCCTCCGCCTCTGCTTTAATATGAAGCCTCATGAATTTCAAGCCCCTTCTTGTTTGTCGAACACTCAACCGCTTTGCGACGCAAAAGACCGCCGAGCGATATCACACCGGGCTCCACAAAGGCCCCAGGTGTGTTTGGAGTGGATGTGGGAAGTGTTTTTTTGGGTGTTTTTTTGGGTGCTGCTATGCTTCTATACTTGGACCTCCTAAAGAGTCCTCATCCACCTCCGTCATCGATGCTACTCATCACTTGAGCCTGCCATTAGAGCTCTCTCTCCCCGCCTATTATGTTTTTAACGAGTCCCTTACATTTTTCAAGAGGCACAGGCAGGCAAAATGGCAAATTACCCCCTTGCATTTGGCAAGCACTGGGTGATTATCATGGCGAGCTAACGACAGGCTGAGGAAGCAGCAATTTGCCAGTTGAAAGCGATGGTGAACTCTTTTTTTTTTCTTTCCAAAAGCAAGTGGCTCTCCATCCCTAATAGACTGTCACTAGTTTAGCTGTGGAACGGTGTAGCGACGCTCTGCAATCTGAGGGCATTTTCAAGTGTTTTAATGTGGATGATGAGCGATAGCAGTGGATATATTAGGCGGTTTCCTATGCATGTCGCTGTGCCTTTTTGCCTGTCTTTGTGTGAGTCATTCATTTTCACAGGTTTTGCTTTGTGACGCGCTTTTTGCAGGCTGCCTTTTCACCATCTGCAGGTCTGCTGTGGGCGAGCTGGCAGGCTGGCTGCTGCTAGTCACCCGTTCCCCATGTCACTCAGTGATCAGGCCTAGCGAGTGTGTCATGGCGTGGAACAAAATGTCTCTCGCACGTGTCCGCAACGCGTGCTGCGGAGCAAACTGTCCCTCAGGTCCAGCAGACCATCGTGTGTGTGTGTGTGGGATGGGATGGGCTGAGCACATGTTTGCATGTGTCATTCAAACCTGTGTACGTGTGGAGATGTGGGAAAAATCCCGGGGGGGTGGGTGTGTACTTGTGTGGAAAGATAGGAACACGTCGTGTGCTTATTCAACAACCCGACCGCAGGATGTGAGCGTGTTGTTGTTTTCCCTCGTGAGGTGTGAGGTGCGGTCACCTGCTCGGGTTGCGGGTCGATAGTTAATTTTTGGTCTGGTCGCAGGGATCAATAAGGCCCTGGAGTGGGGGCGGGGCCCCGCGGCAGACGGCGATTGCGCCGCGGCGCCCCGCGCCGTGTCAGCAGGTTCGGCGGGCGGCCGGCTTCGTTTTACATCGGAGAGAGGATGCAGCTGTTCATATCTGCCGGCCGTGTTTCAGTTGGGAGAGGATGCAGCTGTTGGTGTTGTCTCTCTGGAGGACGCAGCCCGTGCGTGCGTGTGTGTGATGTGTGCGTGGTGGTGTTAAATGTACAGCGTCTCCGTTTCCCTGTCACGGCTCAACACCTGAGTCAGGAGAACAGAGGAAGCGTGCGCATCGAACGCCACTCGCTGCACACCGTTTCCTCCCACCTTCCCCGTGTCCCCACCCCCCCACACGCCTTTGAAAATCACCCCATATTGACTAACCTCGGGTCACCAGACTCTCTCGCAAAGGAGAAGAGCCTGGGATCCATTACTGGCTTCCTGTCTAAGACCCGCCCCAGATCCGGTCGGATGTGTGTTACAGTGTCCCTCATAGAAAGGTGGCTTTATATGGTGTTAGTTAATTGTATTTTTGTGTATTAGCTATATAGCACATTTATTTACTAAGACGCCCTGTTTTCAGAGCAGAATTGTTTTTTTGGAGCACAGAAAAGTTCCCCATCCACCGGATCTACAATGCCCGCCCCAGACTAGTATTGACCGATTTGCCTTCCGTTTCATCTCTTCCCCCGCAGGACTGTACTACGTCGACTCGGAGGGGAACCGGGTGTGCGGCGACCTGTTTGCCGTGGGCTCGGGCTCCATGTACGCGTACGGCGTGATCGACAGCGGCCTGCGGCACGACCTGAGCGTGGAGGAGGCGTGCGAGCTGGGCCGTCGCGCCATCTACCATGCCACCTACCGCGACGCCTACAGCGGCGGGCAGGTCAACCTCTACCACGTCCACAGCGAGGGCTGGACCAGGGTCTCCCAGGAGGACGTGCTCATGCTCCACCAGCAGTACAAGGAACAGGCGTAGTCATGAGAAGCCAGAGCACAGCGGGAGGGAAGGGGGACCGAGGAATTCAGCCTGTGATGTTTTGAGATGTTCTGAAATGTAAGCAGGGCTGGAGACATGAAAAGAGAGCACTCATCTGCCAGATTGATTTCCACTACATAGCCGCCGTGACCCATTTTGACTTGTTGCTAGCTTAAAGCTAAATGTTGTACTTCATCGTTTGTTGTTGTTGAACAAACCCAGTAAGCTACAGTTACCCCACACAGAGTATGATTTGAGGGGGTGCAGTGTCTCTCACAGGGGGGGGGGCGAGGGAGTGAGTCAAACATGCTTTAATACAGTGTGGGAGTAGTGTAGTGCCTGTCCTACATTTCCTTTGGATCATACCCTGGAAAAAGAACATCTTCTTGCTCAATAAAACCTATGTTTTTTTTTTCAAGGCGAATGTGTTTGTCATTTTGTACGGGTTCTCTGCTTTTTACCTTTAGGTTATAGGATGCCAATGTATAGTCTTTCTCAGCGTGCATGTTTTATGTAAAAACAGAGTCCCATCTCCTATAACCATACTTTGATGTAGTTATTTTGCAACTGTTTTTGTTTACATTTCACTCATCTGTTCCTCCAGCTGTTGAGATTCGGAGGTACAGCCGCAGCCTCTTCTGTCTCCTCTATATGTTCAGTGTTTATTAGTGGGGAGTAGCGCTGTCTAAATAGCACTATTTAATTGCATAGCAGCAGCATCCGTAATTGTGCCTCCTGACTTGTAACAGTGTGTTTTCTTCCCCTCATTGATAATGTTCCCTTCCTCCACTCAAGTTGCACCAAATACCTGTTTTAATTGGAAGGGGAAATTTATATTTTAATTCCTCCTCGACACACTGAGCTTCTCCACGCGCTGTGTGCCACCCTGCCATGGTGTTTTACAATGTAACGACCCGCACTGGCAGTGTGTGCCCCTCCAGCGCTTTTTATGGTTGGGAATAAACACTAATAAAGGCGATGGGCAGACATTGAAACCCTTGACACCTTGAAGCCGTGGTTAAAAACTAGTTTCACAGGTGACTAGTTGGCAGATGGGATAGAAATGGGATTCCGATAAATGGGAATGAGCTGCTTTCGCCTGTGATGGCGCTCTTGCTAAATGAAGTGATGGGAATTGTGCCATCATTGGACATGCAATCAAAATGACAGTGGCGCGTTAGTGGAGGTGGGATGAAATGGAACAAATGTTGGAAAAATACTCGAAATGATAACGTTCAGGTCCATTCTTCTAAAGCAGGCTTCAGATGGTAAAGGATTGATTTTTGCATAGGAGTGAATGTATGCAAATGAGATCCTTAAAATAGGGGATAAAGGCTAGGTCCTTCAGTGCCATTAAACATAGAACAGGGCTGCATTGTCTAAAGCACAGGGTAGAAGGGACACCGGTACAAATAGGCAGCTCTTACAGGCTACAATTTTAGACCATAATTGCTTGATAATGTTTGCGCTATTTGAGCAAAAGAGTTCCAGAACATGTCTAGGTGCAGTTAGATTGGATGGGTGAACTTTAATATCCTAGTTTGTTATCCAGTGTGATATACCACAAATTAATCCAGCTGCCAAAACATATGGAAATTTGCAATGCAGCTGAAAACTAGATGGGTGTTTGGAGAGCGCAGACCTCCGCCAAGGCAAATTGTTTGTTCGTGAGTCGGATCAGGATCCGCTCCAAAATGGTATGGTTTCTTCCCTGGCCCATTAAAACCGGGCCAGTAGTTTTTCCATAATCCTGCTGACAAACAAACAGCACCGCACCGAATACATCATAATAAGATGTGATTATTAATAGACCTGAAGCCAATGATATATGGCCTGGATTTTTAAGCCATGAATACAAAAATGGATTGCAGTTTACTTCGGTGGGTCCTGTGTGACAAAAGCAATAATTTCTTTCTTTCTTCAGAGGTCTGCATTCCAGGACTACATTTACTCAATTTGCATCCAGGTCATTATGAACCAGACTTAAGAACGGCTGGCCTATTGTGGAATATTAGTGTATTATTTTGTATGAAAAACTCATACATTCATAAGTAAATTATATTAAAAGTAAATGATGGTCACAGCAGCCTACTACAATTGGTTTAGATATGGAATAATCTATAAACATGATACAGGTATTTATATATTAAAAAAAAATCTTAAGAAAACGTATTGTGACCAGGCCAAGAAAGAAAGCAAGATTTACTGGGAAAGGCTATATCAACCCCATGGCACCAATAATAAGATGGTAGGCCTACTCTTCCGGTCTCCTAAATGGGTGTGGTCATCAGCTTGTGATTGGCTGGCTGTCAATGGTATATGAAACTTAATTCGCTGATCAGTCTCCTAAGTGGGCGTGGCAATGGTGAAACCTAAATGTATCTGGCTATATCATGGGCTATATCTTCCATAGGCTCTCAGGGAGGCATAAAGTTGAAACAGCAATTTGTTGGTCCCAATAAATCTCTGACCTGCTGACAGTTTGCTCCTTTTTTCGGGGGAAGTTATCTGGGAAAGAAGCGCTCATTATTGGGTTTTGATTCGATTCAATTTTTGCTGTAGGATTTAATTAGGCTGCCTCAGCTACATTTGTAGTCAGAGGTTTACATACACTTAGGTTGAAGTCATTAGAGGTCTTTTTAAACACTCCACAGATTTCATAACTATAGTTTTCCAACTTGAGGACATCTACTTTGTGCATGACAAGTAATTTTCCCAACAATTGTTTACAGACATTTTACTTATAATTCACCACAATTCCAGTGAGTCAGAAGTTTACATCATACACTAAGTTGACTGTACCTTTAAAACAGCCTGGAAAATTCCATTCATGGCTTTAGAAGTATATATATATATATATATATATATATATATATATATATATATATATATATATATATATATATTGCTTGCGTGTGTGTACTTTGTAACTAGCGTATAGCCTACTAGGCGGCCCTGTCAAAATTGCTTGCACTGGGGCCCATCATGACTCCCCTACACCACTGTCCTGCCATCCATTTAGTCCCTCCTGCAGCAAAGCACCCCCACAACATGATGCTGCCCCCACTGTGCTTCATGGTGTTTTACTTCGTTTCAAACTCAAGCTCTCACTCTAGTGCCATCTCCGCTGCGCACGCAGCTACTGGAAGAATGTTATTTTTGCTCCAAAAATGATCTTTATATAAAACCAACCACCCACCAACAGGTGGCGCGGTACCCCCTGGGGCTGAGGCGGCCACCCACATTCCTTACCCATGTGACTACGTCACGCCTGCCCAGACCAAGGGAAGCCACTCCTTTGTTCTTCCAGCTCGCTAGAGGACGTGTTATTATTATTATTATTATTTTTAAATTCCCCCTGATTTTTTATCCCATTTTTATCCCCCATTAGTGCTAATTTAATTTATTTATCCTGGTTGCTACTCCACCCTCTGCCGATCTGGGGAGAGCCGAAACTGGCTCCATGCTTCCTCCGAGACATGGGCAGTTAGCCAGCCGCTTCTTTTCACCTGACAGGGGAAGCTTCACCAGTAGCAGGACATAGCACGTGGGAGGTTCACGCTATTCCAACCAGTTCCCCTCCCTCCGAACAGGCGCCCTTAACAACCAGAGGAGGAACCACATTAGCAACCAGGATATTGCATGTTTTGGTGAAGGGGGTTCCTATATGAAGGAAGCCCCTGGGAGGCACGGGGAGAACATGCAAACTCCACACAGAAAGGCCCTTTTTGACGACCCCACCCGGGCGGTGGGCACTCGAGGACATGCGGACGGGCACGCATTCCCAGCGTTCACAACGTCCCAGGTGGGAATCGAACCCAGGACCTTCGAGCTGTGAGGCGACAGCGCTTACCACTGCACCACCGTACCCCCCTAGAGGACGTGTTATTGCTGCGTGTTAACTCATAGTTTGCGCTCTTAAGCTAGGCTAATTCCGTCTTATTTGCCCACCTTAAGAAGGTTTGTGTGGACGAGATTCTTCAGGCTTCGGGGGCCCGATCCTGCATCTCTTCACCAGCGGCGTCGGACAAGCTCATCATAAGCTAAGAGCATCTTGCTTATTGTGTGGATAACACCTGTTAAGCTACCGCCGTGTAGCGTGCTCCATCCACCCCGGCTGGGGTGACGATAGAGCAGGGATACTCAACTTGCTTTGCCCGGGGGCCACTTTCGTGAAATGATAGAAGGCCAGGCGCCAGTTAATAAACAATCAATATACATTTTTCTGTAGCGGATTGTAGGTTTTTGGGGTGTCAGCCGGAGTTTAGTCTGACAATGTTGTGCACACCGGATAGTTAGTTAGGTTAAGTACATACATAAGTGCCTGGGTAGCGAGCAGACGGCGGTATTTGACAATTTAGCAGCTAAATCATAGATTATTGAAAGATATTCCATATTCCAGACTGAAATGCTAAGTATTGGGCAGGAGTATTGGCCAGAATGACATGAACATTTGGACACTTATTCAGCGGGTATTTTGCATGCATGCATCAGGTGCACTGTAGCCTAATTCTTTTTTTTTTTTTTCTTTTTTTTGCAATTCCATCGCGGGCCACACAGGGGGTGCCCGCGGGCCGTCAGTTGAGTATCACTGCGATAGAGAAAAGGGCAATTGAGAGCTAACTCGAGTGGCTCCCGCTCTCAGTTATTGAATAGATAGCTAGCTTGCATCCGTGCGGATAGCATCTATCTTGTATTAGCACAGTACAATAAGCTACCGCCGTGTAGCCAGCTGCGTTTTCCCCGGACGGGGTGACGCACTCAGTTGTGAATAGATAGCTAGCTTGCATCCGTGCAAACAGTATCTCTTGTGTGCTAGCATATTAGGCGCAGGCTACCGCCATGTAGATTACTTACGTTCACTCCGGCTGGAGTAACGTTAGAGAGAGTAGTAGCTCAAGAGCTGTGCTCTCAAGTTTTAGCTAGATAGCTAGCTCGCACCTGTGCGGCTAGCATCTGACCATATTGTGCGTTAGCACTTCGGCTACCTTTTTACCGTTGCACGCGCAGGTTCGCTAGCCTCAGGGCGGCTTACTGCTTAGCTTCATACGGTAAAACCTCCGCTAAATCCTGGTACAGCCTGCGGGTGCTTGCTACGAGTTAGCTTCTTAACTCGTGCAATGAGCCAGGCGGCTGCCATGAAGAAGGGGGGGACAGCCAGGAGCTGTGAGGTGTGCGATGCTACGCTGGCCGGTTACGATCGGCACGATAGCTGTGTGTTCTGCCTAGGGCACGAGCACTCTGCACAGGCGCTGCTGAAAGCTAAGTTCTGCAGCGTCTGTGACGGCTTTAACCTGGCGGAGTTGCGACACAGAGCTTCGCTCTTTGTCGAGGAGGAACCAAGGTGGTGACCGATCACCTGCAGACCTTAGGGTTTTTGGTGAACTGGCAGAAGAGTTGCCTCGGCCCAGCGCAGGTGGCGACCTTCCTGGGGCTCGAACTAGACTCCCGGGCCATGCTGGCCCGCCTTTCGCCAGAGCGACAGGCTCGCACAGTGCGGACGGCAAAGACGCTAGGTCTGTGTCCCTCCGTGTCAGTGCATCAGTGCACAGTCATGCTGGAGCTGATGGCCTCAGCAGTGCATGTGCTCCCACTGGGGAGACTGCACATGCGCCTATTCCAGATCTGGTTTCTCAGGCATCGCCTGGACCCGGCCAGCGACCGTCATCACAGGGTTCCTCTGACGTGTCCGGCCCGGCGGGCGCTGGCCATATGGGCGGACCCCCGTTACCTCTCGAGAGGCACTCGGTTGGGCCCTGTCCCGCTCAGGTTGGTTATTCGCACCGACGCCTTCCTCTGGGGATGGGGTGCGGTTTGCGGGCGCTTTTCGGCGAACGGCCGGTGGGAGGCTCAGGAGCTTCGCCACATAAACGTGCTAGAGCTGGAGGCAATTCGCCTGGCTCTACTTCACTTCCAGCGGCTCATACATGGACGCCATGTTCTGATCCGCTCGGACAATACAGCGGCGATCGCCCACCTGAACAAGCAGGGCGGTGTGCGGTCGGAGGCGCTGAACCGGTTAGCGACGGAGATTCACCTGTGGGCGTATCCCCGTCTCCTTTCATTGTCAGCGGTTCATCTGCCAGGCCGGCTGAATTTCGGGGCCGACCTGCTGTCTCGGGGCAATCCCCGTCAGACAGAGTGGTGCCTCCACCCTCAGGTGGTGGAACAGATTTGGGCCAGGTTCGGCCACGCCCGCGTCGATCTCTTCGCATCGCGGCGCGCGACGCACTGCCCACTGTGGTTCTCGATCCAAGAGGACAGCCCCCCGTTGGGTCACGACTCGCTGGCGCACGCGTGGCCACGGGACGGGCTCTATGCGTTTCCCCCGATCCCCCTGATCCGACAGGTGTTGGACAGGGTGAGGGAACAGTGCATTCAGCCTATTTCAGTGGCCCCCTTTTGGCCCAAGCAGATATGGTTTGCGGACCTGATCTCCTTGGCGCAAGGTCCGCCCTGGGCGCTGCCGGTGCGGGCGGATCTTCTATCCCAGGCGGAAGGGGAGGTGCTCCACCCCTCCCCCAGCAGGTGGAAGCTAGCAGTCTGGCTCCTGAACGGGACCATTTGCTAGCCCAGGGCTTGCCCAATAATGTGGTGTGCACTATTCAGAGTGCTAGGGCTGCTTCGACCCGCTCTCAGTACATGTACAAGTGGCGGGTGTTTTCGCGTTGGTGCACGGACAAGGGCGTGGATCCAGTGAACTGTGGTGTGCGACCAGTTCTCTGTTTCCTTCAGAGCCTGCTTGACACGGGCCAGTCCCCGCAGTCGCTTAAGGTGTACGTAGCCGCGATTTCTGATTGCCACATGGGAATTGAGGGGAGCCCCGTGGGGGCGTTCCCTCTGGTCTTGCGCTTCATGAAGGGAGCGCGTAGGTTGCGCCCGCCGTCGCGGTGCGTCTTTCCCAAATGGGACTTGGTTACGGTGCTGGACGGGCTCGCGGGTCATCCGTTTGAGCCCTTGGACTCCGCCGATCTGAAATTTCTGTCTTTGAAGACCGCGCTGCTGCTGGCCTTGTCGTTAGGAAAGAGGGTTGGTGACCTGATTGCCCTCTCGGTGCAGCAGGCCTGTATGGTTTTCGGGGATGATGGGCGCAGGGTTACGTTGCGACCTAACCCGGCTTATCAAACTAAGAATATTAATGCCAGCTTTAGGTCTATGGTCATAGACTTGTCAGCATTCTGTCCCCCGCCATTCAGTTCGGGCGAGGAGAGGCGTTTGCACATGCTGTGCCCCGTAAGGGCGCTCTCGGCCTATGTGGCCAGGACGCGTTCATTACGCACTAGAAACCAGTTGTTGGTCTGTTTTGGGCAGAGGGCCCAGGGCGGACCCCTTTCCAAGGATCGCTTATCACACTGGATAGTGGAGGCGATTGCTTTGGCATACTCTGCCGTGGGTAGGGTACCCCCGGAGGGTATCAAGGCGCATTCTACGCGGGGCGTTGCGACGTCTTCCGCATTGTTGCGTGGTGTATCGGTGGAGGACATGTGCGCTGCGGCCTCATGGTCTCTCATCACATGTTTGTTAGATACTACAGCCTTGACGTGTCCAGTTCGCATTTCGCGCATGCGGTACTGTCAATGGCAAGAAGGTAGTATCGTTGCCGCTCCAAATGCCACACGGTTGGGCATGGGCGTTTCGCCATGCGGCTGTGGTTCACCAATGCCTCTCGGGTCACTCTGAGGAGTGCTCCCGGCAGTAAGGGCGGTTGAATTTGGCACTAGAGTGAGAGCTTGAGTTCGAAACGAAGTAAAACGTTAGGGTTGTGCTACAACCCGGGTTTTACGAGTGAGAACGAGAGCTCTCACTACCCAGCCTTGCTGCGTCGATGCGTCGTTGGATGCGTCGTTCTCAGCGAGCTGGAAGAAGGAGTGGCTTCCTTGAGTCTGGGCGGGCGTGACGTAGTCACGTGGGTAAGGAATGTGGGTGGCCGCCTCAGCCCCAGGGGGTACCACGCCACCTGTTGGTGGGTGGTTGGTTTTATATAACGATAATTTTTGGAGCAAAAATAACATTCTTCCAGTAGCTGCGTGCGCAGCGGAGATGGCACTAGAGTGAGAGCTCTCGTTCTCACTCGTAAAACCCGGGTTGTAGCACAACCCTAACGTTCTTCAGCTTGAAAGCCTCACCCTTTTTCCTCCAAACAATGATGGTCATTATTATGTACAAACAGTCTGGTCTGATGAAACAAAAATGTTTCATCAGACCAGAGGACGTTTCTAACGTAATATCTTTGTCCCCATGTGCAGTTGCAAACGGTAGTCTGGCTTTTTTTATGGTGGTTTTTGAGCAGTGGCTTCTTCCTTGCTGAGTGGCCTTCCAGGTTATGACTAGGTTAGGACCACTAGTTTTACTGTGGATATTGATACTTTTGTACCTGTTTCCTGTTCTGAGATTGATATGCACTTTTTGCACCAAAGTACGCTCATCTCTAGGGTTAAACCCTAACCCTAACCCTTCTACAAGTGCACCTCCAATTGACTCAAATAATGTCAATTAGCCTATCAGAAGCTTCTAAAGCCATGACATCATCATTTTCTGGAAATTTCCAAGCTGTTTAAAGGCAGAGTCAACTTAGTGTATGTAAACTTATTTGACCCACTGGAATTGTGTGATGTAGTGAATTACTGTGTAAGTGAAATTAATCTGTAAACAATTGTTGGAAAAATAACTTGTGTTGTGCACAAACTAGTCTCAGTGGAGTGGTTCAAAATACTTTTAAATAATGACTTCAACCTACAGTATGTGAACTTGTGACTTCAATTGTACCTGAACCTTGAATTCCTGGTGGAGTGGTCAGTCCTGTGACTCCTGTCTGGCCTTTTGGTCCAGCCAGTCATGTGTAGTGTATGGTGTTCCACCATGTTCTTCCCCAGCCTGTTGGTGTGTGACCTTGGCGTTGCACCAGGAGTGTGCTGGCAGTAGAGCCACTCTTCTATTACCTTTGGCATGCACACTGCAGCTTGTCAACAGGTATTTTCAGAATAGTCACTAACTCACTATTACCAATACTGACGTTGAGAATATTTTCCACAAAGCTGTACACCTAGGGCTAGATGGTGACACTGGGGAGTCATGACAAATGAAAGAAAATTGCATTTTACGCCTTTTTTTTTTAATACCTAAATGAGACAGAGTGCTATGGAAAAGACCAGCTGGCAACATGGGAAGGTGCCAGCAGGATGATTTTCACACTGTCAGAAAATAACCTCTATGCCCACATGATGCCATCTGTCAGGTGGTCATATGTGATCTGGTGCCCACATGGCACCAGATCAGATCACAACATGTTCCTGAGGGTGGCCCGGCAACCTTTTAGCTCCACACACACCTCCCACGGGAGCTGTTATTTCTCCCGTGATCTGAAGCTCGGCCTATGGGATCATAAAACGAGATTGGGAAAAAACAAAAACACCAACAGCGAGGGTGCATGTCTTGGGTGATTGAGTGTTCAGGAGCTATTATTTATTCCCGCTGATGCTTTTTACGCCATCGGAAATACAAATGAGAAGTGTGTTTGGCCTGGGTAACGACTCCCGTCTTGCCGCCTGTTGTCCACCCCCCGAAGGCTCTCCGGGTGTCATATAATCAGTACACCCAAGTGCTTAAATGCGCACCAGTTCTCCTGACAAACAACAAAGCTGGCGTGAAGATAATTGCGTTTGTGCTCCCCGCGCGCGCATCCCCTTCCTCGCTGGCGCACGAGCCAGCCGCCGCCTCGCCTCGTTTGAGAGGTGCTGTTTTTCATCCCTCGCCATGACAGCCGCGCTCTTGTCATTCCCGCCGCATGTTCGCCATGGCCAACTCCAGACTGCTCTCTCTCTCTGTCTCTCTCTGTCTCTCTCTCTCTGTCTCTCTCTCTCTGTCTCTCTCTCACCTCCCTCATCTTCTCCAACAATGTTCTTGGCAATTGCTTTTTTCTTTTTTGACGCGATTAATTCAGTGACACGAATGAATAAAGCCCGACCGAGTAAACAGTGCGGCGGCCCATGAGTTGTGTTCCATCTGAGTCAGTACTCCGTCCCCCTTTCCCAGCAGCCTTAGAGGCACTTAAGGAGCGTCTGCTGCCACCACCAGTATTGCTGCTGTTGATGACGGTGATCATGAGGGCGAGGATGAAGAGGATGATAGCCCCCCACCCGCCAATAGTGCCGCCTGCTCCTCAAGAGGCCTGAAGCGGTAGGCTGTTGATCCCTTGTCATGACACCTGCCTGTATAAATGGAGGCCTGTCTGTTTGTTTTATCATCAACAGCGGCAGGGCCTGGCCTCCCAGGCAAACAGAGAGACAGGGTCAGGGAGACTACGGCTAAAGACGGCGCAGTAAGAGCGATGGCGGCTGCCACGGTCACTCCGCTGACTCCCATGTGGCTCCTGGCTTCTTCTTCTTCTTATTGCGTGGCGTCCTTTAATATGTGGTGGTGACTCAAGACCCTCGGGGGTTAGAGAAAAGTGAATTGCGGATTCTGTTGTTCCACAGTATCGAGTGGGCTTTCTCTGGCTCCTCGCTATTTCGCCGCTTGTCCACCAGTGCCGGTGGAACACTTAACATTTGTTAGGATGACACACCATTTGGGTGTTTTCTGTTTCACGGACCTCACACCGGGTTTTTGTACGTATGCAAAAAATACGTTTTTATCTGTTGTTGTTTTATTTAAATAGTGAGATAGGGGAGGCAGTGATTTATGTAAATCATCGACAAGTATGGCATCTATAGCGTCGATGGAGCACTGGACTGTTACTTTCCTTCTGGATCTTCTTTGCAATTCTGAAGGAAGAGTCAGGGACTAGTGTGGTGTTTTGGGTTTGAAGTGTCACTCCGCAGGATTTCTGACAGTCTGCTGCAGGCCCCAGCGGAAGACCCGTCTCAAGAGGAACAGACTCTGCCAGGCTTGAAGCCTCCCTCTCCCTCTCTCCGTCCCTGTCCTGTTCTCCTAGATTTAGACTTAATCCCCCCTGTGGCTCCCCGTCGCCTACCTCCCCCCGGACCGATCCTGCTCTGATCAATGCCGTCCCTCCCCCTATGAACCACGGGGGAAATGGACGCATTAATTAACCGCCCCGGAGCTCGTTTCTCAGGCTCAGCCCTTTCAGCTCCCTGGCTCTTCACTGACTCTGCAATTGTAATTGAGCCGGGGGCCGGGGGGCGTGAGGGTAATGACAGAGGGTACCCATCCAAATGGACCATCGCCTACTGAATAGATGATCCACTGGGCCGGACGTGACGGAACCGACGGGAGGAGGCCGCGGCGACTCTGAAGTGATTGACACGCAGCTTTGGCACCGGGATTATGTGTGAGAGAAATAATGTATGACTTTTCTCTCTTCCGGAGCCCGGATGGATGCCAGAACTGAGTAATGACCTCTTGGAAGTTCAGCCTCTATGATGGCAAACAATAGTCCAGGTTGTCAGCGCTGTGGGAAATGGGAATGTCAGAATGGAGAGCATTAAGACAATGAGAAACTAATGGACTAAATATTGGAAATGGCGGTTTGATTACAAAATCAGGAGGCGGCTATGAACAACAACATTAGCAATGCCCTGATTGGTCAGTATTGTTCGTTGCTGCCAAGGATCGAAAATTAAGGTGGATTGTTTTCTCTCTCTCTGTCTCTCTCAATTCAACTCTCTCTCCCTCTCTGTCTGTCTCTCTGTGTGTGTCTCTCTCTCTCTCTGTCTCTCTCAATTCAACTCTGTCTCCCTCTCTGTCTCTCTCTCTCTCTGTCTGTCTCTCCCTCTCTCTGTCTCTCTCTCTCTCTGTCTGTCTCTCCCTCTCTCTGTCTCTCTCTCTCTCTCTCTCTGTCTCTCTCAATTCAACTCTCTCTCCCTCTCTGTCTCTCTCTCTCTCTCTCTCTCTCTCTCAATTCAATGCAAATAGCTTTGTCACGAACAGAAACATGTTGCCAAAGCAGTTTACAGAAGATTCACATTATAGCTGTCACATATGCAGGTGGTTCTATATTATACTTATGCAGTCCATTCTTACAATACAATTTAATACAATTACTGAATACCATATGGTTTTTGGGATCTTATAGTGGTTGTGAGTCCCCGTGGCTGTGACAGGCAGATACATATTTAGCTGCCAGAGGAGCTGCTGTCAATTCACCCATCGAGAACTGCCAGTTAACTCCTCTTGGGGTTAACAGTATAGGAAGTTTGGTATTTTCTTGGCTATTTCCCCGTATAGTGAAGTCTCTTATTGAAGAGAACTTCTCACAGTGAGTGAAGCAGGAAGTGCATCTCTGTCTCTACCTCCCCTGTCAAGCAGTGACCACATGCTCCTTTCTGGGCAGCCATGTCTGTCTGGACCTTCCTGTTTCTACTGCCAGTTGGTGGTCAGTGAGCCTGTATTTTGTCAGGATCAGTCTGACAGAGTGGAGATACTCAGACAATTTCTAATCTCTTTAGGGTCCAATAACAATCTAGTCTACTTTGGGTAGACTCTCGCTTAGGTGTTGCCATATTGGGCGGTTTTGGGTTCCATTGTGCGCGGGGGAAAATGGGCTTGGGCGTGTCAAGTTTACAGAGCCGTTTGTTTCCATAGACCTGCATGTGTTTTGGCAGTTTTCTGTGCGTTTTGGCGGGTTTTGAACGGTATTTGGGCTGGGTTAGCTGAATTTGGCAACACTGCCTCCCCCATCTCTCTTGTCATCCTTTCTTCTCCATGCCCTTTGTGTCATGCTTTTCTCCTGACAGTTGGAGTGCCACAGTCTTGAGTGCCCAGCAGTTGGCCTCCTCAGTGTCACTCAGCCTCTGATGTCCTCATGTCAGCAGCACTGCGGCAGAAAAGCAACAAATGCTTATCTGCCCGGCCGCGTCTTCCCTTCCTGCATTTTCCAGCGTTTCTCATCATGTCATAGCCCCCGCCTCTCTGTCTATCTCTCCATCAGTGCTATACTCTGTATATGCCCCCCTGTCCATCTCCTCTCTCTCTCTCCTCTCTCTCTCCCTGTCTCTCTATCAGTGCTATTCACCTTATGTTCAGACGCGGGGGTGGGCCAAATTCTTCCGGGTCGTGTTAACACTTCCGGCGGTCACGGCGCGAAATATGAAAGAACGTCATGAAGAAGAGAGTTGTTTTTGTAGCGGACAGTGCAGGGGGTAAAACAAAGAACGTAGCCTACTACTTTGAGCTTGGTACACAGCAAGCAAGCGAGTATCAACTGTTAGCCAGGTCAGATAACGTTATCGTCGACAATGACGAGCACTTTCTTGTAAAACATACCTGGACTGAGTGGACTCCAACAAAGAAAGCTTCAGATAGTTTTCTCTCCTCCGAGCGCAGCTCGAGCCATTTACGTCTATAAGACCCGCAGACGTTAACGTAATTCCCTGGAATGCGAGAATTAACGAGCCAGGTACATGGCATTGCATTCTATATTGCCGTTTGCTTTTATTTGGTATGTTACATACAATTGGCTAAATTATTAGTTAATTCAGAGTTAGATGATATTGGAGCAGCCAGCCATTTTCTTTTTATTTATTTTTAGCCGGAAGTCGTCACACGACCACACAACCGGGTCAAATGGGCGTGGCTACATAAGATGAATACTCTGTATATGCCCCCCTGTCCATCTCCTCCTCTCTCTTCCCTCCCTCTCTCTGTCTCTCCATCAGTGCTATACTCTGTATATGCCCCCCTGTCCATTTCCTCCCCTCTCTCTCCCTCATGCCTTTCATTGCTTAGGACCATCTCCTCTCATTACATTGATGGCACTGGTGATTCAGTTGAGTGGCACACTCTCTGTCTCTCTCTCTCTCTCTCTCTCTCTCTCTCTCTCTCTCTGTCTGTCTGTCTCTCTCTCTGTCTCTCTCTGTCTGTCTCTCTCCCCAGTGCTTCTCCGAGGCCTTTCCTCAGCAGCCGGCTCATGCAGCGACATTGTAGCAGTGACAGCAGCCTCAATTCTCTCTTTAGGGGCACAAGGACGACATGACCCTCGCTACTCGCCCCCGCGACCTCTTGATACTATGATGTAGGTCACGGGGAGATGCGTGCGCCGATGACGATGTGCGTGTTTTCATTTTACACATTTTAGCTGGGACTCTGCAAGTGCAAATGTTGTAGATGTGAGAAATTTGCATTGGGGGGTGGTCAGGTGTACGTTTGTTGGTGTTGTGGTGGGTGTCTGACTGTGCAGAATTACGTTTATTTCGGAGTCGCAAATCTTTCGAGCAATGACACTTGCTAGAATGCAAACAACAATTTATGAATGTCCTTATAAAGTGTAAATAATATAATTTGGATGGAGAGATTGTGAAATTGTGATGAGCAAGCCGTATCATCTCATTTGTGATTACTACAGCAGAATAAAATATAGCTAATTTCGCAATTAATCTTTCCGCCCCATATGTATTGTCAATTTTTATATTGTGATGTATTGAATTTAGATACATTGTCCCATCCATCATGTGCGTTGACAGACAGGTGCGGGTAAATGTGTGTGAGTAAGGGAAAAATGTAGATAGGTGACATTTCTTGTTATACTTGTGTCTTTCTGTGCTTGAGTGCAAAAGTGCACCTTTTCTTTGATCTTGGCACTATAGCCTGTGTGAGTGCCAGCTGCACAATCCCTGCACGCTACGTGCACCGCTGCCATCTTCTATCACTTCTCACTAATGGACCATGTTTCACATGCTCACAATTACCTGCACCGCCATTGACTTTGGTTACCCTTGACTCCATCATTGTGATCGGGTTCTGCACTGTGCTGTAATGCAAGGGCAGGTTTTCAATCCATGCTACACATTGGCATTGAAGGGGGAAATAATCCACGACTAAATACACTTTAACACCGTTATAAAAACAAACAGCTATTCACATAAATGGCATTATGTACCGTGCAGTCCTGGGCCCATTGTTTGGTGGTGTATTTTTCTTATTCCCATCGATAACTGGCCAAACAGATAATTGTGTTGTTACATTGAGATATTTCCACCAGCTACAACAATGACGTTCGTTAGCAGGAAAAATGACGGCTAACTTTACTGAATTGTAAAGGTTTTTCTTTCAGTCAAAAAGAATCAAGGGCTTCTTTCATGGCTTCTTTCTTTTAGAGGTTCAACAATCATACCAGGAGACATCAATCATCGAGGAGGCAGAGAGTTCAATTTCTCCACTGACAGTAAACCTCAATGAAGCAGAATGCAGTGCAGCGACAAGACGTGTTGTGTTTTGAGTAAGGGGCCTGACTCTCACTTTTCTCCACTGGAAAAACGCCCGCTTTGCTCTCACTATCGCTATCGATCTCTCCACCTACACATATAACACAGCTGAATGCAACACGTTTATATAACTGTTCTCTGGAGGTTCCTGAAAGTCATAGTCATTCTGGGAAATGTAGGAAATTGCTAACCGTGGAAGTTTTTCTGTGTTTCTTTGTATAGCCCTAAATCACAAGCATATCTCAGAGGATTTGACAGAGAGTGTGTTTAGCTAAATTAATGTGTTTAACTAAATCTAGCTAAGCACAATCAATAAAACAGAATCGAACAACTTATATAAAGTATATGAAAACAAGCAGAGAAGGGAAGGGGGGGGGGGGGAGAGCAGATGGAGGGAGAAGAGTGTGGAGAAAGAAGAGGGAGAGAAGAGAGAGAGAAGAGAACAAGAAGACAGACTCTCTAACTACTCTAACCTTAACCTGAACTACCTAGCAACCAAATAATCTAGCTAATCTACAGCCTAACCTAGACTATCCCTCAGCCTTAGTGGCCGTTCACACTATACGCCGAAGCAACGGCAAAGCCATGCCAAAGCCACGCTGAAGCCACGCAGTTTCATTTCAGCGTCCTTGTTAACAGGTGAGACCGTTCACACCAGCCCCACACCACGCCGAAGCTGCGCTGGAGCGATCGTTCAGGATTCAGTCCTATTTTCCAGGCGTGACGCGTGAAGCTTGAAGCTGCCAGGCATGAAGTCAATGGGAGTTGTGGGCGGGTTCAAGGCGCGCCGAGGAGGCGCTGAGAGGAAAAGAGAAGGCTTCTTGTGTGAACGGTTAGGGGTCAGTTCAGCTTGTGCCTGCCTCAAGCTTCAGTTCTGTTTACGTTCTGCGTCCTGTGTGAACCAGAGGGCTTAACCCTTCATCCCTCAACCCGGGTTCTCTATCAGCTACAGGATGAGGCATGGCCACTCTGTGCAGGAGCCTCACACCACGGCCAGGTGTTGGTATGCCAGGGTCACCATGCACATTGCACCCATGGGAAAACTACCCACAAAATACCTATCGATGTGGGGAGGGGGAGAAGGGGGGAGAAACCTTGAGGGAAGCAGGTTGAGGGAGAGTGATGACACGAAAAAACACGCATTGGCCATCACAGATCGCAGATCGGTGATTGTTAAACAGTGTGAGAGCATCAGGGGGTGGATTGTTCTTTCCAACTCTCCTGTGGTAGAGCCTACGTACCTGGCGCATTACAAGTCTTGCTGAGTCTACGCCGCGCTTTTCCGTATGTCCTCTCTTACGAAGCCAGCTCTTGCTATTTTCTTCTTCTTCTTCTTCCCTCTTGTTAATAAAACACATCAGAGTAAAGCCTTGCCTTTGCTGTGCCTTTGCTGTTAATCCCCACAGTGCTTGTTACAGCTATACCCTTCATCTAACTATTCAGCTTCTTATTGCTCTGGGAGGCTCTTCCACTGCCGCTGCCTGTGGTGGATATTTACCACAGCGTCTACCGCATTGTTGTTTCTCAACACCACCTTGTAAAACTGTTCAGGTGTATTTATACGGCGTCTCGTTCCCCGAACATCAAAAATTGAAGTGCTCGTCTCACCTCTGTGCCGTGGCAACAGCTTCTTTTTGCACGCGTTGCTATACGTTCATCCGCTTGTGTTTAGCACATACATCTGTTTTCTTTTCTTTTTTTCCCAAGGCCGAGCGCATTACCACGCCGCAGTCGAAACGCATGCATGGATGCTTTTATGCTCTCGTATTGTAACCTTTCGCTCGCTATTGTACCCACGCCTTCCTCTCATAAATATATGTTAAGCATGTCTGTCAGACTAACAAGTGAAAAAGCACACTCTCCCGCGCAACGCCGTTGTAGCTCACCTCTCCCGGCATCCTCATTCCTGCAGGCGATTTCGCGCAGTGATCCGCAGCCCCCTCCCCCTAATTAAACCCATTTGTTTGTATGTTTGTTTTGCCGTTTACCTGAGTCTCGGGGTAATCTCTCTCTCTCTCTCTCTCTCTCTCTCTCTCTCTCTCTCTCTCTCTCTCTCTCTCTCTCTCTCTCTCTCTCTCTCTCTCTCTCTCTCTCTCT
Organism: Poromitra crassiceps; assembly: GCF_964638095.1. Taxonomy (NCBI): domain Eukaryota; kingdom Metazoa; phylum Chordata; class Actinopteri; order Beryciformes; family Melamphaidae; genus Poromitra; species Poromitra crassiceps. The sequence goes on from NC_139639.1 coordinate 18,363,640, forward strand.
CTCTCTCTCTCTCTCTCTCTCTCTCTCTCTCTCTCTCTCTCTCTCTCTCTCTCTCACTCTCTCTCTCTCTCTCTCTCTCTCTCTCTCTCTCTCTCTCAGCTGTGACCGGCGGCCTGCTGCGTGCTTTTTATCTCGGCTAATTGGCTCTGATGGTCTCGGCGGGGGAATTCGAGGTGGGGAGATGCCACGGCTCTTGGAGGGCCGGGCGTGGAAGACGAGGGGTTAAAACGCTGAGTGAGCTTAATGAAGGGTTAAAGTGGCGCGTGGGAGGAGAGGGCGAGAGGGCTAGCCCCGCCGCATTGCTCGCCTCCTGCCGGTCCTCGATCTCCTCCTCTCGCTAGCGTCTGCTGCCAAGACCCCAGGCAGGCACTAGCCAAGGCAATGGAGAAGAGATGGTGGCAACTGCAGTGGATGCTATGCTTCTTAGCATGTAATGTGTGGTACTCTGTGTCTATGGCAGTGCATCTGCGTTCGTTTATGTGTGTGGTTAGTGTGTGTGTGTAGCTGTGTGTGCCGGGTAGCATCTGTGCATGAACGCTCGCTCTCACTTATTTTCCATGTGGTTTCATCCAGTCCGTTAGGGTTGGTTGGTTGGTTGGGGAGGGGGGAGGGGGGGGCACACACACACACACACACACACACACACACACACACACACACACACACACGCACAGGTTTTTCTAATGGTCTTCCAAGGATACAGTTGGCCTGGTGCCCAGCAGCAACCCCTGTGACCTCCTTCTCCCCCCCGGTTCCCTCCCTCCCTCCTTGGCTGGAAGTAGGGCTTCTCTGTAGCCACACCTGAGGTATCAAGGCACCGTCTGCTCCGGCCAGGTGTGTCCCTGATACCAACTGACACACATGCGCATTTACACACACACACACACACACACACACACACACACACACACACACACACACACACACACACACACACACACACACCACGAAGAGCCTGTAGTGATTACTGGGATGTAGCCCTAGGCGCGACATGGCTGGGTATCGGGACTCGATACTTTTAAGGTATCGGCGGAAAAAACCCAGTACTAGTAGCCAGTAGGCTAGTATTGAAAAATGTCTCCAGTCAAATGATACATGCATTTCTTCCTTTATGTACTATTTGTATGGTTTTGCTTACAGCCAATCACCAGAAGAGATCTTTGATTTAATGTGATATATGATTGGCCACATCAGCTACAACCAAGGGTGAATAGACCCCTTATACAGCTGTCAACATTGGAGCTGCGCGCGCATCGTGTAGGCAAAAAGCCATGAGCCCAGCATTGACAGACACAGAGAGCTGTGTAAAAGCCCCGCTGTCAGGACTGCTCTGTGCCCATCTGCGACACACAGTTAGATTTTAGTTTTAAAATGCAGTTCTCGGCTTACTACCACAGCTTATCGCCTAGTGATAAGCAATGTTATGCATCGCAATTAACGTTGGTTAATGGGATACGTCTTACAGACCCATACACACTGGCGCTCTCAATGGATAAAAGACAAGAAGAATTGGCCAAGCCTAGACTGGCCAGCAATACATAGCGTAGATAATTATTCTGTAACTTGCAAAGATATATTGTTATGTTGATAATGCACACAACTCAATAATGACATTATGTAACGTTACTTGGTTGTTAACTAACCGAGCGATGTGGCTGAGCAGCCTACAGTACAGCTACAGGCAGCTTACCTGATTATGAAATGAGCACTACAAAGTTGGGCATTTTTAATGATGTCCTCGTTCCAATCAGTTCAATTTAATAATGACATTATTTAACGTTACTTGGTTGTTAACTAACCGAGCGATGTGGCTGTTACTAGCAGCCTACAGCTACAGCTTACCTGATATGAAATAAGCGAGCACTGCAAAGTCGGGCATTTTTAATGATTTCCTCTTTCGGCTTGCAACCAAATCTAGGTTTTGAAAAGTGGGGGGCACATGTCCTCCCTGTCCCCAGTTGAAAATACGGCCCTGGCTACAACCCATACACACAGTCTGGTGGTGAAGTCGAGCACGGAGTTGGCAGTACAGCGTGCCGAGATGCAAAAAGAAGTATCGAATGCAGTACTCTATTGAGATCATGAACACATTTAGGGTACTGGTATTGGTACCGGTATCGTCATTTTTCTAATGATACCCAGCACTATACACACACACACTGTACAGAGAGCGAGCGTGCATACAGATAGACGGAAGAGGCGCCAGCGGGCGACTCCCGTTCTTGGCCTATGCACTGTGTACATTGTTTCTGCGCTTTTCTTGAATATTTGACGAAGCAGAACATCAGAGAGAGCATCCCCTCAGCATGGTCTCTGTTCCCACGTCTCTCCCTGTGAAGGCCGAGAGCTCACTTTGACATCGCTCTTCTATCTCTAAACCAAATATCGCTCTCTCCCTACGCCTGCCATGCGCAGGCTTTGTAGTGGCGAAGGTTATGTGAGGTGTGTGTTTCTTTGAAAATGTCAAAATTCCCTTTCTTAATGCCGCTCCACGCCCGCGCTTCTTGGTATTCATGTCAGGCTAGCGCAGCGGCGGCATGCATAGCAAAATATCTGCCTGCCTGTCTGTCGATCTGTCTGCCTGTCTATCTGTCTGCCTGTCTATCTGTCTGCCTGTCTATCTCTCCATCATTAACACCCATCTGTGCACGTATGATTGTCCAGCATGCCTGTCAGACTGTCTGCCTTGCCATTCTTTTGTATCATCTGTTATCCTTCTAGTTGACTCTTGCCACATGTGTCTGAACCAATCACCACTCCGAACCTCTCCTCGCCCCAAGGCTCTCTGCGCCTGAATTTGTGTCTGCATGTTTACGCGTCAGTCTTCACCTGCGCTCGCCTGTCACTCAGACTGTCTGTCAGCAGGGCTTTAGCTGTCAGTAACAGCAAGGTCACGATGACTCAGACACACACACTGAAGCCAGGTAGAACTACCATTTAGCCTGCAGGGGCAGCGGTAGCATGCTCCTTATTCCTTCCCCTTGGTGGAGGAGAACCTGTTGTGTGTATCGGGCGAGCAGCGAGGGGAGGGGAGAGGTAGTGGGGTGTATCTGCTCCTGCACATGTACACGTACACACACACGTACACACACACACACACACACACACACACACACACACACACACACACACACACACACACACACACACACACACACACACACACACACACACACACACACACACACACACACACACACACACACACACACACACACACACACACACACACACACACACACACACACACACACACACTACTCAGGGTTCCCACACCTTAAACATCAAATTCAAGGACTTTCTAGGCCCAATTCCCTCAAATCCAAGGACCCAACACGGTATAGTTTGAGACACGGATCAAGGTTAATTTTCTGTTATGGGACAATGGGATCGCTCAGGTCAGCTCAAGGGTTAGATAAATGTAAATAAATGTAATTAAATTACGGCTGGTGAGGTGGCGTCATTCAGATAACTTTGATTTGGGAGTTCATCATTGATCTGGAGTGAATGTCAATCATGGTTAGACTGTTTGGGGCTGATGATGTCATGAGCTATGACCCGGACCCAAAACCCACAAGCAGACACAGAGTGAGAGCACAGTTCAAGGGTGTTTACTGAGTGTTCAGTAGAAGCTACAGAAGGCACTGAGGCCAGAATGTGCAACAGACTGAGAGCAGCGGCTTGAGTTGTAGTTTGGCTGCAGAGGAGTTTGGCTGTGGAGGCTGGTGGTGGAAGCGGGTTCAAGGCTGAGGTTGGGCAGGCGGGCTGGAGGCGCGGCAGGGCAAAGCCAGATGGCAGCGGCTTGA